>NC_137831.1:40831965-41431965 GCF_963921795.1 Nannobrachium achirus | reverse complement strand
TACTTAAAACTTGATTAATCGGAAATCTTGTGACTTTAATATGCAGGAATATCACTCATTCGACTAGAGCAGAATATCTTCTCGTCTCTTCTCTTTGACTAAATGGCCCTCATGCTCTGTGTGAGCAGCTTTTAAGTCGAGATGACTCAAATCTCTCAACATCATCATAATATGTATACGTCATGGTGACATCATATGTGACGTCATGGTTACAACCAACTATGACGTCAATTGCGCCTAAATATGGAGTTCCACAGTGCTCTGACCTGGGCCTGCAAGAAGATATTTGGTAACCAGAGATGTGAGATACCTGTAGTTACTTATACATCCACGAATCTGACTGTGTGTGCGTGTTTGTGAGTGTGTGTGTGTGTGTGTGTGTGTGTGTGTGTGTGTGTGTGCGCGCGCGTGTGTGTGTGTGTGTGTGTGTGTGTGTGTGTGTGTGTGTGTGTGTGTGTGTGTGTGTGTGTGTGTTGTTCTGTGTCCCTTTTATGCCTATATATGGACATCCTCGAACGCTCTCAATCTGATTGGTTTTTATCACTGAACTTGGGGACCAACCGTAGCCAAGATGTTGTTACCTGCTTCCTCCCTCTTCACCAGTGATGATTATGAAATTTTTAGTTAGTCTTTTGAATAAAAGTCCATTTAGTTTTAGTCATATTTTAGTCATCTGAAATGTTTTAGTTGTGGTCTAGTTTTAGTCGACTACATATCATATATTTTTGTTTTTGAGGGGCTTTTTGGTAATGGCTGATTTTAGACTTGATTGCATGCTGAAAATAGCCGATCTACAAGCTCGCAATGTGTCTCAACGCGAATCCCTTGTGACCTTGTAGATCTGCTATTTTTCGAGCAACATACGTTTCGATTTCTTTATCTTATGACGCTAAAAGGAGGTTTTATGCTTCGCACGAGCGACGGTGTGGCGCGCGCCGAAAATAACGGATCTGCAAGCTCACCGTGCGTCGTGGAAGTGACGTGTTGTGAGCTTGTAGATCAGCTATTTTTCTGGAAAGGCGGTGTGTGTGTGTGTGTGTGTGTGTGTGTGTGTGTGTGTGTGTGTGTGCGTGCGTGCGTGTGCGTGTGAGCTGAGCTGAGGTGAAAGAAATGAAAGTGATTCTTATAATTTGATAATAATGATTTAATTCCACTTTTTTACATTTTCTGTCCCCCCCCCCTTTTCCCACTATTCATTTAAAGGAGCCCTTCACCCTTTTTCAATGCACCTTCATATAGCTACTCCTTACTAGTGTTCTTCATTAATATGATAACATTTCTGTCACTCACTCTGTGTCTCAGAGGAGAGCCGAGGACAGTTCAGAAACCTGTCTACTCACTCTGTGTCTCAGAGGAGGACCGTGGACAGTTCAGAAACCTGTCTACTCACTCTGTGTCTCAGAGGAGAGCCGTGTCTACTCACTCTGTGTCTCAGAGGAGAGCCGTGGACAGTTCAGAAACCTGTCTACTCACTCTGTGTCTCAGAGGAGAGCCGTGGACAGTTCAGAAACCTGTCTACTCACTCTGTGTCTCAGAGGAGGGATGAGGACAGTTCAGAAACCTGTCTACTCACTCTGTGTCTCAGAGGAGAGCCGAGGACAGTTCAGAAACCTGTCTACTCACTCTGTGTCTCAGAGGAGAGCCGAGGACAGTTCAGAAACCTGTCTACTCACTCTGTGTCTCAGAGGAGAGCCGAGGACAGTTCAGAAACCTGTCTACTCACTCTGTGTCTCAGAGGAGGGCCGTGGACAGTTCAGAAACCTGTCTACTCACTCTGTGTCTCAGAGGAGAGCCGAGGACAGTTCAGAAACCTGTCTACTCACTCTGTGTCTCGGAGGAGGGCTGTGGACAGTTCAGACACCTGTCTACTCACTCTGTGTCTCAGAGGAGAGCTGTGGACAGTTCAGAAACCTGTTTTATGTTTTGTTTTAAATATCTGCCTACCAATAATGTCACTGGTAGGTGAGTTAATCTAGTCTTAGTCTTTAGTCATAGTCTCAAGACTAAAATAGCTACTCCTTACTAGTGTTCTTCATTAATATGATAACATTTCTGTCACTCACTCTGTGTCTCAGAGGAGGGCCGTGGACAGTTCAGAAACCTGTCTACTCAATCTGTGTCTCAGAGGAGGACAGTTCAGAAACCTGTCTACTCACTCTGTGTCTCAGAGGAGAGCCGTGGACAGTTCAGAAACCTGTCTACTCAATCTGTGTCTCAGAGGAGGGCCGTGGACAGTTCAGAAACCTGTCTACTCACTCTGTGTCTCAGAGGAGGACAGTTCAGAAACCTGTCTACTCACTCTGTGTCTCAGAGGAGGACCGTGGACAGTTCAGAAACCTGTCTACTCAATCTGTGTCTCAGAGGAGGACAGTTCAGAAACCTGTCTACTCACTCTGTCTCAGAGGAGGGCCGTGGACAGTTCAGAAACCTGTTTTATGTTTTGTTTTAAATATCTGCCTACCAATAATGTCACTGGTAGGTGAGTTAATTTAGTCTTAGTCTTTAGTCATAGTCTCAAGACTAAAATTCCATTTAGTTTTAGTCATATGAAATGTTTTCGTTTTTAGTCGATTCCATATCAAAAGATTTTAGTCGACTAAATCTACAGTTGATTTTTTTCTTTTTTTGCCAGTCCTTGATGACAGATTTTACACTTTTTACACGCTACAAAAATAACAGATCCGAGCGCAACCAAAACATGAAATTAATTGTCTTTTTATTTCTACTGGATCTCTTCTCCACTAGTCCCTCCCTAACATTCTACTGGATCTCTTCTCCACTAGTCCCTCCCTAACATTCTACTGGATCTCTTCTCCACTAGTCCCTCCCTAACATTCTACTGGATCTCTTCTCCACTAGTCCCTCCCTAACATTTTAGTCATAGTTTTAGTCCAGGCTATTAGTTTTTTATTTTGTTTTCGTCAGCGGAAAAATAAAGGTAGTCGACAAAATTAACACAGGGGGGGCGAAGGGCTCAACCCCTACAAACTTGTAGATCTGCTATCTTTTCCCACAATAGGAACACACTAGGCTTAATCATCTCCACACATTTTTAGATGCTAATTAAACACATTTATGAACAACAGCAGTGCCAGGATAAACAATAGGACACATTTGACTGTGTATGACTGGTCTTTACTTTGCTTTGCTTTGCAAGTGTGAGGCGGTTTCACGCTTGCAAATGTCTCCTGAATTGTGAATCAATTGGCTGTTGTTTTTGCATTTAAAGACAACCATTGTTTTTGTTTGATCACTTAAACTGAACGCTCCTTAACTGAATAATGACACCTAGGGTCTCCCACCTTACTGGGAGTAAACACTTTCTTTTTCTTCTTCTTTTTTTTTGTTTTTCTTGTTTAAGAAGTAATGAAAATATCAGATCTGCGTGAGTTTGTAGATCTGCTATTTTCACTAGTTTGGCTAAAAGGATGTCTGATGCACTGTACCAACCATGATGTCTGTATCAAGACTAAATGTGTATTTATTTTGTCTTCTCTTTCTTTTTATCTTTACCTTTATATTCCTTTTCCCCCCCGTTTTTTGTCTGTTTAATTGTTTGGTTCTTAGTAATGTATTAAAGGAGACAACTTCATGATTTTCTTGAAGTCAGAGAGGGGATAAGTTCCATCTGGACAAAGTTTAGGAACCCCTGGTCTAATCTGTGTGATTGACAGGAGAGATGATCAGAGGAGCAGAGTTTCTACCACCAGCATTAACACATGGACCGAAGAATGGAAAGAGTTTCTCAGTGAAGGAGCAGCCAGTGAAAGAGTAGAGATGAACTCTGGCCTCCACATCATAAAAGGAGACCAGACCCTCCTCATAATCCACAAACACTCCCACTTTCTGGAGCTCCTCTCTTACAGGGAGGAGGACATCAGGGTCAGCAGCAGCCCAGTACTCATTTCCATTCCACAACCCTATAGTCCAGAAACCATTGTTGGGACTCAGTGTGATTACACCTTTCCTGTTGATGGACTCTCTTTCATACGATGGATACTTTTGGCTTAGGCGACACATTTATCAAATGGGTTAAAATTCTATATAATGACCCTCAGGCAGCGGTCCTTACAAACGGCCTTAGATCTAAAAACTTCTCTTTGCAACGCTCTAGTCGCCAAGGTTGCCCTTTGAGTCCGCTGCTCTTCGCCATCGCCATAGAGCCGTTTGCCCAGTCTATACGCCAATCACCTGTGATTTCTGGGGTTGTTGTAGGAGAGAGAGAGCATAGAATTAATTTATATGCTGATGATGTCCTGTTATTTCTAACTAAATCAGATCTCTCTGTTCCTGGTGTTATGGATGTTATTACTAAGTTTGGATCCTTTTCAGGATATAAGATTAACTACTCCAAATCAGAGGCCATGCCACTGGGCTCCCTCCAAAACATTCCACCTGCCCCTGACCCGTTCCCATTTCGCTGGTCCCCCTCTGGCTTTGTTTATTTGGGTGTTCATATAACTCCCCTATTTGAACAAATGTATAGTGCCAACTTTACTCCCCTCATGGATATCATAAAATCTGACCTTGACCGATGGGCATCATTGCCATTGTCCTGGTTGGGTAGAGTGGCACTTATTAAAATGAATATACTACCACGGTTACTATACCCACTTCAAATGGTTCCTGTCTTCCTCCCAAGCAAGACGGTTAAGATTATTGAAGGTTGGCTGAGCTCATTTATTTGGAGCAAGAGAAGGCCCAGGTTAAAACTAGCTAAACTACAGCTTCCTGTTTCAGAAGGTGGGCTAGAACTCCCCAATATAAAATGGTATCAGGTTTCCGCACAATTACGCTTCGCAGCAAAATGGTTACAGGGAGACCAGCTTTCTATTTGGCTAGATATTGAAGCTGCACAATGTGACTGCCCTCCGTAATCTCTTATTTCTCAAAGACCCCTCTACAGTGAAGAAACTTTGTAATAACCCAATTGTCTCCAACACACTTAAGGCATGGAGGGTTGCAAGGCTCCTAGAGGGCAGAGCCAAAGTAACATCACCTCTTACCTCTATTCAAGGGAATCCAGACTTCCCTCCTGGCCTTAATGACCCTCTATCTCTCTGTTTGGAGAGATAACTGTATAACAACGTTGGGGAAATTGTTTAATGGTGCTATACTTATGTCGTTTGATCAAATACAACAAAAATATGCCCTACCTCGTAATCACCTTTTCAGATTCTTTCAAGTGAGGGATTTTATTCGCAGACGTACAACATTACTAACTAATGTAGATACCTCTCCAATTGAGAGAATATTGATGATGGATTTCACAAGGGGTTTCATTAGCACTCTCTATGGCATGTTAAGGTCTAATACAACGGTTAATACCCAAGATACTAAGAGAAAATGGGAAAGAGACCTTGGGGTTGATATTGATGACGATGTTTGGTCTGAAATATTTGAAAATGCCAAAAAACTTTCTGT
Source organism: Nannobrachium achirus (assembly GCF_963921795.1). Classification (NCBI taxonomy): domain Eukaryota; kingdom Metazoa; phylum Chordata; class Actinopteri; order Myctophiformes; family Myctophidae; genus Nannobrachium; species Nannobrachium achirus. The sequence continues at coordinate 41,426,541 of NC_137831.1, read as the reverse complement.
GTGTAATAGGGCCTGGTCGATTCAGTTAAGAACCATACACAGATTACAGATTTCACCTAGCCTTCGCCATAAAATGAATGCTAATTTATCCCCCCTTTGCCTTAAGTGTAAGACTGAAGAAGGAGACTATATTCATTGCATATGGTCATGTCATAAGATTGAACGTTATTGGTATGATGTTGTACAAGAACTGAATGAGATCTTTAATATAGAGCTTGAACTTGACCCTTTGTGTCTGATTCTGGGACTTCCTGATAATAAGATTGTCAACAAGTTCCACAAACGTCTGTTCAATCTTTTGACCTATGCTGCGAGGAAAAATATTTTATTGTCTTGGATAAATGAAAAACCGCCAAAAAAGAGAGGCTGGGATAAAATTATCATGCAGTGCATGCCTTTGGAATATCTGACTTGCCTGCTGCGCTCTACAACCGATACCTTCTATAAAACCTGGGACCCATATTTACGCTTTATTGGTCCTCAGTTAGCTGAGACCTTGACAATAGGGTTTCTTAACAGAAGTGATGCTGCTAACCTTGATGGATAAGACAGGAACATCACTTTTTGTCTCTTTAACACCGTGGTTTTGTTTTTCATTTTGTGTACATAATGTATGTATATGAGTGTAATTCTATATGTATATTGTATATAATCTAAAGAAATGTACATTGATACCTGTGTCCTTTGCTTTTGCAACGTGTCTGAGCTGAGCTGTCTGTCTGTCTTGTCTTTTCTTTTTTGTCATAACTTTGAAAATCAATAAAAAATATTATTGAAAAAAAAGAAAAAAAAGTATCATGACCTGTTGCTAAGGTATGGCAACATGACTGGTGTCTTGCACGCATGTTGCCATACCTTAGCTTTTTCTGAACTGACGCCACTGCATATTGGTACTCCATATGTGGAGCTACCCGACATGTCCTACTGACTTAATTGGGTCAGACCTCATGGACTCCATATTTGGACCAGGACAATCTTTAGCTCCATATATGGAGCCGGCAAAGACATCTATTGCTGGCATCAGTCTAATGTAGAACTCCATTATATGACATAGCCAGGGGCGTCGCACTGAATTCTGGGCCCAGGGTACAAGGATTCACTGCGGGTCCCCCATGAATGTTCTTCATAGGGGGAGGGGGGTTAACCCATTTAGACTGGGAACGCATTATTATGCATTATTTTTGTGCTTTAACTATTGAAAAATAGCAGATATACAAGCTCACAGAGCGGCACCGAGTGCCGCGCTGCGAGCCTGTAGATCTCTTATTTTGGAAAATCTTGTTTTTTTTTTTTTTTTGGTCAGTAGTGCTCAAACTTTTTCATGTGAATGACCTCCAAAATGATATGTACTTGGCCACGGACCCCCATCTCAAAATATTTAGCTCCAGGGACCCCCCAGAAGCGAAATTTGAGTTACAAATGTTCGCTTAAAATACATATATTCAAAGATGTGCACACATTTTCAAAAATAGCAGATCTACAAGCTTGCAGCGAGGCACTCGGTGCCGCGCTGTGAGCTTGTATAGCTGCTATTTTAGAATAGCTAAAGTATAAAATAATTAAGGCCCCTCCACCTTGGGCCCTAGTAACTCATATCGTGACATGAGTGTTGTCAAAGGCACACAGTCACGCACTATATAGAGGGATTTTGAGTGACAAATTAAACTTAAAGAGGATTTTGAGTGACAAACAAATTAAAGAGGGATTTTGAGTGACAAACAAATTGAAGAGGGATTTTGAGTGACGGACAGGATCTGGTGATTTCCATACTAAGTAGCGACCTATGGTCGCAATAATAACAAAAGACATTTTCAGATATATTCACGAGAGGGGTGGAGTATGTGAGACTCAACAATAGAGACGTAGCGGTAACGTCTAGGAATTAATCACAGATAACGAGACAGCTCACCCAAACAACATCAAGCGGGGAGGCATTGAAAAGAGTCACTGCCAAAAGACCTACAGGAACGAAGGCCAAAATACATCAAGCCAGGACCAAGTGTGGACAAGTGGGGTCACGGGTGCAGCGCACAGCTGTAGCGGCTGGTGAGACGAAGCATTGGGTTATTAATGTTGCTATGATTTTTTCTATTCAATGTCCCACGTTGCCATGGTTACCATAGACTTCCATGTAATTGCGCAATTGTGTAAAAAGTGCACGCCCATGCCTAGCTGATGCACCACGTGTGTGCACACTGTTCACAGCTTTCAAACAAAAAAATCCGCTTGGAAATCCGTTCAGGCATTCATGATTTATGGGCCATTATGTTTTCTTCAGATGTAAACAAACATGGCTGCCATGTTTGAAAGAATGGGTTGGTATGGGGGTTAAACATGCAATTTCACGATCACGATCATGCCTAATATAGTCCACTTGCCAGAATGTGAACCCTGGCATATTGAGTACAGTAAGGTTTTATGTTAGAAATGTTGAGTATGGGTCCCCAGCATGTAGAAACTGCCGTATGCTAACTTGCATATGTTGAGCAATTTGCATAATTTGCATAATTAGCTTTAATTAGCATAATCACCTATATGGATAATATGTCAAAAACTGATTGGACGATTTGAACAATATTGGAGTGGTTTTGGGGGTTATTGAGGATGCTGAATCCATTTCTGACATTTTCTAAATTCAAAACGGCCGTTTTAAACCGGAAATGGCCATATTCCAACTTAAATTGGGATGATTTTGATATAGTCCAGGAGCCGTGGGGGTGAACGTGGATTCGCTTGTAAAAGTTTTTTTCTCAACTGATTCTTGTAGCTTGGGGTCACCTCTTAAGGATTCAAGAGGATGACCAGTGATATCCATTGAGCATTTTTTATTATTAACCCCTTAATGCCTGAAACATGGGCTCCCATTGACTTTCTATATAGGAGGAAAATACCCAGATTATTTTTCTGGGTATTTAAGGAGGATCTGATGGGTCTAACTAGGGGTTTGTCATGATGCTGAATCCATTGCAGGCATTTGTTTTGCACAAAAAACATTCCGTGGGCTAGAAATAGCCTCAGAAAACAATACACGTATGGGTGAGTATTCATGTTAGTCGGAGGCCTTAGGGGTTTTTTTCTCGTGCTAATCATTCTAAAAGTGCAACATTTTGCACAGATGTAGCTCAGGGCATGCTCTAATGATTTAGCTAGGGCGCCCGAGTCGGCGACCTTCGGGGTCACCACAACACCCACAAAAGTGATGACTCATCACTTTTCATCACTAAAGTCGATGGGAGCCCAACTTGATTTGGCCGCTGTGGCGACCCCGAATGTCGCAGGCTCGGGCCCCCTAGCTAAATCATTAGAGCAAGCCCTGAGCTACATCTGTGCAAAATTTCGCACTTTTAGACTGATTAGCACGAGAAAAAAAACCCTAAGGCCTCCGACTAACATGAATATTCACCCATACGTGTATTTTTTTCTGAGGCCATTTCTAGCCCACGGAATGTTTTTTGTGCAAAACAAATGCCTGCAATGGATTCAGCATCATGACAAACCCCTAGTTAGACCCCTCAGATCCTCCTTAAATACCCAGAAAAATAATCTTTTTCTGGGTATTTTCCTCCTGTATAGAAAATCAATGGGAGCCCATGTTTCAGGCATTAAGGGGTTACTAATAAAAAATGCTCAATGGATATCACTGGTCATCATCTTGAATCCTTAAGAGGTGACCCCAAGCTACAAGAATCAGTTGAGAAAAAAACTTTTACCGACGAAACCACGTTCAGCCAAAAATCACCCTTTTTTTCCCGGACTAATACTTTTTTGTTGATTTTGATTATGAATTAAATTATAAATGTGGTTATTTATATGCTTATACATTATCTGCATTTCAAAAGCAACATATAGACAATCCACACAAAATGATTAGAACAATGACTGCCACAATAGCCTAGCAAAAATAGTCACTTCATCATTTGGAAAATCAACAAAAAAGTATCAAAATCTTCCCAATTTAAGTTGGTATATGGACATTTCTGGTTTAAAACGGCCATTTTGAATTTAGAAAATGTCAGAATTGGATTCAGCATCCTCAATAACCCCCAAAACCACTCCAATATTGTTCAAATCGTCCAATCAGTTTTTGACATATTTTCCATTATTATAGGTGATTATGGTAATTAAAGCTAATTATGCAAATTATGAAAATTGCTCAACATATGCAAGTTAGCATCCGGCAGTTTCTACATGCTGGGGACCCTTACTCAACATTTATAACATAAAACCTTACTGTACTCAATATGTCCGGGTTCACAATGGGGCTCTATACTAGGCTGGCAAGTAGACTAATACATTTATGGAGGTCCAAAAATTTTTTTTGAAAAAAAATAATTTTTGAAAATTTTTCTTTTTTTTCAAAAACGGCCCAAACTCGGGAAACTCGGGGTTGGCACAGCGTTGGTACCAATACAAACTCGGGAAACTCGGGGTTGGCACCAGATGTGTTAATCAAGGCCTGGTGTTTTTTACCCCTTCATGTTGTAATGTAGTATCAGTCACATTTGTTAGTTTTAACAAATAATTAACAAAACATTAGTAAGTTTTATCTGTCTCTGGAATGAAGCTTCACTTTTCCCACAAGGTGTTCTATTCAGCTGTTCTCTTCACATGACAGCTTGGTTCAGAAACAAACTTTCACAGCAGCTGTCAAGGTTGCCTTTGACCGTTTAAATCAGGGGTCTTCAACGGTTTCAGGCCAAGGACCCCTTAGTTGAGCGAGAGATGAAGCCCCCACAACCTGTTCATAGATTCCATATAGTTTCATCGTTTGACATCATTGTATTTTGGATTCATGGCAATTTGTGTTTTCAGATCATTTTAACCACTTGAACCGTCAATACTTAATAAACTTGACCTTTCACTCTGTACTTAGTCTGTTCTCCTAGACACTACAAAGGCAGTGTATCAGTCAAGTTCTCCTTGACAGTATAAAGGCAGGGCCCTTAGCCAATGAGGTGCAGCCAAAGGGTATATCTTTGTGCCCATACATGGTGTTACATGCGTGCCCACACTGTTTTGTAGGAACAGTATTTCTAGTTATTATTTTAGACTTCCAGTTGCCTTTACTTCCGGTTTTGGTCATCAACTTGATTCAATGATTCAACTAAATTCACTGATGGATGAATTGCAACTGTCAGATGTGCAAATCGGTGTTATTAGGAATGATGTCAACGGTTTGTGTTGTGTGACGTCAGACCAGAGCTCTGCTGGTCGACCTGAATAAATAACATGTGACAGTTTTTAAACGTTTTAGAGAAAGAGCGGGAGGGAGAGATTCAAGCCAGCAAGAGACAAAGATAAGCCTTCCAATTTGCAGTACAAGTTGCAGCAGCGGTGTTCTGAGTGTCTCGGGTCCTCCTCCATGAAAACTTGAAGAGGAGCCCCAACAACCTCTACTGTCAAACGATGAGCAATGGACAGCTTCCCTCATCTTCCTGTCGGACAATCACCAGCTGTGTAACCGGCCAGCAACAAGGAGACTCAGACCAACCAAGATCTTGCGAGGACTTCAACGCAGCATTTGATGACTTACACAGGAAAGAAAACCTCTTGTGTGATAAGAGTTTCATTGAGGTATCGACACCGAATGTCCAGCGTTTCCACTCCAAAGAAAGACCTTTCCGGTGTAAAACATGTGACAAGGGTTTCAGTCAGTTAGTTAACCTGAAGACACATCAGCGTGTCCACAGTGGAGACAAACCCTTTGTTTGTAAACAGTGTGACAAGGGTTTCAGTGTGTTATGTAACCTGAAGACACATCAGCGTGTCCACACTGGAGAAAAACCCTTTGTTTGTAAACAGTGTGACAAGAGTTTCAGTCAGTTAGCAAAACTGAAGAGGCACCAGCATGTCCACACTGGAGAAAAACCCTTTGTTTGTAAACAGTGTGACAAAGGTTTCAGTGAGTTAGCTAACCTGAAGACACATCAGCGTGTCCACACTGGAGAAAAACCCTTTGTGTGTAAACAGTGCGACAAGGGTTTCAGTGATTTAGGTTCTCTAAAGAAGCACCAGCGTATCCACAGTGGAGAAAAACCCTTTGTGTGTAAACAGTGTGACAAGGGTTTCAGTGTGTTAGGTTCTCTGAAGGATCACCAGCGTATCCACAGTGGAGAAAAACCCTTTGTGTGTAAGCAGTGCGACAAGGGTTTCAGTGTGTTAAGTTCTCTGAAGGAGCACCAGCGTATCCACAGTGGAGAAAAACCCTTTGTGTGTAAGCAGTGCGACAAGGGTTTCAGTGTGTTAGGTTCTCTGAAGAATCACCAGCGTGTCCACAGTGGTGAAAAACCATTTGTGTGTAAGCAGTGCGACAAGGGTTTCAGTGTGTTAGGTTCTCTGAAGAATCACCAGCGTGTCCACAGTGGTGAAAAACCCTTCGTCTGTAAACAGTGTGACAAAGGTTTCAGTGAGTTAGGGACTCTGAAGAATCACCAGCGTATCCACAATGGAGAAAAACCCTTCGTCTGTAAACAGTGTGACAAGCGTTTCAGACAGTTAGGTCACCTGAAGAAGCACCAGCGCATCCACACTGACGCGCAACGAAACACGATGATCCAGCCTTATGCACAACTCTAGTTTTTTGAAGCTGTGAAAGCCGCTTCCAAGGAGTGGCTTTGTCTGTCCCGAACATGTCCTGTGCATTGGATTGGTCAGCATTGAATGTCTGTCCCGTACATGTCCCGTGCATGTTTTTGAGGATTGGCCAAGCTTCATATGACAATTTGGCTCTCCAGACAAAATCATTCATTCAAAATCAATCATTCATTCAGAACTGGAACTAAAGCACATAGAAAGTATAGATCTAGAACACAGAATACAAATTCACCGCTTCACTTCGAACCGAGGTTCGATTTTTTAAAAGAGAGAAAAAAATGTACCCTGCAAATGATCATCATGTATTCATCATTGCCCTTGAATTATCTGCCCTCGGCAGGCATATCAATCCATCAGATGGATAAGCAAAGATCAATTCTCGGTGATAATATGATGTATAACCAGTAATAGCCAGGGACCCACAAGCCCAGAATGGGAGATGACCTGTGATAACAGTGAAAAGTGATGATCTTTTGAGTCATCTTTTGATGACTCATCACTTTTCACAGTTTTGGAGGGCCAAAACATTTTTCATGCAAAACAAATGCTTGCAATGGATTCAGAATCATGAACAACTAGTTTGACCCCTCACATGCTACTTAAAGCAGCTTTCTTTTTTAAATATTTTTCTTTTCCTGTATAGTGGAGTCAATGGGGCAGTGAATATATACAAATGTCTATAATTTTTTTCGCGATGTTTCCGGCAGAGCAGGCCTCACATTCTGTGTACCTTAATGACCAAACGAATAGATAAAACAGAAATAAAAAGTACGGCATGACATCACAGGTTCAACCCTATTCCTTGAGCTTTTGGGCTTGTGGGTCCCTGTCTCCCTGACTATAAGACGCCCTAAGGGAGAGTCCGAGAAGCGCATATGGGCGCTTGCAGACTATAAGAATATAGCCCCATATATGAAGATCCCTGATGTCATCAATATCATTCAGCAGAAGAATATAGCCCCATATATGAAGATCCCTGATGTCATCAATATCATCCCAGCTCAGCAGAAGTATAGGATATAGCCCCATATATGGAGATATATACCCATATATGGAGATCTGTGATGTCATCAATATCATCCCAGCTCAGCAGAAGTACTCTCTTCACCCAGCTAGAAGATCTCGATTATGCTGATGACCGTGCTGTTCTTTCCACCAATCACACCCACCTGCAAGAGAAGACAGATAGGACTGACAGATTCGCCAAACAGATTGGCCTGAATATAAACATGTACAAAACCCAAGTGATGTGCATAAACTCAACACCACATGCACCAATCACAGTGGATGGCAACTCGCTTGACTATGTTGAGGAGTTTACGTATCTGGGAAGTCTTCTCAGTAAGGACAATGCTTGCAGCAGGGACATCAGTATAAGGCTTGGGAAAGCTCGCAGTACATTTGCCTGCCTCCAGACCATCTGGAAATCTAAGCAGTACAGCTTAAAAACTAGTATCCAACTGTATAACAGCAATGTTAAGTCAGTTCTGCTGTATGGCTCAGAATGCTGGAGAGTGATTGAGTGACATGAGAAAGATCAAATCATTGTGTCTCCGGAAGATCTGTTGCATATTCTGTCCAGAAAGGAGGCCCTGTACAGAAAAACAAGCCGTCGCAATGTGGTGCTGGAAATAAAACACAGACGGCTCAGATGGCTCGGACATGTCCTCCGAATGGAACTGAACCGCATCCCTAAAGTAGCCCTGAGATGGACCCCACCTGGAAAGAGTAAACAAGGGAGGCCAAAAACAACCTGGCGAAGAACTGTGACCTCGGAACTGAAGATGGCAAACCTAACATGGGGCGAGGCACAACATGCTGCACAGGATAGGACCAGATGGAAGCAGATCGTCACAGCCTTATGTTCCACCGGGGACGAAGAGGATTAAGTAAGTCAGCAGAAGTAAAGGATATAGCCCCATATATGGAGATATATCCTCATATATGGAGATCTGTGATGTCATCAATATCATCCCAGGCTATCCAAGGTTTGATGAGGTCAGTGTGGTGATCTTCATATATGGAGATCCAGGTGATGATGGTCAGCTTCACATAATGGAGACAGGGGCGTCAATTGGGTATGGAAGGGGTATGCAGCTGCCATACCCTGGGTCCAGGGGGAAAAATAAAAGTTACTTTTAAATATAAATCCATGAATGTCTCTTTGTCTATCTGTGCTGGTTATTATGTTGTTAAATTACAGTAAAATAACTACAAATACAAAATTGTACAAAATGGTCACTTTAACAAGGTATTATAATTGTACTCTCCACACTTGTATTCTCCCCATCTTGACACAATGGTATATTCCCAGGTTCCACAGGTCAGCTACTGCACAGGTGCAATGCATTATTGTTAATTGTGGCACGTTTACTAACATGCCAAGTTTAGCTGCACTTGAACAACCGTTCCAGGCTGCCCAAGAAACTGTAGAAACGGAGGAAAAAATAAAATGTAGGCCTACTTCTTAAAATAAATGTATCCTGACCTGTTGCACGCGCGTGAAGGCACGCGTGCAAGACACCAGTCATGTTGCCATACCTTAGCTTTTTCTGACCTGACACCACTGCATATTGGTACTCCATATGTGGAGCTACCCGACATATCCTACTGACTTAATTGGGTCAGACCTCATGGACTCCATATTTGGACCAGGTCGATCTTTAGCTCCATATATGGAGCCGGCAAAGACATCTATTGCTGGCATCAGTCTAATGTAGAACTCCATTATATGACACAGCCCTGGGTACAAGGATTCACTGCGGGCCCCCCATGAATGTTCTACATAGGGGGAGGGGGTTTAACCCATTTAGACTGGGAATGCATTATTTTTTTGCTTTAACTATTGAAAAATAGCAGATATACAAGCTCACAGAGCGGCACCGAGTGCCGCACTGCGAGCCTGTAGATCTCTTATTTTGGAAAATCTTGATTTATTTATTTATTTTTTGGTCAGTAGTGCTCAAACTTTTTCATGTGAATGACCTCCAAAATGATATGTACTTGGCCACGGACCCCCATCTCAAAATATTTAGCTCCAGGGACCCCCCAGAAGCGAAATTTGAGTTACAAATGTTCGCTTAAAATACAATTATTCAAAGATGTGCACACATTTTCAAAAATAGCAGATCTACAAGCTTGCAGCGAGGCACTCGGTGGCGCGCTGTGAGCTTGTATATCTGCTATTTTACAATAGCTAAAGTATAAAATAATTAAGGCCCCTCCACCTTGGGCCCTAGTAACTCAGCCCCTAAACCCCCCCTTGTGACGCCCCTGGACATAGATGACATATCGTGACATGAGTGTTGTCACAAGCACACAGTCAAGCACTATAGAGGGATTTTGAGTGACAAATTAAACTTAAAGAGGATTTTGAGTGACAAACAAATTAAAGAGGGATTTTGAGTGACAAACAAATTGAAGAGGGATTTAGAGTGACGGACAGGATCTGGTGGCTTCCATACTAAGTAGCGACCTATGGTCGCAATAATGACAAAAGACATTTTCAGATATATTCACGAGAGGGGTGGAGTATGTGAGACTCAACAATACAGACGTAGCGGTAACGTCTAGGAATTAATCACAGATAACGAGACAGCTCACCCAAACAACATCAAGCGGGGAGGCATTGAAAAGAGTCACTGCCAAAAGACCTACAGGAACGAAGGCCAAAATACATCAAGCCAGGACCAAGTGTGGACAAGTGGGGTCACGGGTGCAGCGCACAGCTGTAGTGGCTGGTGAGACGAAGCATTGGGTTATTAATCAAGGCCTGGTGTTTTTTACCCCTTCATGTTGTAATGTAGTATCAGTCACATTTGTTAGTGCCCCCTACACTGCAGCTCACATAAAATGCCGTAACTCCGGCTAGGAGCGACCGGGACAGCCGGGGCCGGTACCTATTCGTCCGCCTTGGCGGCGCGGAGACCCCACCCCTCATTTCTCACATGGCCCTCTTCTAGCGCCACCATGAGGCCGATTCTTGCAAAACACATTTTTGGACACTGCTCCTAAAATTTTTGCCCTAAAATCACGCAAATTGGTACACAGTATGTCTACACTCATCCCATCAACATGAATCTGATTTATAAACACATTTTTGGACACTGCTCCTACAGATTTTGCCCTAAAATCACGAAAATCACTACACAGTATGTCTACACTCATGTCATCAACATGGATCAGGAAGATTTTGGAAAAACAAATGTTTGCCCTATTTGTGGAGATAATAAGATTTCACAGCAGCTGTCAAGGTTGCCTTTGACCGTTTAAATCAGGGGTCTTCAACGGTTTCAGGCCAAGGACCCCTTAGTTGAGCGAGAGATGAAGCCCCCACAACCTGTTCATAGATTCCATATAGTTTCATCGTTTGACAGCCCAATCATCATTGTATTTTGGATTCATGGCAATTTGTGTTTTCAGGTCATTTTAGCCACTTGAACCGTCAATACTTAATAAACTTGACCTTTCACTCTGTACTTAGTCTGTTCTCCTAGACACTACACAGGCAGTGTATCAGTCAAGTTCTCCTTGATAGTACAAAGGCAGGGCCCTTAGCCAATGAGGTGCAGCCAAAGGGTATATCTTTGTGCCCATACATGGTGTTACATGCGAGCCCACACTGTGTTGTAGGAACAGTATTTCTAGTTATTATTTTAGACTTCCAGTTGACTTTACTTCCGGTTTTGGTCATCAACTTGATTCAATGATTCAACTAAATTCACTGATGGATGAATTGCAACTGTCAGATGTGCAAATCTGTGTTATTAGTAATGATGTCAACGGTTTGTGTTGTGTGACGTCAAACCAGAGCTCTGGTTGACCTGAATAAATAAGATGTGACAGTTTTTAAACGTCACATTTTAGATAAAGAGCGGTAGGGAGAGATCGAATATATTAGTCTTTCCAGCCAGCAGGAGACAAAGAAAAGACTTCCAATTTGCAGTACAAGTTGGAGCAGCGGTGTTCTGAGTGTCTCGGGTCCTCCTCCATGAAACTTGAAGAGGAGCCCCAACAACCTCTTCTGTCAAACGATGAGCAATGGACAGGTTCCCCCATCTTCCTGTCGGACAATGTCATGGAAATTATGAAGTATTTAGTAAAACATTGTAATGAACAAAAATGTTATTTGATCTAGAAATGTCTTTTCAGTCAAACTGTGTGAATACTCGGTGTGACTGTTTCCCATTGGTGGATCTCCTGCAGCTGTTAACCTATTCTCGATATAGCCTAGTGATGTGAGTTCTTCCTGGTTCAAAATGTATTGTCACCTGTGCCTTGTTTAGATAAGCTATTAGAACTAGTAGCTGCAACAGGCGCTGTCTATCAAAGGGTGTTAAAATTAGGGCTGGCCTTAAGAGTATAATAGATGAATGTATGACTTGAACTGGGAGTATGATACCCAGGCCACGGCTGGGAGAAGGCTCTGTACCGAAGCACAAGGCTGAGGGCAGAGAAGGTTTTATACTTGAGTTGCTTTATGCTGTTTTAAATGGACTTGTTGCTATTGTCTCTAAATAAACGGAACATCTACTCGTCACCTTGGATTGGACTCATATTTCTCTTTAACATTTTGGAGGTCCACCACCGAGATGAATTACTCTGTTCAAGCAGATAACTTCATTTGGATTCGGTTCTGAGATTTTTGTTGGACATCAGGAAGGAAGCGTTCTGTGAGCGAAGACTGGAATATGGACATCTGAGGTGATGTACAGGAGATGTTTGTGCAACTTCATTTAGGAAGGCAAAATAGGAGAGCTAGTGCTCAAGCAACCGTTAGACAAGATGTATCCGGATTATCAGAAACTGTTCCAGAGGATAGCAGTATTAGAAACTGAACTATTCCATTTAAAACAGCGCAGAGGACTGGATAAGACACTTTGTGCAAAGCAAACGGACATGAAAGCACGAATAACAGGCCGAACAGAGAGCCCGGTTATCACTGATGATTGGCTTGCACTATCATCCAGAAACGACGCTACTGGGACTCCACTTCAACAGTGGACTGCTGCAAAAGGAAAGAAGGCTGGAAAAAAGAACAATGCAGTCCAACCGTGTGTCCAGCTGGCTAACAGATTCACGCCACTGCTGGGGGACACTGGATCTCTCTCAGATGACAGAGAGAGTGCATCACCCAGCCAGCTGACAATGCAGTCAGAGGAACCCAGGGTAAGAAGCAAAAATGACTCTGACCCTGAAATTCTTATTGTTGGAGATGATGCTGTGAGAGATGTGAAAGGAATCGGAAATGGAAAAGTGCTATGTTTTCCGAAAGACAGAGTCTCTGACATGAATGAGAGGATTCTGGATCTTGTCACTTCATACCCAACTGTGAAGAACCTCATCATGCACATTGGAACATGTGACACAGAAGAGAAACAGTCGGAAATCCTAAAGCAGGACTTCACTGCTCTTTTCACCACACTGAGATCCTTGAATGACATTGAGGTATGCATCAGTGGACCGCTTCCGCCTATGAGAGGGGGAGATGAACATTTTAGTAGACTGTCTGCATTGAGTAAGTGGCTTTCAACCACATGTATCAATGAATCTATGCAATTCATTGACAACTTTAGTTTCTTCTGGGACCGCAAGCATCTTTTTGATGGAAATGATCTGAACAAGCGAGGTCAGAAACTGTTTGCTGGAAATGTATGCCATATGCTTGGAATGGTACGGGAGCTCGGATCCGAAACACAGGAGGCCATGACGAGGGATGCTGCTGAGATTGCATTCCCTGTCGAGAATGCCAGAGTGGAAGAGTCCATGACAACAGATGCCGTTGTTATGGAAACCGTGGATGGACTACTGATTGCAGTCCTTGCTGAGGCCCTGGCCATGACAGAAGCCGACATTGAAGCAGCAAGGAACGAGGAGTCTGACAACCCAGCTAAGCCGGTTCCAGAAACTACGCCAGAGAGAGGAGAGGACCAAGCAGGACCCACCAACCACACAGCTACGATGGGAACAGCTGTTCTGCATCCCGCTGACTCAGCTAAGCAGCACTCAGCAGGACAAATCAACACCGCTGTCACCACGCCGGATGAAGGTGTAGCTGAGGAAGTCACCGGGCCTGAGTTCCAGGTCACTATTGATCTCAACGCCAGTGAGCTGGAGGAGGCCATTGTGGATGTGAACCTCAAGCTTATCCTGGGCTTGATTTGGATCCTCATACTACACTACTCCATCTCAAGGAGATTGGATGAGGACGTCAGGGAAGAAATGGATGCCATCACAGATTCTGAACTGGACAGTACCGAACTGGACAGTACAGAAACGGACAGTGATATAGAAATGAATGAAGTCACAGGTTCTGAAACAGGCTGTGATGAACTATTTCTTTATCCCGAGGACACTGGAACGAACCAGGAGCAGAGTGAAATCTCAATGGACATGAGTTCTGGTGAGGATAATACTTTTTCCATAACTCCTATCCCCATGCTTGATTCCACAGTGAATATGAATGAGTTAATTAATGGTGGAATAAAAATCACCAAATGGAAAGCCCCGCAACCACTGAAACTGTTGCAGAAATCACCACCATCTGAATCCACAAAAGGTGTGAATAATCTGAAACACACTGGGATTAAAATGACCCCATTAGTTAAACGTATGAAATTATACTTTAAAAAGTCAAAGTGTGTGGAGTCAGAACCTAAGGTGATAGTTCAATTGCCAGTTCCTGATTGGAATCCTCCTTTTAATGACTGTGAAATTGATAAATGGGATGTAAATTCATTCATTATCTAAGTGGGGAATACCTGATTTTTGTTGTTCTGTATGTAAACTGTCTTGATTCATACAGTATGCAATGTGGGTCTAACATTGTGGGTCTAAGGAAAAGTATAAATGGTATATTTTTGGTTCTTTAAAAATGTTTTAAAGTGGGGAACTGTCATGGAAATTATGAAGTATTTAGTAAAACATTGTAATGAACAAAAATGTTATTTGATCTAGAAATGTCTTTTCAGTCAAACTGTGTGAATACTCGGTGTGACTGTTTCCCATTGGTGGATCTCCTGCAGCTGTTAACCTATTCTCGATATAGCCTAGTGATGTGAGTTCTTCCTGGTTCAAAATGTATTGTCACCTGTGCCTTGTTTAGATAAGCTATTAGAACTAGTAGCTGCAACAGGCGCTGTCTATCAAAGGGTGTTAAAATTAGGGCTGGCCTTAAGAGTATAATAGATGAATGTATGACTTGAACTGGGAGTATGATACCCAGGCCACGGCTGGGAGAAGGCTCTGTACCGAAGCACAAGGCTGAGGGCAGAGAAGGTTTTATACTTGAGTTGCTTTATGCTGTTTTAAATGGACTTGTTGCTATTGTCTCTAAATAAACGGAACATCTACTCGTCACCTTGGATTGGACTCATATTTCTCTTTAACAACAATCACCAGCTGTGTAACCGGCCAGCAACAAGGAGATTCAGACCAAGCAAGATCTTGCGAGGACTTCAACGCAGCATTTGATGACCTACACAGGAAAGAAAACCTCTTGTGTGATAAGAGTTTCATTGAGATATCGACACCGAATGTCCAGCGTTTCCACTCCAAAGAAAGACCTTTCCAGTGTAAAACATGTGACAAGGGTTTCAGTCAGTTAGTTAACCTGAAGACACATCAGCGTGTCCACAGTGGAGACAAACCCTTCGTGTGTAAACAGTGTGACAAGAGTTTCAGTCAGTTAGCAAATCTGAAGAGGCACCAGCGTGTCCACACTGGAGAAAAACCCTTTGTTTGTAAACAGTGCGACAAGAGTTTCAATCAGTTAGCAAAACTGAAGACACACCAGCGTGTCCACAGTGGCGAAAAACCCTTTGTTTGTAAACAGTGCGACAAGGGTTTCAGTGAGTTAGGTAACCTGAAGAAACACCAGCGTGTCCACACTGGAGAAAAACCCTTTGTGTGTAAACAGCGGCATAGCTCAGGGGTAGAGAAACTGGTATTAGAGCACAAAGGGTATAAATCCCGAAGGGTTCCCAGTTCGAATCCGGGCTCCCCCTGAGTTAATGTCGAAGGGTCCTTGGGCAAGACTCTGAACCCCTAATTGCCTCCGGTGAGTAGGTTGGTGCCTTGCATGGCTTCCTCCGCCACCGGTGTATGAATGTGTGTGTGAATGGGTGAATGTAATGCACAATCTATGTAAAGCGCTTTGGATTAAAAGCGCTATATAAATGCACCATTTACCATTTAACAGTGTGACAAAGGTTTCAGTGAGTTAGGTAGCCTGAAGACACACCAGCGTGTCCACACTGGAGAAAAACCCTTTGTGTGTAAACAGTGCGATAAGGGTTTCAGTGTGTTAGGTTCTCTGAAGAATCACCAGCGTGTCCACAGTGGAGAAAAACCCTTTGTGTGTAAGCAGTGCGATAAGGGTTTCAGTGTGTTAGGTTCTCTGAAGGATCACCAGCGTGTCCACAATGGAGAAAAACCCTTCGTCTGTAAACAGTGTGACAAGAGTTTCAGACAGTTAGGTCACCTGAAGAAGCACCAGCACATCCACACTGACGCGCAACGAAACACGATGATCCAGCCTTATGCACAACTCTAGTATTTTGAAGCTGTGAAAGCCGCTTCCAAGGAGTGGCTTTGTATGTCCCGTACATGTCCTGTGCATTGGATTGGTCAGCATTGAATGTCTGTCCCGTACATGTCCCGTGCATGTTTTTGAGGATTGGCCAAGCTTCATATTATGACAATTTGGCTCTCCAGACAAAATCATTCATTCAAAATCAATCATTCATTCAGAACTGGAACTAAAGCACATAGAAAGTATAGATCTAGAACACAGAATACAAATTCACTGCTTCACTTCAAACCGAGGTTCGATTTTTTTAAAAGAGAGAAACAAATTTACCCTGCAAATGATCATCATGTATTCATCATTGCCCTTGAATTATCTGCCCTCGGCAGGCATATCAATCCATCAGATGGATAAGCAAAGATCAATTCTCGGTGATAATATGATGTATATAACCAGTAATAGCCAGGGACCCACAAGCCCAGAATGGGAGATGACCTGTGATACCAGTGAAAAGTGATGATCTTTTGATGACTCATCACTTTTCACAATTTTGGAGTCAATGGGAGAGTGAATATACAAATGGCCATAACTTTTTTTCGCGATGTTTCCGGCAGAGCAGGCCTCTCATTCTGTGTACCTTAATGACCAAACCAATTGATAAAACAGAAATAAAAAGTATGGCATGACATCACAGGTTCAACCCTATTCCTTGAGCTTTTGGGCTTGTGGGTCCCTGACTATAAGACACCCTAAGGGCGAGAAGCGCATATGGGCGCTTGCAGACTATAGGATATTGCCCCATATATGGAGATCCCTGATGTCATCAATATCATCCCAGCTCAGCAGAAGTATAGGATATAGCTCATATATATGGAGATATATCCCCATATATGGAGATCGGTGATGTCATCAATATCATCCCAGCTCAGCAGAAGTAAAGGATATAGCCCCATATATGGAGATATATCCTCATATATGGAGATCTGTGATGTCATCAATATCATCCCAGGCTATCCAGGGTTTGATGAGGTCAGTGTGGTGATCTTCATATATGGAGATCCAGGTGATGATAGTCAGCTTCACATAATGGAGACAGGGGCGTCAATTGGGTATGGCAGGGGTATGCAGCTGCCATACCCTGGGTCCAGGGGGGGGGAAAATAAAAGTTACTTTTAAATATAAATCCATGAATGTTTCTTTGTCTATCTGTGCTGGTTATTATGTTGTTAAATTACAGTAAAATAACTACAAATGCAACATTTTACAAAATTGTCACTTAAGGTATTATAATTGTACTCTCCACACTTGTATTCTCCCCATCTTGACACAATGGGATATTCCCAGGTTCCGCAGGTCAGCTTCACAGGTGCAATGCATTATTGTTAATTGTGGCACGTTTACTAAAATGCCAAGTTTAGCTGCACTTGAACAACTGTTCCAGGCTGCCCAAGAAACCGTATAAACGGAGGAAAAAATTTAATGTAGGCCTACTTCTTAAAATAAATGTATCATGACCTGTTGCATGTGCGCGAAGGTGCACATGCAAGACACCAGTCATGTTGCCATACCTTAGCTTTTTCTGAAATGACGCCACTGCATATTGGTACTCCATATGTGGAGCTACCCGACATATCCTACTGACTTAATTGGGTCAGACCTCATGGACTCCATATTTGGAGCCGGCAAAGACATCTATTGCTGGCATCAGTCTAATGTAGAACTCTTATATGACATAGCCAGGGGCGTCGCACCGAATTCTGGGCCCTGGGTACAAGGATTCACTGCGGGCCCCCATGAATGTTCTTCATAGGGGGAGGGGGTTTAACCCATTTAGACTGGGAACGCATTATTTTGTGCTTTAACTATTGAAAAATAGCAGATATACAAGCTCACAGAGCGGCACGAGTGCCGCGCTGCGAGCCTGTAGATCTCTTATTTTGGAAAAGACCTACAGGAACGAAGGCCAAAATACATCAAGCCAGGACCAAGTGTGGACAAGTGGGGTCACAGGTGCAGCACACACAAGCCCCCAGAACCCTGGGGGCGCTTTGAAGCAAAAAGTACATGGTGGCCGTTTGAGGTACTGCAGTTGGGGCGACTATTCAAACAGTTAGTTCAGTTGAGGCAGATAGCCCCCCGCTACCCCCGCCTCCCCGTTTCTCGCTCCCCGACCGTCGCGATTGGCTCAGAAGCCAAATAGTCGCCCCACTACGTCACGTTTCAGAGGCGTTTCAAACGCAGAAGTACGCTTCATGCGCTGGGTGAGCAACTCAATGCAAGTGGACGGGCGGGGATATCAGTTGCCCTCTCTATTCTTATTATAACTCTATGAGCGCGCAGCTGTAGCGGCTGGTGAGACAAAGCATTGGGTTATTAATCAAGGCCTGGTGTTTTTTACCCCCTTCATGTTGTATCAGTCACATTTGTTAGTTTTAACAAATATTTAACAAAACATTAGTAAGTTTTATCTGTCTCTGGAATGAAGCTTCACTTTTCCCACAAGGTGTTCTATTCAGCTGTTCTCTTCACATGGCAGCTTGGTTCAGAAACAAACTTTCACAGCAGCTGTCAAGGTTGCCTTTGACCGTTTAAATCAGGGGTCTTCAACGGTTTCAGGCCAAGGACCCCTTAGTTGAGCGAGAGATGAAGCCCCCACAACCTGTTCATAGATTCCATATAGTTTCATCGTTTGACAGCCCAATCATCATTGTATTTTGGATTCATGGCAATTTGTGTTTTCAGATAATTTTAACCACTTGAACCGTCAATACTTAATAAACTTGACCTTTCACTCTGTACTTAGTCTGTTCTCCTAGACACTACAAATGGTAGTGTATCAGTCAAGTTCTCCTTGACAGTATAAAGGCAGGGCCCTTAGCCAATGAGGTGCAGCCAAAGAGTATATCTCTGTGCCCATACATGGTGTTACATGCGAGCCCACAGTTTTGTAGGAACAGTATTTCTAGTTATTATTTTAGGTTTTGTTCATCAACTTGATTCAATGATTCAACTAAATTCACTGATGGATGAATTGCAACTGTCAGATGTGCAAATCTGTGTTATTAGTAATGATGTCAACGGTTTGTGTTGTGTGACGTCAGACCAGAGCTCTGGTCGACGTGAATAAATAAGATGTGACAGTTTTTAAACGTCACATTTTAGAGAAAGAGCGGAAGGAGGAGATCGAATATGTTAGTCTTTCCAGCCAGCAGGCGACAAAGAAAGGCCTTCCAATTTACAGTACAAGTTGCAGCAGCGGTGTTCTGAGTACACCTTCACGTCTCGGGTCCTCCTCCATAAAACTTGAAGAGGAGCCCCAACAACCTCTACTGTCGACGATGAGCAATAGACAGCTTCCCTCATCTTCCTGTCGGACAATCACCAGCTGTTTAACCAGCCAGCAACAAGGAGATTCAGACCAACCAAGATCTTGCGAGGACTTCAACGCAGCATTTGATGACCTACACAGGAAAGAAAACCTCTTGTGTGATAAGAGTTTCATTAAGGTATCGACACCAAATGTCCAGCATGTCCACTCCAAAGAAAGACCTTTCCAGTGTCAAACATGTGACAAGGGATTCAGTCAGTTAGTTAACCTGAAGACACATCAGCGTGTCCACAGTGGAGAAAAACCCTTCGTGTGTAAACAGTGTGACAAGAGTTTCAGTGTGTTAGGTAACCTGAAGACACACCAGCGTGTCCACACTGGAGAAAAACCCTTTGTTTGTAAACAGTGCAACAAGGGTTTCAGTGTGTTAGTTTCTCTGAAGAATCACCAGCGTGTCCACAATGGAGAAAAACCCTTCGTCTGTAAACAGTGTGACAAAGGTTTCAGTGAAATAGGGACTCTGAAGACACATCAGCGTGTCCACAGTGGAAAAAGACCCTTTGTGTGTAAACAGTGTGACAAAGGTTTCAAAGACTTAGGGACTCTGAAGAGACACCAGCGTATCCACAGTGGAGATAAACCCTTTGTGTGTAAGCAGTGTGACAAAGGTTTCAGGCAGTTAGGGACTTTGAAGAGACACCAGCGTATCCACAGTGGAGAAAAAACCTTTGTGTGTAAGCAGTGCGACAAGGGTTTCAGTGTGTTAGGTTCTCTGAAGAATCACCAGCGTATCCACAGTGGAGATAAACCCTTTGTCTGTAAACAGTGTGACAAGGGTTTCAGAGAGTTAGGTCACCTGAAGAAGCACCTGCAGCACATCCACACTGACATGCAACGAAACACGATGATCCAGCCTTATGCACAACTCTAGTTTTTTGAAGTGGTGAAAGCCGCTTCCAAGGAGTGGCTTTGTATGTCCCGTACATGTTCCGTTCATTGGATTGGTCAGCATTGGATTTCTGTTACGTACATGTCCCGTGCATGTTTTTGAGGATTGGGCAAGCTTCATATGACAATTTGGCTCTCCAGACAAAATCATTCATTCAAAATCAATCATTCATTCATTCAGAACTGGAACTAAAGCACATAGAAAGTATAGATCTAGAACACATAGAGAGCAGAGCAGGCCTCTCATTCTTTGTACCTTAATGACCAAACTAATAGATAAAACAGAAATAAAAAGTACGGCATGACATCACAGGTTCAATAAAAGTTACTTTTAAATATAAATCCATGAATGTCCCTTTGTCTGTCTGTGCTGGTTATTATCTATCTATAAATGCGACAAATCTCTGTCTGTCTGTCTGTCTGTTTGTTTGTAATCCGCGTATCTCGAGAACCGTTCGTCCCACCGGCTTCAGATTTGGCACGCGCGTTCCCCGCCGCAGCGCGGAGTGCAGTGCCGGGCCTCGACCCGACCCGACTCGCGGTTTTCCGAAACCGGCGCGAAACGTTCGGAATCTCCTTATGCGGAGCTGATTGTTGACATCAGGCTGTTCCGGAGGAAATCGGCGCAAGCGCTGAGTCATTGTGACATCACTTCATAAAAGGCATTCATGGGGTTTGCATTAAAGGGTGGGGCATTCATTCCCTATTTCAAATTCGGCACGTGCGTTCCCCACCGCAGCAGGTAGTGCAGTGCTCGGCCTCGACCCGACCCGACCCGATACACGATTTTCTGGAACCAGCACGAAAGGTTCGGATTCTGATGTCTGACATCAGGATTTTCCGGAACTGGCACTGTGTCTGCATAGATCTCCATTTATGGGCATAAAATGGATGCAGACAGACAAATACAGATATCTCCATATATGAGCATAAATGGACAGTTGGACACAGGCAAACAGATGGTCAAAGATCTCCATATATGGGCATAAAGTGATCGCAGACAGACAGATACAGATATCTCCATATGGGCATAAATGGACACAGGCAAACAGATGGTCAAAACGGGTCCTATGACAACAGGTATAATGGGGTTTGCATTAAGTTTGTCTCCTCCTCCATCTGTTTGTCTGTGTCCCTTTATTCCCATTATGGAGATCTCTGTATCTGTCTGTGCCTCCGACTGTGTTGCAGACACAGTGCCGGTTCCATTATACCTGTTGTCATAGGACCCGTTTTGACCATCTGTTTGAAAAAGCGACAGAAATCTCATATATGGGCATAAAATGGACGCAGATAAACAGATATCTCCATATATGGCATATATGGGCATACAATGGATGCAGAATCACAAAGATCTCCATATACGGGCATAAAAGGGACACAGACAGACAGATACAGAGATCTCCATATATGGGCATAAAATGGACGCAGATAGACAGATATCTCCATATATGGGCATATATGGGCATAAAATGGACCCAGAACTATAACTGCAGTGATCTCCATATATGGACATAAAATGGACACCGACAGACAGACAGATACAGATATCTCCATATATGGGCATAAATGGACACAGGCAGACAAATGGTCAAAACGGGTCCTATGAAAACAGGTATAATGGGGTTTGCATTAAAGGGCGGGGCATTCATTCCCTATTTACATTGTTCCGAGTTGGCCAGGTCGCCCCAGCTTCTAGTGTTGTTAAATTACAGTAAAATAACTACAAATGCATAATTTTACAAAATGGTCACTTTAACAAGGTACCATAATTGTACTCTCCACACTTGTATTCTCCCCATCTTGACACAATGGTATATTCCCAGTTTCCGCAGGTCAGCTGCACAGGTGCAATGCATTATTATTGTTAATTGTGGCACGTTTACTAACATGCCATAAGTTTAGCTGCACTTGAACAACTGTTCCAGGCTGCCCAAGAAACTGTAGAAACGGAGGAAAAAATAAAATGTAGGCCTACTTCTTAAAATAAATGTATCATGACCTGTTGCACGCGCGTGAAGGCACGCGTGCAAGACACCAGTCATGTTGCCATCCATACCTTAGCTTTTTCTGAACTGACACCACTGCATATTGGTACTCCATATGTGGAGCTACCCGACATATCCTACTGACTTGATTGGGTCAGACCTCATGGACTCCATATTTGGACCAGGACGATCTTTAGCTCCATATATGGAGCCGGCAAAGACATCTATTGCTGGCATCAGTCTAATGTAGAACTCCATTATATGACATAGCCAGGGGCGTCGCACTGAATTCTTGGCCCTGGGTACAAGGATTCACTGCGGGCCCCCCATGAATGTTCTACATAGGGGGAGGGGGTTTAACCCATTTAGACTGGGAACGCATTATTTTTTTGCTTTAACTATTGAAAAATAGCAGATATACAAGCTCACAGCGCGGCACCGAGTGCCGCGCTGCGAGCCTGTAGATCTCTTATTTTGATTTATTTTTTTATTTTTTGGTCAGTAGTGCTCAAACTTTTTCATGTGAATGACCTCCAAAATGATATGTACTTGGCCACGGACCCCCATCTCAAAATATTTAGCTCCAGGGACCCCCCAGAAGCGAAATTTGAGTTACAAATGTTCGCTTAAAATACAATTATTCAAAGATGTGCACACATTTTCAAAAATAGCAGATCTACAAGCTTGCAGCGAGGCACTCGGTGGCGCGCTGTGAGCTTGTATATCTGCTATTTTACAATAGCTAAAGTATAAAATAATTAAGGCCCCTCCACCTTGGGCCCTAGTAACTCAGCCCCTAAACCCCCCCCTTGTGACGCCCCTGGACATAGATGACATATCGTGACATGAGTGTTGTCACAAGCACACAGTCAAGCACTATAGAGGGATTTTGAGTGACAAATTAAACTTAAAGAGGATTTTGAGTGACAAACAAATTGAAGAGGGATTTAGAGTGACGGACAGGATCTGGTAGCTTCCATACTAAGTAGCGACCTACGGTCGCAATAATATCAAAAGACATTTTCAGATATATTCACGAGAGGGGTGGAGTATGTGAGACTCAACAATACAGACGTAGCGGTAACGTCTAGGAATTAATCACGGATAACGAGACAGCTCACCCAAACAACATCAAGCCGGGTCGGAGGTGCAGCGCACAGCTGTAGCGGCTGGGGAGACGAAGCATTGGGTTATTAATCAAGGCCAGGTGTTTTTTACCCCTTCATGTTGTAGTGTAGTATCAGTCACATTTGTATAGACTGTGTTACATTCTAGGTTTTATCTGTCTCTGGAATGAAGCTTCACTTTTCCCACAAGGTGTTCTATTCAGCTGTTCTCTTCACATGGCAGCTTGGTTCAGAAACAAACTTTCACAGCAGCTGTCAAGGTTGCCTTTGACCGTTTAAATCAGGGGTCTTCAACGGTTTCAGGCCAAGGACCCCTTAGTTGAGCGAGAGATGAAGCCCCCACAACCTGTTCATAGATTCCATATAGTTTCATCTTTTAACAGCCCAATCATCAGTGTATTTTGGATTCATGGCAATTTGTGTTTTCAGATATTTAACTTGACCTTTCACTCTGTACTTAGTCTGCTTTTTCCCCCTCTACACCAAACTTGAATCTTGCCGAAAATAGACGATCTACAAGCAGCGCAGCGCGAGGCGTTGTGAGTTTGTAGATCTGCTATTTTTGGTTCTCAGAATATGGCACTAAAAAGGATTGGAAGATTTGGAGGACCCCCTGTAGTAACTCTAAGGACCCCCTAGAGTTACTAGGAAGAATATAGCGTAGATAACGAGATAGGAGGTTTTGGGGGCGTGGAGGTCAGGTGTGTGTGTGTGTGTGTGTGTGTGGAGGGGGGAGGCGTTGGGGGTCATGTCATGAATAAAAGGAAGTTTACATTTTGTCATGTTTGACTTGAAACGAAAAACTGAGTTTTTAAGTCAATAATACATATTTTCGGCAGAAGCTCATCAAAATAAATTATAAAACAATGGACGGCAATAAGGTTTTCTTCCATAATATTTAGTTTTACTGTGCCTTGTAAAACTATACCCAATTTCACTGGAGAGGTAACTGAAAAGTTTGGGGAAAAGACTTCCTATTTGAAAAAGCAGAAGAAATATTTTCTACAGGGCTTCGGTTCATATTTAATTAATTTGTTTTTAACCCATTTAGGTCTAGAATTATTGAATGCTTTAACCAGTGAAAAATAGCAGATATACAAGCTCTTAATACGCAAGCTTGTAGATCTGCTATTTTTTTTAAAGTCTTAAAAATGTGTGCAAATCTTTGACTATGTATTTTCAAAGCGAACGTTTGTAACTCAAATTTTGCTTCTGGGTGGTCCCTGGAACTAAAAATGCATACCATTTTGGGGGTCCTTCACATGAAAAGGTTTGAGAACCACTGACACAGTAGTCTCTCAAGAACAGACTAGCTGAGCTCCATTTAAGTGAAAAGGACCTTTTCTTTGACGATGGCTGGCCAAATTGCTGACATAGAAACATAGGTTTTTTCAAAAAGTCTTAGAAGGATTCAAAAGACACTTATAGAATCGGGTCAACATTCAAATTTTCACGATTTTTCAAAAATAGCAGATCTACAAGCTCGCAGCGCGGCACTCGGTGCCGCGCTGTGAGCTTGTATATCTGCTATTTTTCAATAGTTAAAGCATAAAATAATGATACACAATAATGTGTACCCGGGTTTTAATTAGCAACAGTTCGTATTTCCTCATGAACCAGACAGTACGCTGTGTGAAACAGTCACAGAACAGTGCTCAAGGTCAGCATGTGCAAGCAGGGACGTGCTGGGCCCCTGATTCAGCCTGGGAAAAAGAGTTGTAGAGGCCCTCATTGCGCGCTATAGAGAGAGATCTCTCTCTATAGCGCTGCTGCTACACAAAGATTTGCCATTTCAGATCATGACAAGTGACAAGCCAGTGGGCCAATTACATGAGTTATATTTCGTCATTGACGGGTGGAAACCTTGTATGTCCAAAACCATTTTAAAAATGATTTAAACTAGTGAAAACAGCCGATCTACAAGCACACAACGGGCGTTGTGTGCTTGTAGATCTGCAGTTTTCACTACTTTTGTGCAATGGCCTTGTATGATGAAGCAGGGCTTTGCGAAAAAAATGTATACATCTGAAACTTGGAGATACGAGGTTTCTGCCCGACAGTGACGATTTACTTTGTTGGCCGCCCAGCCCCCAAAATGGAACGAAAGCCGATATTTTTTTTTTTCCTAATGGCCGGCCTGGAACGGCTGGGAATGAACCGGCCGTTCGAGAGTTGTTCCGCTTTTACCAATGGCCAGCACGTCCCTGTGTGCAAGCTTCCTTTCTGTCCACTGGCAACACGATAATGACCCAGTCTGTAGTCGAGCTCCTTCGTGCGCAAACACACAGATAACAGCGCGAACATACCCAAACAACGACGTCACAGAGATAGGGAGGGACAGCTGGAGACCTGCCTACAGGTTATTTCAGCAGAATAAGTCAAAATGAAAGCATTGAGGAGTGACTTTGTGAGAGAAAAAACAACTGCGATATGTCTGCGAGAGACTGTTTGATTTTTATGCACTCAATTATTCTGTGAAACCGGCTTTTTCATCACTACTTGGCCGATTCATGCAGTATTCAAAACTATTGACTGCACACTGAAGCATTTGGACCCCAAGCCCCCCTTTTCTTTGTTTTAGGACTTTGAGACAAGTGTAAATCACTTTTTAACAATGTTGAAGAGGCTTCAGCACCTGCCCTGCGTTGCGCTTCTCCTAAGCTCCGCGTGGACGACTATCGTGACGCAGTCCTGCACAGAGGGTGACGAGCCACCTCGTGACGTGGTGCTGGCCTGGTTCAAGGACCGGGTGCTGCAGGGCTTGGGCCTGCAGCGGCCCCCTGTGCCCGGCGTGCAGGGACCTGACGGGGACACGGCGAGGTCAGATGCCAGGCAGCGGCACACAAGGTCATCCAGGGTGGACCAGCGCCATCGCCGACACCCCCAGCCCTCAGAAACATCACAGATTATTGTCTTCCCCAGTGCTGGTGAGAAGCTTTGTCTTATAAGCCCTTTACTGCAGGGGTCTTCAACAGGGGGTCCGGGACCCCTAGGGCAGTGTTTCTCTACCACTGTGCCTGGGGACCTTTGGTGTGCCCCTGAGAAGGGTCAAGTGTGCCCCTTGAAACAGCTTGAAAGCCAGTATTGTATTTATCATTTTAAAAATGATTTAAACTAGTGAAAACAAACAGCCGATCTACAAGCACACAACGCCTCGCGGTGCGAGGCGTTGTGTGCTTGTAGATCTGCTGTTTTCACTACTGTTGTGCGACAGACTTGTATAATGAAGCAGGGCTTTACTTTGCGAAGAAACTTACAAATTTGAAACTTGGACATACAAGGTTTCTTCCCGACAGTGACGATATTTACACCCCCGTATTATGTTGGTGTGCCCATGGATTCTTGGGACGTGAAAAGTGTGCCCATGTAGAAAAAAGGTTGAGAAACACTGCCCTAGGGGGTCCCCCAAATCCTCCAACTTGAACCCTAGTGTCCATATTCAGAGAACTGTAGCCACAAATAGCATATCTAAAAGCTCTATCTGTGATTTTGTAGATCGAGCTATTTTCAGCAAAGAGGTTTGGTGTAGAGGGGAAAAAGAACAGACCAAGTACAGAGTGAAAGGTCAAGTTAAGTATTGACGGTTCAAGTGGTTAAATATCTGAAAACACAAATGGACATGAATCCAAAATAACACTGATGATTGTGCTGTGACTGTCAAACAAGTAAACTATGGAATCTATGAAAAGGTTGTGGGGGTCCCTGCTTCGTCTCTATCTCAACTAAGGGGTCCTCGGTTTGAAAACGTTGAAGACCCCTGCTCTACTGCATGCATGTGCACCAATTCTTAATAAAACCATCTTTTGCTCCATGTTCGAAATATCTTTCAGACTCTCTCCCCGGCTCCGAGGAAACCACCTCCTCCAGCTGTTTCACCTACTACTTCCAGCCGTCCCTGAACAGCCAGGAGTCCCTGGTCACCTCGGCCCATTTCTGGTTCTACGCGGGGGAGGAAGGAGCCACGTCCAACTCCTCTGCCCCTCTGTTCATCCTCACCGCGGAGCAGCGTCTGCTCCAGGCGGCCGAGGCCCCGTCCAGGGCGACCCCGGACGGCTGGGTCACCTACCACCTGGGGCGGGACCTCCAAGACGCCATCTCGGAAGGGCCGTTTGTGCTGCAGGTGCGCTGCGCGGCCTGCGAGTGCCACGCCAACGAGTCGGACAAGCTGCCCTTCGTTCACCTTCACGCCGGCCCGCGGGGCGGCCCCGACCGCTCGCCGCGCCGCACGGCCGGAGGCCCCGTCCCCTGGTCGCCCTCCGCCGTGGACTTGCTACAGCGCCCCTCGCAGGTAGGGATGGGACGCTAGGCGATATTATCGCTTATCGTGATAAAAAACTCTCACGGTAATCGGGGAGATTTTATTTATCGTGATATCGTACTCCGCCATGCACTGGGATCGATTCACCTTTTATTTGCGGAGCTGCTTAAAAGGTACTTGTAATATATGTAGGCCTACTTGATAGTCTTTTTTTCACTCTCTATCAAATATCTAAAGAAAAATAGCAGATCTACAAGCTCACAACCGAGCTTGTAGATCAGCTATTTTTTGGCAAATGTTCCGCCCAGGATAATGGATTTTGATTATCGCGATAATAATATCGTAAATCGCAATTTCTTTTTGTCACGATAATCGGGATATGACATTTTCATATCGTCCCATCCCTACTCGCAGGACAGACCGCAGCACAGCGACTGCAACCGCGAGGACATCGAGATCAACTTCGAGGAGCTGGGCTGGGACAACTGGATCGTCCACCCCAAGGCGCTGACGTTCCAGTACTGCGTGGGGAACTGCTCGGCGTGGGACCGCGCCGCCTCCGTGCTGGGGATCAAGCAGTGCTGCGCGCCGGTCCCCGGGACCATGAAGGACCTGAGGATCACCACCACGTCGGACGGAGGGTACTCCTTCAAATACGAGACCCTGCCCAACATCATAGCGGAAGAGTGCACCTGCATCTAGGTCAGGGGTCTTCAACGGTTTCAGGCCGAGGAGCCCTTAGTTGAGAGAGAGATGAAGCAGGGACGGGGGGTACAACCTTATCATAGATTCCATATAGTTTCATCGTTTGACAAGCACAATCATCAGTGTATTTTGGATTCATGTCAATTTGTGTTTTCAGATATTTAAGTCAATACTTAATAAACTTGACCTTTCTCTCTGTACTTAGTCTGCTCTTTTCCCCCTCTACACCAAAGCTCTCGCTGCGAGGCGTTGTGAGCTTTTAGCTATTTTTGGCTAAAGTTCTCCGAATATGGAGTGGTTAATATAAAAAAGGAGGAAAAAGCTTTCTATCACTCAAAGATTTGGAGGACCCCCTGTAGTAACTCTGAGGACCCCCTAGGGGTCCCGGACCCCCTGTTGAAGACCCATGATCTAGGTTATTGTGTGCAGGCTGAATGATTGCTTAAAATAGATACATTGCCTTTATATCATTATACGAAATCACCAATTACAAACTGAAGCACAAGCATTAACAAATCCATCGACTTTATGGTTGAGTTGTCAAGGAGCAGTGGTGGACAGTAACTTGTACAAAAGTACTGAAGGCAACTTAAATACATTTTTGAGGTACTTTTACTTTACTGGAGTATTTCAATTTTTCTGTACTTTTACTTCTACTCCACTACATCTGTGGCAAATATTGTGTAAATGATAAATGGTGCATTTATATAGCGCTTTCGCTTTATATAGATTGTGCATTACATTCACGCACACATTCATACACCGGTGGTGGAGGAAACCATGCAAGGCATCAACCTGCTCACCGGGAGCAACTAGGGGTTCAGAGTCTTGCCCAAGGACTCTTCGACATTAACTCTGGGGGAGCCCGGATTCGAACTGGGAACCCTTCGGGAACCCTTCGTGCTCTAATGACGGTTTCTCTATACCCCTGAGCTATACCTCCCCAAATAAGTGTTTTTACAATTATTTGAAAACATAGTTACTTTGTAGATTTTGATTATTGTTATTTCTTTTGTAACATTGTTTTTATTAAAGATTGCACTCAAACAACACATTACAGGGGTTGACATTATATACTTTCTTAATTTTGATTATTACAAAACATACATTACTGTATCCACTTCAGCCCTATTTAAACTTTTGCAATTTGAAACTAAACTGCACTCTGTCGAGGTGCCAACTTGCATCTTGTGCACTCGTGTCCATGTATGGTCTACTTGTGCGCCAGCAGAGCGTGCTGTGTTATTGATATCAGGTCACCAAGCATGCGAGTATGTGGGTACGAGACATCTAGAGGGTTAATTATATCGCACTTGTTGGTCGGTGACATCACCGAGAACGCTGCTCCTCCACCTAGGGCTGTCTGTCACGATTATGACATTTTACATGACGATTAATTGTCACTCAAATATTTACGATTAACGATTTAACTGTGTTTCTGTCACTGACAATTACATTCCTGTTTGGCTTGTAGGCTTTGACGTTGCAGATATGACATAACCTAAATATACAAAGAAATTACTGACATATTTGACGACTTTACACTCGAAAAAGAACCTTGATAGTGGAAATATTTCCACAATTTTTGAAAATGTTTTGAATTTTTCAACATGTAAACGATTGACAAAATAATTGCGATTTATGTCAAATAATGGCGATTAGACGATTATGTAATAATTGTGACAGCCCTACCTCCACCCACCCCCACCCATCTCCAGCCACCTCCAACCACTTTCAACCACCTCCACCCACATATACACACACATTCCTCCACCGCCATCCACCTCCCCTCAATCAACTCCATCTACCTCCACCCACTTTCACCCACCTCCATCCATTTATATCAGGCAGCACTTGTTAATGGTGACATCACCAAGAATGCTGGTCCCTCATTGGCTGTTGATGGTGACATCCCCAGGAATGCTGGTCCCTGATTGGCTACAGGCACCAACACAAACAGATACATGACAAAACACAGTACTTGCACACTCTGCTGGCGCAAGTAAATAGGCTATCTGTACAAGCTTGTGAGCTTGTAGATCTGCCATTTATAAAACGCCAAGATGCCAATACTTTTGTATTTTTTCTCAAGTTAAATTTGATAACCACTTCTACAGTAACAGATGTAGTGCATAGTTGCAGTATTGATACTTTTACTTATTTGAGTATTTTTCCACCTGTGAGACAGAGAACATGTCACCCAATTGAGAGTATTGGCGCCACCTGTCCACTCAAATGTGGGGTGGTGGTGGTGGTGGTGGTGGTGGGGGGGGGGGGGGGGGGGGGGGGGGGGGGTTCCAGGGAGATCCCCAGCTAAATAATTGATAGTTAATCTTCACCATTATTACTTGTACAATTAAATTCAACTAGAGAAATCCATCAGTTTCACCGTTTTATCAATATACATGCCATACAAACAAGAGCCTAAAGAATTCTGGACCAATTGACACGCAGACCATATCAGACCAGATAATGGGAGCGTGACGATATTGCGACATAACATTTGTCCGATGTTCCGTTTGTTCGACGAGGGTGAATGTTTAACCATGGTGAAATACTAAACTGCCAAGGACCCCCAAATTGACACTTATTAGTCGGCAGACCCCCTTAAGATTTTTTTTTTACGGCTCTAGCAGTTGATTCACAACCATTTTAATTTCAAGGAACCCCCAGTTTGACATACTTTAGGGTAACAGACCCCCATTTAATGGCATTTCTATCTGAGACCCCAATTTATATTGTAAAATCAATGTTCATTTAACTCGTGAGAGTGTACAAATGGAACCAAATTGAGGGAAAAACAGCCCCCTCTGTTTTGTTCCTTTCTGTTCTTGAGATTAAGGTCCATTTGGTTCCGTTTGTAGGCTACACTCTGAGTAACAGACCCAGAAAGGTCCATCCCTTTGGCTCCTAACTATCATTTAGCTGGGGAGCACCTGGAACTCCCTCAAGGACCCCTGGGGGTCCCCAGACGCCACTTTGAGAACCAATGGTCTAGCCTACTCTGTCGCAATAAAGAAATCCAATAAAACTGTCCACTTGTCATTGAAAGCTTGTAGGTCTTGACTTAGTACTTGCGCTACACCTTTAGAGGGCAGTGTTGGCTACACTTCCAAGACAGCATAGTGCCGTGGGAGATGACAGGTAACCAAGCCTTGCTAGAGCCAACATAGAAAATGTAGTTTACCTCTATTCAATCATTAAAATGGAGAATGTCATTAGGACAACCAAAGTCACACATAAGAGCATAGGTTTATACATTAATTTAGCATTTAAATTGTTAATTTAATGCATCCTCAAGTACAGTACTGAAATAGCCGTTTAACGATAAACCATTAAAACTCAATACCTTCTGAGTTTGACAAGTTTTCAAAGTTTATTTTCTCTGAACAGAATAATATCTAGTTACAAAATGCACAGAAGAGGAAATAAAATCAAATAAAGCAGTATGTAGTGTAAATTGGAATTTCAGAGTAGAACTGGAAGATTACAGGAAGGCCTACACCTCATCGTAATGCCTTCATTTATACTGTCGTACGATAGTTAAGAGCTCACCCATATCTATGACAACATGCTACAGAGCTCTGCCACTGACTGATGGCACTGCAAAGCTGCTCATTTCAGTGCGTAATCTCACACTTACACTATATACTCCTTCTGCTTGTCATTTGACCTTGCATTTTCATGCACAAATCAGTTGTTTACGATCCTTCCTTCTTTAAAAAGGTCATTTTTAAAGAGCTTTCGCCATGAGATAAGCAAAAAAAATAAAAAAATAAAATAAAAAAGAAAATACATAAATACATATACGTATATGGCTCCAAGTGAAGACTGTGTGGGGATTAATTTTTTGCTCACGTTGACTGTCGACTGCCTACACCTGTCCATTGCAGGTGTGCCAAACGGATTTACTAAAAAGAGCATTTGTTTGTATGGAACATTGCCAGACACATCGTACGACAAAGTATAAAATCCTGCTTCTCTCTGCAATAAAAACAAATAACTTAACAGCCAATAAGGGGTGCTTGTTTCAATTTTAAACAAAGACTTAAGGCATTTCTCTGATCCTCTGTGCTTACAAAATATATGTGTGCATTCAACAGAACACAACACAAAAACTGATTTCTGGTTAAAGTTACACGTACCTAGTTAGACAAATGTTAAAGTGCCGTTCCCTGCAGTCTTTTGAAATAAAATTCCGATAGTGATATTTACTTGTGAGAACTAAGGTAGCTGCAGTCTACACTTTAAATCTTAACCTTTGTGCCTGACGGAACAGGTCACGTAACAAGCTATTGATTTAAAGGAGCTATAGTCAACCTTTTCTTGAAAAACGGATGCTAAATAAAAAATAATGTTTGAAAATATTTTATTAAAAAAACAAATGTGTTTCTGTTCAAAAAGGCCACAAAAAGCGTAAAATAATGATAAAATAATAATTTTCGCAATTGACAGGCTGACACTTTGTTTACATCCTATCAATCCATATAAAAGAATAGAGTATGATGTAAACAAAGTGTCAGCCTGACAATTGCAAAAATGATTATTTTATCATTATTTTACGCTTTTTGTGGACATTTTTGAACAGAAACACATATATGAAGCATATTTTTTTGTAAAATGTTTTCAAAACATTTTTATTTTAGCATCCGTTTTTCAAGAAAAAGCTGGCTATAGCTCCTTTAAGTAATATGGAAGTTGTCATGAAAAAAAAAGGTAGACAGAATTCAAGCATTTCTCAGGTAAACGTTTTGGCTAACTTGAACAAACTAACGGCTTGGAACTTGGTGAAACAATGACAAACAATAATAAAGACCGACAATTATAAATATTATTGGAATTAAACTTGGTCCTTCCTGCATACTAAATAAATAATAAGTCCATGTCCATGCACGCACAAAAAACAAAAAAACAAACAAAAAAACAACAGAACCCATAGGCAGCATTCATTCTTTTCGGTCTTAATTACAGCCAGTAACAAGTCTTAACAGTGTGCAATTAACGCAACAATCCTTTCATTAGGAAAACTTAAAGTACAATTAGCACAACCGTTTGAAGATCAGTAAGGCTTCCAATGAACATGAACATGAGAACGTTGGCCCCCCCCCCCCAAAAAAAAGAAAGAATGGGATTGAAATAAAAGAGTGTGTACACAAGAACACTACGGGGCACTGTCAAGGTGTAGGTGTGGACCGGCAAGCTGAAACTCAAGACCAAAATATTTGGCAGAAATTCAAGTTGTGGCGTTGTGTACAAACGCAGCTCAGATTTGAGTCTTGTTTTTTTTTGGCCCTTTAATACTGACAAGGCATTTTTCCCTTTCATCCACTAACAAAACCAGACACACGCACAACAAGCATACACACTTCAGTCGCTCTCAGTGGTCTGACTGCATTCCCATAATGTGCTTCCCCCGTGTCCAGGGCCAGTAGAAATGACAAGACAGACGTCTTGAGTCTGGAAGCATGCATCGCTCAGGCATGTACTCCTAGGAAAGAAGAGGGTATCATTAGAAAACTGAAATCTATGATCTCTACAACGGTGGTTCTCAAACTTTGAAATTTGAAGGTCTCCCCTTAACAGTGGACGGTTCCATTTCTACACTGACAAAGTTACAGATTTGTAAGGGTCAATTTAGACCCCCATAAAAGGAACAGAGAGTCCCTGGAATCCACTTTGAGAACCACTGCTCTACTGTACATCACAACTACATCACAAAGACTGGGTTAGGGCTACACTCCCTAGGAGCCCCATTTCGACTGCAGCTTTAGCACCACACCACACTACACTACATAAAATTTGTATTACAACTATCCTAAATTATAATATACTAAAATGGATTATAACTGTGATTAGAATACACTATAAAGTATTAATGTATTACTATTATAATTATAATACACTATAATAGATTATAATAGAATCTATTATCATGTATTACAACTATATCCTGGTGTTCTAAATGAAAAGTCAGTGAGTGATCAGTCATTATGAAGTGTTTGGCCCTGTTTGGCCTAGCTCAGACCTACTCTAGATTGGATACTTTTTAGTACCATGTTTAGTACGACTTTCACACCACTCTACCCACGTCCTTGTAGTGGGAAAACCTGGCACAAGTGGGCGGTGTGGAGTTGGGCCTGTGGAAAAGGGGCTCAATTAAACGTAGCACCCATATTTTGGGCATAATTCTTTCCACCCCACAACAAATTGCGATGAGACTGACCTTGGTGTATTTTCACTATTCCTCATACAAAGCATACAGTGCCTATAGGAGTAGTTCATCCAGATCAATTACACACCCCATTAAGCTTGGTTTCTGTCACATTCATGAGCCAATAATTTGATAACCGGGTCATCAGTTAATGGATAAAAAAGAAAAAAGGGGAAAAAAAGGGGATGAAAGAAATGTATGGTAAATTCTTCTTGCAGATACTTGAGTTTCAATTGAAAGCATGCTGTTTTGTTGCCTTTTAGTAAATGTGAAGAGTTCCGTTCTTATACATCACATACTGTATCTGTAACAAACTCCAAATCCGTAATAACCTCTTTTGCTGCTGCTTTTTACTGAGGTTTTTGATTCTTGTGCTGTAATGCAGTTTAATTATATATCATCTTTTATTCATTCATTCAAGTTCCAGATTGCTTCATTAAAATAATGATTTTAATTAATATTACTAGAACATCTGCAGTGGTTAGAGGTAGTCTCCATAGTCAAAGACCCTACTGGTTGATAAGTAGTATTGTCACATCATCTCCCAAGGAGAGGCTGCAATTGCCTCTTGGACGAGTGGTAGAATGTGGGAGACCAGATTCAGATTCAGATTTCTTTATTAACCATTGTGTAATACACATAGGAATTTGCTTTGGCATACTACATTTTTCATAGTCACCACAGCAGCCATGGGCGGCGCTATCTTGGAGAGATATCCGAGGTAGTACATCAGCAGTGATGTTACTAGGTTTTCAATGTAATGGGTCCCGGGACCCACAGGTGGTCATTCAAGTGGGTCCCAGAAAAGTTTTATGAGTCCTCAATACAATGTTTTCGAGCACTGTGAGCTTGTAGATCGACTATTTTCAAAATATTTGCCTATTTCTTATATTTGTTTTACAATTTGGCTAATGTTTGAACTTAGAACTACTAAAACATATGCCCCTAATGAATTCGGGCGTGCAAAATGGCGTCGGAGGTTGGTGGAATAAAAACATTGATGTTTCTATCGCCTGTTTAAGACTTTCTACGTGGATTTTATTTGTGTTAACGTAGGGTAAAGTAGGATGCTTTCACCCATGAACAATGGTGGTGTCTGTGGAATTTTAAAATGTTTTTCTTTTACCGCGACCCGGTAAATTATTTTAACATGGACTCCAATGGAGGCGCATCCCCGGGACCCCAGGACCATGACATGAATGAGTCCCTGGGCGACTTGAATGAGTTTTTGATGCGGGATGCGCACGTAATGACATCACTACAGATTGAAGCTTTAACTCAAGTCTAATTACCCATTATTTAACTCTCTAATAACCATTTGTATGCCCTTTGTTTTGTATAAAGCCTTTTGATTTGTAGAATTAACCGCTTTTTCAAAGATTGCCGATCCACAAGCTCACAGTACGTTGTGATGCATTTGAAGCTTGTAGATCGGCTACTTACATTATCAGTTAATAATATTAGCTGTACCTTTATCGCTGAGTTCGTCATGGACGAAGTTGAGCCGGTTCTGATCAGCGGCAGCCTGCGCTGCAGCGTTGACATCAGGGCTGCTGCTACGTGATGGGCTCCCCCCCTCCTCCATCGGGTAGGCCAGGTCCAGGTGCTGCTGGGCCAACTTCATGTGCTGTCGCAGCCTCTCCAGCTCCCTGGGCGGTGGGCTGGCCCTGCCCGAGTCCCCCAGGGACCCTCCCTCCCTCAGCTTGCTGCAGTGATCCTTCTTGGTGACCGCGTGGTAACCCGGAGGGGCCATGGCGAGCGGGCGCCGTGTGGACGGGGCAGGAGGTCGCGGGTTCGACCTGAGAGTGGCGCGGCGGCGGAAGGTGTCGCGAAGGCCCCCTACGCCCAGGTGAACCATCTCGAGGCAGGTGAGGAGCAGGCAGAGGAAAGAGACTACATACATGATCAGGAGGAAGATTGTCTTCTCTGTTGGTCGTGAGATGTAACAGTCAACAGTGTGTGGGCAGGGGTCGCGCTTGCAGATGAAAGAGGGCAGCACCTCAAAGCCATACAGGGTGTACTGGCCAAAGAGGAAGGCCGCCTCGAAGGATGCACGCGACACCAGCTGGAACAAGTAGACCTTCATCAGTCCATCACGCAGGATCCGACGCCGTCCATCATGCTTCGCTGCACCACCTTGAAGGACAGACACGTGATCATAAACATCTGACCTGGATAATGCCACCAAGTTGTTTCATTCACCTTTATCGCAATCTGGTTGTGACGTTTTACATTAATGTTTAGAACAGGGGTTCCCAAACTTTTTTGTCTCAGGGCACCCCATTTTTTTTTTATCCGAGGCACCCCTACATTATAATTTTCACTCCCAGCACCTTATATTTATAGCATATCGTTGTTGTCGGGTGGAAACCCTGTATGTCCAAAACCGTTTGTTTTGCATTTATCATCTATAAAATAAACGAGTGAAAACAGCAGATCTACAAGCACGCATCGCGAGGCTTTGTGTGCTTGTAGATCGGCTGTTCTCACTAGTTTTGTGCGACAGTCTTGTATGATGAAGCGGGGCTTTGCTTTACCAAAAGACGTACAAATTTGAAACTTGGAGATACAAGGTTTCTGCCCGACAGTGACAATATTTTAGTGATTATGTTGCAAGGAAACCGTTGAGATTATAGCCATTTTGGTTAGAACTGACTGAAAATAACTTTGTACTTCAAGTTTAAAATGATACTAAATATTCTTTCAGGTGTCCAAATAAATTCCAAATACTATCAAATGATCTCGCGGCACCCCTGGACTGCCGTCGCGACACCCCAGGGTTCCCCGTCACCCACTTTGAAAACCCCTGGTTTAAATGGTGATGCCAGGATTACAGTGGTAAAACCAGTGGAATCTGACAATTAGCAACTTCAACTCAAGTTGAGAATGTTCATCTTACTTGCTGCAGGTGGCTCCTTCTCCTTCTCATGCTCAATCTCCTCCTCCATCATGGGATTGTCCTCGTCGAGATCCGCATCCTCGTAGTCCCGGTCCGGCCTGCTGTTCACAATAGGTATCCTCCTGCGCCCGCCATGGTTGAGGGGCCTGTAGTCGCTGTCCCCCATGCGGGCGATCTTGTGCATGGCAAAACCAAGGTACATGATGGTGGGCCAGGTAATCATGATGACCTGGATAGACAAATCATAAAATCATGTTTAGTGTAAAAACATTATTTGTAATTATTCTTTTAACCACTTAAAACCCCATTTTATTTTAATGCCAGGTCTAAATAACCAGCAAATTCAAATACTGCATCTAGTGCACTAAGAGTTGAGGCATTACATTTTCTATAACAATACACGGTTCTATTGTGAAAATAACAGATCTACAGGCTCACAGTTGTGAGGCGTTGTGAGCATGTAGATCGGCTATTTTCACAGTTTCTGCCACTAATATTTGACAATTTGGTCAATGTTTAATTTGTCATTTTAGAGCCATTAAAAAGTCCTTAAATTGTCACTTTAGAAATGTGCAGATGCCCTCTATAGACTTAAACGTTATGTTGGTTTGTTTACTGTTGAGTGAGAAAACTATTTGCATATTAAGTTAATCATCTGGGGACCCCACAAAATAATTTGGGGACTCCCGAGGGTCCCGTCCGGGCCGTCCCACAGGTTGAGAACCACTGCTGTAAGTGATACTTTTGTTAAAAAGCCCTATAATATTCCCCATGGCAACCAGTTAAAGGCCTAAAGATTTCCAGCATGTTTTATGTATAAAAAAACAGCTCACCTGAAATGACCAGAAGCGGACCATGGAGAGTGGAGCGAAGGCGTCGTAGCAGACGTTTTCACATCCAGGCTGCTGAGTGTTGCACGTGAACTGGCTCTGTTCATCGTGGTAGATGGTCTCACCTGGGGGTGGGCAATATGGTGATAATTATCGTTGAGACGGTACAATGTCTCCACGATATGCATTTTCAGAGGTATCGTACTGTAGCCTTGTAAAACATCCTGTTTAATCATTAATACAGACATTCATTGCAGAATTCAATTTGAACCTGCATTTTGGTCTAAATCAGTAGTTCTCAAACTTTAAAATGTCAAGGTCTCCATTTGACTCTGACAGTATACAAATGAAACCAAATGGACCCTTACGGGTCCATTTGGTTTCATTTGTATACTGTCAGAGTTACAGACTTGTAAAGTTCAATTTAGACCTCCCAAAAGGAACCCAGAGAGTCTAGTTTTTGTCAAGTACCTTGAAAAATAACCATAAAAACCAACGTGAAAAAGAATCGTGATAAAATCGTGTATCATGATACAGCTTGGGAAAATATCGTGATATTTTATTTTTCCATATCGCCCACCCCTAGTCTCACCTCCAACCGCGGTCAGCACAATGCGGAAAATGAGTAGCACCGTGAGCCACACCTTCCCCACGAAGGTGCTGTGGTTGGATATCTCATCCAAGAACCGTGTTATGAAGCTCCAACTCATGATGCCAATGTTCTATAGACCCGCGCTGGGAAGAGACAAGCAAAGAGATGTACACTGGTGATGAGAACCATTAAAGATCAGTGCTTTTTACTGTTCAACAACCAGTCACATCAAATAGCAAACAAGACAAACTGGGCATGTGGTAAACCTTTTGGGTGTATACGCCTGATTAAATACAAATGATCCACCCGACCTTGTAATACATTTAGTTCAATGTTAAAACACTATGTTATGTCGCCTGCCCAGGATAGCTTTGTGGCAAGTGCTTTAAACTTTGGGGATGAACGACTCAAGCATTTATTAAAAGTAAAAGACTGATAATGTCAAACATTAAGCTGAATTCATGTCGTGAGTGCTTTACTCGGGGGCTTTGGGACACAATTCATATAACAAAAAGCGTCAGTGCCGTGGTTGAAACCCATCAAATAAAAGCAATTTAAAAAATGTTTTAAAAAAGTCAACAGCACTGCTGGAAGTCAATATTCTAAATAGTTTCCATCAATCCAGACCTCCGCAGCTAGAGCCAACATCAAAGTATCAGTAAGACTCCCTAATCGGGAGATAAGCGACTGTCAGGTCGCATGAATACACTCTGCAACTTCATGGTGGCGCTAGAAGAGGGGCATGTGAGAAATCAGGGGCGGAGGTTGTGGTTTGCCAGCCAAGGAGTGTGTGTGCAAACTGCAAAGTTTGTCATGGATAGGGGCAACGGTGCCGGAGATAAGAGTAGGGCCAAAAGTGTGACGTGACGGACATACTGACTGGTTTTCAATTAGTAACTGCGACCTGACAGTCGCAATTAGCTGGCAAGCTGCAACTACAGTATATGGGGTATAGTTTGGGTGGATGGGCTAAACTGGTGTAGTGATTGGGGGCAATTCACGTTTTTCCCTTTGTTGTTTGAGGGGGTAGCTGCGCTTGAGTCTATTGTGCATGATAACTCTGCTGTCCAATCAACAGTAGAAGTTTGGCTAATGCCTGTTCAGTTCAGGAAAAGAGCAATGTTAAATTCAACAGACTATGATGATTGAGAGCATTCAATGAGCTGCAGTCCTTGGGAATGAGCTGCAGTCCTTGGGACTACTTCTAAAAAGTGTCTACATTAAAGGAACATCCGTTTCCCCTTTTGTCATACAATTACCTACCCTGTTTAGGACACTTACGTGTGATCACAGATCAAAGTGAGCATAGAGTCCATGATTAAGAGCTAAAAGTTGTGTTGACATCAAATGTGTTCAAGCATACAGAATTGTTTTCGGGCAATGTCCCAGACCCAAATCACATTCTAAATGGGTTAACCGGTTATGTTATTAGTTAATAGTATACGCATTTGAATAGCCCAAAAATATTACCAATGCTAAAGTACTTAGAAATCTGTAAGGAGTGTTAAATGGCTCAGTAAAAAAATGCCAGCACAATGTTAAGATTCAGGTCTATTTTTTTTCTCTTGATCTATGTTAAGCGCGTTGTGGCAAATGGCATACACTATTTAAATTATGTTAAGTAACTCTTATTCACATCAAGACAATAGTGGCATTGCAAATATTAGGCATCAGAACAATGCTTTATATACAAAGCCATTTGAATCCCGATTGTCCCTTTACATGGCATGCAATTCCACATGCCCCAGTTCAAGCTGTGTTTGGTTTCTTCCCGAAAACAATCTGATCGATATTCAAGAGTCTCTATTTCAAGCTTTTATTTTTCCGAGGGCAAACCCTGGTTGCGCAAAATATCATGGGAAGAAAAGGCAACAAAGAAGAATGTCATTGTCAGAGTGAAACGTATTATCAACTCTTTGTTTCAAAAGAGGACTCAGGTGTGTCCCGATCCCCAAGTGCCACAAATAGGTGGATATAATATCTAGGTTACATAATCGCAGTTATCAAATCACACATAAAGACAACAATGAGGCGACTCATTTAGGAAGACTTCACTTCCTACAAGGCGCCACACGTTCGAACCCCATGACACTGTGGTCACAAGCGTCCCAATTAAATTGGCCCATATTGATTTAGGCAAACCGAAATGTAATAATACAAATTTCAGATACGGCCAAGCATTAGCCCTGACTTCTAAACTACATGCTCACGTTGGTGCAGACTCAGATACAGCCTACTTATCAGCTTAACCAAACATTTCACCTCTGAACTTGCCAATAATACTCTAAAAAACCTCAGCAGCGTACCAAGTGAAATTCACACCCCACTGGCAGATACCCACTGAAAGAAGTTTTGCCTACATTATGAGTTCTACCTATATTTCTGTCAAGTCTGTCTGTCCCACATAACTACACCGCTTCTTAGCCAATTGAGGATACTTGTGAACCACGGATGAATTCCTTCATGTGTACTGTGGTTTGATTTCAGACAGTGTGCTGTGATTCAGATCAGCTGTCCAGTGTCCGCTCTCCTTCCATGCAGTCTGGGGAATGATGCACAAAAGACTAGTAGTGCTTTCATGCTGTCCTCAAACTGACAAAAGCCATGCACTGTTAAAGCTCCCTTTCAACATGGGACATTTAAACGACAGACAATGCAATTACAGACAATGCAAACTTTGTCTCACAAACAAGAGGGAGGACTCGCACACAATGCTGCTTCCTGCTGGCCCAAAGACACCTTTTAAACAGTAGCCTGTGTTTGCAGCATCTGGGTGAAAGCAAACACACAAGAGCCATTTGGAAACCTAACAAAAGTTTGCGTTAACGAGCTATTTGGCTTCTTGACTTAACGACTGGCCAGGCGGTGGAGGAGACTGGGGAGGTTGAGAACAGAGCCTGGACATCTGGACGAGTGGGCACCTAGACGAGTGGGCACTTAGGGGTGGAGACATCTGGGCACCTAAATTAGGATTGCCCACATGTTCTTTAGTGCCCAGATATCCCACCATTTCCTGCATGAGTTGGGAACATATACTTATTTCTTTTGGTGGGGAACATAGAATAGATTATTTTTATGGTTGAGCGGGGAACATAGAACCTTTTTGGGGGGGAAGTGGGGAACATAGAACCTTTTTTTTTGGGGGGGGGGGGGGGGGGAGTGGGGAACATAGGGAGGACCCCTAGGGGCGACAGAACCGTCGTACGACGAAATATATGGCCTCAACGTCTATTGAACTGCATGGGTGACGCAACTCCTCGACAAAACGTAGACAAACAAACAACTGGGGGGTGAAACACAAAACAAGAGTACAAAACACAAGACACAGCCTTCTTTAAGTGATTGACTTGATAGAAACGCCACCATTAAGAGTTTATATCACTTTTAAGTGTGAGACAGACATGTATGTATGCTAGACGTTGGAGCTCGGTGGCATGTCATCACACAGGCACTGTCTGCAGCTGTGTGGAGTGGACTAGTGCCTTCATGTTTAGGCAAAATAGCCAAGTCATTTGGTCCAGTAGACACATTTCTTTATGGGCCACTTA
This sequence comes from Nannobrachium achirus, assembly GCF_963921795.1. Classification (NCBI taxonomy): domain Eukaryota; kingdom Metazoa; phylum Chordata; class Actinopteri; order Myctophiformes; family Myctophidae; genus Nannobrachium; species Nannobrachium achirus. The sequence continues at coordinate 41,383,987 of NC_137831.1, read as the reverse complement.
ATTTTTGATTTCCTACATTTAATTTCGATATTTTTTTTTTAATATCACTCAAAACCAAGAAAATTCAATGATTTAAATAACTTCATGGGAAAATTCAGTGATTCAAGTAACTTCGTGGATAAACACAAATATGTATAAGGACTTCCCTGAATTAGAAAACAAATGTTTGAGTAGTGAAACTAGCCGAAAATCCCCAAACTGGCGACGCCTTGTGGGCTTGTAAATCTGCCGTTTTCACTAGTTTGGGACTAGACTAACGTCGTTTCTTTTTTAGTCTCGAGCTAAAAAGTTTGGGGGGAAATGTCGTAACGACGGTCATTTCCGGCTAGTCGTTTCACAGAGGATGAACTTTAATGGATAAGCATAAACGAACCTGTTGAAACAACGAAAAGTCATTAAGAAAATGTCCCCCAAACAAACAAACTCACCTAGTGACTGTGCTCCTCCAAGTTGAAGATGATGCCTGCCACCCGTTCACTTGGTTCACTTCACCAGGTTTGTGTAATCAGCAGACTTGATGATGCTCACGTCACGTGCGCCTCCTCATCACCACATTCACCACAAGTGACCAACCAACTGAAACTAAACAACTCAACCTGAACTTTGATTCTCTCAAGACGCGAACCCAAAAAGTACTGGCAGAAAAAAGCACCAAAAGTAAAAGTACTCATTATGCAGGTTGTCCCATTTCAAGTTTTTCAAATGTAGGCCTACATTTGAAAAACGTTTGAAAATAGCTGGCCGAATTGGTAAATGTATGTAGCCTATATGTAGGCCTAATAATAATCAGAATCTAACTAAAGTTTTCAAATAAATGTAGTTAAGTAAAGTATGTTTGGATCCGAGACGTAGCCTAGTGGAGAACAAGTGAATTGGAAATACTCAAGTAAAGTACAAATACCTAAAAATAGTAAATGTAGGCTACTTACTTTACACCAGGGGTCTTCAACAGGGGGTCCGCGACCCCTAGGGGGTCCGCGGAGGTACTGCAGGGGGTCCGCGAAATTATTGCTTAAAAAAAAAGATTTCAAAAAATGTTTTTTTTTTTTTTTTTTTTTTTTCACATTTATGTAAAAAAAATTAATCATGATTCTATCCATTTTGAATAGCTTGAATACATGATTACTATGCAATTGACAGATTGTTGATATTATTGACATTGGTTCTCAGTTAATTAAGTAGTATGTTTAGAAATGGTAGTGGTACGGCCCACCCTGCTCGCTGTAACTTGTACATGTTTAAAATAAAAGATATGTCGTAGCCCCGACCCCCCCACCCTACGAGGTAGTAGGGGGTCCCTGCTCCATCTCCCAATCAGTTTGGGGGTCCCCGGCCTGAAAACGTTGAAGACCCCTGCTTTACACCACTGGGGAGGAGGGAGGAGGCCCCTGGCTGAAACCTGAGATCCACATGTTAGACTACTGTTTTGTTGTCCCCTTGTAAAGTCAATTAACAAGGCCCTCTATAATGTGACCTGAATGTGACACAGCCTTTGCAAGAAGTACACTCACTCACATTTGTTTATTTTTACTTAGGTAAAACTAGTACCACAATGTATAAATACTAAGTCTATAAAGTCCTATAAATAGTAAGTCCTTTATTCAAGATTGAACTCCTGTATTCAAGAATGAAGTTTGTCAAAATCTTTTCAAAAAAGCTCACAATGAGTCATGATGCAGCTACCAGCAACTGAGATCTGAATGGGCTTAATGCATCTGAAACGTTAATTGTAAGTAGGCTAGAAAGTACAACATTTGCCTCCGAGTTATACAAGTAGTCTTTTCAGACTGGTTGAATGATAGACAGACTACTGTACAGTGAGTGCTATTAGGTTTCAATAAAATAAATAAAAAATGTTTTGCAGGATATAATAGGCCAGTAATTCTCAACGTTACATTTCAAGGAATGCAAATTTGAAGTGCATTAGAGTTAGACCATAGACCCTGGGGCCCCAACAGTTTTTTTTTTTTTTTTTTTTTTGGGCAAGGCAAGTTTAGGCACATTTCAAGAGCTTGTAATCTTTACTCAAAGATTAAGCATAAGTAGTAAATAACTGTTTGTGTTTTAACAATTTTTCACTTATGAGCCATTACATCAGATAAAGTTTTCACTTGTGATCATATCGCTCTACAAACTCCTCTGGAGGAGGAAGCATCGTCAACACAGGTATTAGTACTTGTACTACACCTTTAGAGGGCAGTGTTGGCTACACTTCCAAGACAGCATAGTGCCATAGGAGATAACAGGTATGTAGTTTACCTCTATTCAATCATTAAAATGGAGAATGTCATTAGGACAACCAAAGTCATAAGAGCTAGGTTTATAAAATTAGCATTTAAATTGTTAATTAAATTATTAATTTAAATGCATCCTCAAGTACAGCAGTTATATAGCCTATACTATAGCCTTTAACTGTTAACAGTAAACAATTACAACTCAATACCTTTTGACTAGATCGGTTTGACAAAAGTATGTCAAGTCCATACACTTGAAAAATACGTTTATTTTCCAACGTTTATTTTTTTTCTCTGAACAAAATAATCTCTAGTTACAAAATGCACATTAGAGGAAATCAAATAAAATCACATCAAAGCAGTTTGTAGTGTAAACTGGAATTTCAGAGTAGGACTGTAAGAGATTACAGGAAGGTCTACCTACACCTCATCGTAATGCCTTAATTTAGACTCAGTCGTACGATTGTGACAAAATAGTTAAAGGGGCACTCCACCACTTTTCAACCTATCTTCATATAATAGATCCTCACTAATGTTCATGATAAAATATCACAATTTTTTCCTGCTCAGTTTGGGTCTCATAGGAGAGCTGTGGGTGGGTCAAATCCTGCCTACCAGTGACATCATCAATGGGAAATGCAAGCTAATAGAAACTGCAGGCTTTCTATTCCTGAAAAAGTTGCAATGTTAAAGTGGAAACCATTGTTCTCGTGATAATAAAAATCTAATTTATTTTTTTCAAAAATATTATTTAATTTTTTTTTTGTCAAACGATGATGTCACTGGTAGGAAGGATTTGACAGCTCTCCTATGAGACCCAGACTGAATAGAAAAAAAATGTGCTATTTTATTATGAACATTAGTGAGGACCTATTATATGAAGACAGGTTGAAAAGTGGTGAACTACTCCTTTAAGAGCTCACCCATATCCATGACAAAATGCTACAGAGCTTTGCCACTGACTGATGCACTGCAAAGCTGCTCATTTCAGTGTGTCACCATCTCACACCTATACACTCCATCTGCTTCTCATTTGCCCTTGCAGTTTCAGTTATCTGTTTCCGTTTGAGTCACTTCGACCGTCATCAGGTATGATAGGCTACATAAATGGTATATGTATACACACCTGATTAAGTTTCAAGCGACTGAAACAAATCTTAAAACTTTTTTTTGGCTCCAAGTGAAGACTGTTGACTACCTACACCTGTCCATTGCAGGTGTGCCAAACGGACTTACTAAAAAGAGCATTCGTTTGTATGGAACATTGCCAGACACATCGTACGACATAGTATAAAATCCCGCTTCTCTGCAATAAAAAACAAATCATAACAGCCAAAAGGGGGTGCTCGGTTCAATTTTCAACAAAGGCTTAAGGCATTTCTCTGATCCTCTGTGCCTACAAAATGCATGTGTGCATTCTTTCAACAGAACACACACAAACACAAAAACAGATTTCTGGGACAAGGCACCTACTGACAAGGTACGGCTGGAACATTGCATTGAAACATCTACAGGATTACAGTATTCTTGTGGTCAGCGATCTTTAATGCAAGGTTTAGATTTACATGGGGGAAATGCTTATGTTTTGCATGTAATGGTTTATAAAGTACACGTACCAAGTTATACAAATGTTAAAGTGCTGTTTTCTTCCCCTGCAGTCTTTTGAAATAAATGACATATTTGTAGAATTGGCTTCAGGTCTTAATGGGTGAATCCTCCTCCTGCCTCAGGTGCCCATCCCTCTGACGGACAACAGACGACGTTACCTGGCCATGAACTGGATGATCACAGAGTGCAGGAAGAACAAGCACCGACGCACGCTCATGTACAAGAAACTGTCCCAGGAGCTGCTGATGGCCTTCAACAAGGAAGGCAACGTGATCAAGAAGAAACACGAGCTGCACAAGATGGCCGAGTCCAACAGAGCGTACGCACACTATCGATGGTGGTAGTAGTAGATCTGCTTCAAGTGCCAAAGACACAAATTGAGAAGAAAAGAAAAAAAGTTGGGGAAAAAACTGAATTATGTGGATCTGGGATCCACATCATGGCAACGCCGGCTCCGATGTGGATGACAAACTTCAAGTGACCAGCCTGTGACATCAGTCATCTATGACTATGACATATCTATGACATATGATTTCAGTCAAGCCAAGCCTTGTTGACTTCCATTATAAACTTTTACGTTGAATATTTAAAAAACATGACACGGGTAAAGGTTAGGAGGTAATTATGGTGGTGTGCTTTAGAGATGTGTTGTTGATCAGTGGAGTGGTTTGTGATCGGGCACAGACAGACCCTCTTCCAGATTGCTCACCTCTGATGTGAAAAGCAATACAGGGTAATTAATTGTCAACCACAGAGCAGCATGAGACAAATCACTAATGTTGCGTCTGTATCACATACTAATCAGTATGCTATTTGTCAACTATGCTTTTCATTGACAGTGTATTACACAATGAAAGTTTTAATTTGTACATACTGAGACCACACCGAATGTTAGGAAAGTGCACCATCTTCATCTTGTGACAAAGCATAGGTACTACTTAACATGTTCCCATTTCAACAGTGTATAGCAGTTAACATTGGTTTCTTCAATCATTCTCTTATTTGGCATAATAATTATGTTAGTATGAAATTTCAAACAACCAGACTCATTGTAAATAGTGAAGACTGTTGGTGAAAGGACAATGTTGTAAAAGTTTGAGAGAAGTTAACTGTAGACATCTTGTTGGGATCTAATAAAAAAGTACAAGTGCAATAAATGTATCTCACCAAATCATTCTTCAAACTCAAGATTTATTTAAACATCTTTTACATTCAGTGTACAATCCAACCATAGGAAGAGAACAAATGGAATTGACCTACTCTATGTACAGAAGGAATTCTACAAAATATATTCAACAGGCAGTTAGCACTGTGTCCTCCTGACCTGTCACATCAGAACGTCCTTTGTGGTCAGATTAATATAACCTACTTTGCCTTTAGGTTTGTTCATGTGATGGTCCTGCAAAAATAAACCTGGATTTTTACAACACGTGGTTGTCAACAGAACTATACTGGCCTTGCCCAGACTTAGTTTTCTTTTAGTAACCTTTCAGAACTCAATTAGTTGTTTCTTTTCTTTTTTCCTTTTCAACAATACGCTGTGCTCACTGGAATTGGACCACCAACAAGCCCTATTTGCATCACAAACTCACTGGGAAACTCAGCCCAGTTCTAGTGCTCGTTATGCTGGCAGAAACATTTGCTCTAGTGTTAGTTTTATAATAAACACACACTTATTTTAATGATCAGTCGACGATTGTGTTCTGGAATTGTGAACACTAGTTCCGGACTGTGTTGCGAAAAGTATACTACATTGGTTCCTTCGATCCAACCATCTCACAAATGATTGATCATTAAAATAAACATGAATGTGAAAATGCACGTGGCACACACCCATCGGCTTAAAGTGTTAAAGTGGTCTGGTCAGATCGCTTTTCAACATTTCTAGATTTTCAAGTGGTCCCTGACACAGAAAAGCTTGAGAGCCAAATATAACCCAACAGAACAAGGTTAACATTTCACAGCAAATCGTGGCAATGAGTTACTTTTTGTCCAAAAGCTCTCATTAGAGCTGTAAAACCATGTGTAACCATTTAACCCCAAGGCACGGCTTTGGTTTGGAATCATTAAAGCTGCCAAATGAGCCACAGAATAAAATAATAATAAAAGAATCAGCTACTGGTATGTGCTGGTGCTGGTGGAACAACAAACCCAGAGTAGACAACAGCTTTTATCAAATATAGGCCTAAAGTAGTGGGCCCCATGTTTATACTGCAGGTTCACAACCTGCCAATATAAGACCTACTGTAGCTCTGAAGCAGTAGGGGGGCAAATCCAACATTTCTATTAGCACCCGGATGACAAAATATCTTGACCTGTAATATTGGCAACATTTTGCATTTCAAAGAAAACAAATGTGAATTCTTATTCCTACACGTTACCTGGCTTAATGATAATGTCACCCGAAGCAGCATATTAGTATTATTGAGACGTTAACAAAAGTCTATATTAAAGTTCGAGCACATCTTAATCTGTAACAAAATAATCCCTGAAATAAGCTAAAACAAACGCTTTTTCTGACACTTGAATCTTGACTAGCACACGTAGGAAAACCACACCTTAATCTGAAAAGTGGCAGAGATGTATTAATATAAATGTTAATATAAATTATTCCACACACAAAAAAAAAAGACAAACCTTGAAATGATGAACATATTTCAGTCAAAGCAATCCAAACCTATTGGAAAACTAACAATCTTTTTTGTCAAATATATACCGTACTCACTGCCTAAATAATTGAAAACAACTGTTCAAGTAACAGTTTTAATAGTTTTAATTCAGAAATACACAGGTATTTCTGAATTAAAACTAAAACAAAATGCACAGCGTACATCACTGTTTGGAATGTCCGTTGGTACTACTTTGGATCCATACAAAATATATATAAAAAAATGCAAATACCACAAAGTGTAAACCTTTTCTAAAACTGGAATGCCAGCAAGATGAGAACTAAAACAAATGAACTTTAAAAAAAAATCAAAACAGCAACTTTCTCTTCAGCTGGTATTCAAACCCATAAGCAACCAAATAAATCTAAACACACCATACCAGTATAGTGGATAAATCTCTTTAACTAAACCTCTTATTTGACCAAATATTTACAATTGAGCAATCTGCATCCCCGGCTGCATGCCATAGGTGCAATCCTTCTAATTTAAATGAGCACTTCACCCATCTGTAACCGCAACGTCAAATAATCGGTCCTCACTAACGCTCATTATAATATGGCACCATTTCTGACTACTCACACCGAGTCTCATTGGAGAGCCGTGGACAGCTCAGAAACCTGAGCTACCAGCGACATCATTGGTGGGGATTCCAAGCTAATATAAAATACAGCCTTTCTCTTCCCGGAAAGTTGGCAAGCAGGAGGCAATAGAAGCCATTTGTTTGGAAGCGATGTCCAAGTTTGGAAGTGGTATCGATGAACTTCAGGTCGATCATCTCCAGAGTGCGACAAGAACACCTTTTTTTGGTCCCGTCTTGCAAGTTGCAGATATGCTACATCCTTCCCTCCTCACTGGCAGGTGAGCCAGTTGGATACATCAGTAGTGACAACACACAGAAGTGTGTGTGCGGGGAGGAATTAATTGGCACAATGATAGGGTTTTTAAAAAATGAAGTAAGAAAAAGTTTGACATCTTGTTTGAAATTAAAAAAAACTGCCTAAGATGACACTGGTGGGCCTCCTGCGACACAGGGTGAGCGGTCAGAAATGGTGCCTTGTTAAAATGAACATTAGATGAAGGTATGGTTGAAAATGGGCAAAGTGCTCCTGTTTTCATGTCAACTTGTGCTTTGTGCGACAGGTGTTGCTTTCATCCAATAACAAAACCAGACACACACACAACAAGCGTACACACTTCAGTCGCTCTCAGTGGTCTGACTGCATTCCCATACGTGCTTCCCCCGTGTCCAGGGCCAGTAGTAGAAATGACAAGACAGACGTCTTGAGTCTGGAAGCACGCTCAGGCATGTAGTCCTAGGAAAGAAGAGGGAGTCATTAGAAAACTGAAATCTATGATCTGTAAAGTGGTGGTTCTCAAACTTTGAAATTTGAAGGTCGCCCCTTAACTTTTATAGTGTACGGTTCCATTTGTACACGGACAAAGTTAGAGATTTGTAAGGGTCAATTTAGACCCCCATAAAAGGAACCTAGAGTCCCTGAAATCCACTGCTGCACACCATCTCCTGTACATCACAACACAGTTCATTTTACACAGACAGACGACTGGGTTAGGGCTACACTAGCCTCGGAAACCCAGACTTTTATTTTGGCGATAGGAAGAAAAAATAAAAGCCTGGGGTAACCCCCCTTATGCCTTGGAATAGGAAGTGGGAGTCAACCTTTTATTTCACCAACCAATAGAGTGCATGGGGCCGTCGCTCCAAATGCTGTGACGTCGGGCCCAGAGCCCTAGAAATGGATTATACTGCTCTGGTCGGGCCAGTCTGCTGGTCCGGTGACGGAGGCGAGCGGGAGGACCCGGATGGTGTTTGGTGCGGGAGCTTTAAACAAGGCGGCGAGACACACAGCTGAGATTAATCAAAGTATTGGTGGGGTAAGATTGACTGTTGGCAAACTAAGTAAGTAGGGCGGATACTTGATGCGGATGCATCAAGTAATCCGATAAATGACTCGAGAAGGCAGCCGCAAAGATAGTTGGAAGGAAAGAAGGAGGCTGGGTGCAAGTCCTTATGAAATGGGAGATTCAGATATGGATGAACAAGATGAGGGAGAATGGAAAGAAGTGACAAATGGAAAAAAGAAGTCAAGAAAGATTTCTGATATAAGTCAAAGTGACAGTGGGGAAGAAAGGCAGAATGAGGCGAAAAAAGCAAGAAAGAAAGAGGAAGAAGTGTGGAAAGTGATTGTGGAGTTTGGAGAAGGGTCGAGTAGCAAGTTACATCCAGTTACATTGTCAAAAGCTATCAGGAAAGAAATTGGTCCTACTAAACAGGCAAGGTTCTTGAGTAAAGGAAAGATGCTCATTGAAACAGTTAACAAGGCCCAGCAAGAGAAGATATTGAAAATGAAAACCCTGAGAGAAGTGCAAATCAAAAGTTATATCCCTGGGATAAACAAGAAGATACAGGGGGTAATTACAGGTGTACCAACAGATATAAGCCTAGATGAAATCAGAAAAGAAATCAAGGGCGGAGGCAGAGTGACGGTGGAAAAAAGACTATCCACAAGATACCAAGGAAAAATAGTTGAGAGTCTGTCTATACTTCTCCAGTTTGAGGGAACCATGATGGAAAAAGTTGTGATTGGATGCCTGAGTTACCCGGTCAGGGAATATGTGCCCAGACCATTAAGGTGCTATAAATGCCAAAGATTTGGACATATAGCAGGGCATTGCAGAGCGAAGCCCAGATGTGCCAGATGTGCAGGTGAACACGAATTTGGAAATTGCGAGGAAGAGGCTAAAGTGAAATGCTGTAATTGTGGGGGAGAGCACAGTGCGGCTTACCGAGGATGTGAAGCGCAGATTAAAGCAAAAGAAGTGCAAGAATACAAAGTGCAAAACAAAGTATCATACGCAGAGGCAATTAAGCATGCAAACAGACCACAAGGTGGTGCCGTTGCACAAGTGATCGCTGCTGAACCTCCTCCACAACCAGTGGTAGTGTGCTCGCATAGGTGTGCTGTGAATAAGAATACGTTAGTAGTGGATAAGGCCAACTTTGTACTATTCATGGCGAAAGTTATAAATGTAGTTATGCAGCAGGCAACCAGAACGGAAAGGATAGAAACTATAGTGGAAACAGCAGCAGAGTTCTTAAACATAAAAGAGCTAAGTGTAGAGATGGTGAATGAAGAGCTCACGAAGAAGAGTATACCTGTTCATGTTAAGTAATATTATAGCCATGGTGTTCCTTATCCTTCAGTGGAATGCCAGAAGTTTGATTGCAAACGGACAAGAATTTAAGAGTTATATAGAAGAGTTAGAAGTTAAACCAGAAATTATTTGTATACAAGAAACGTGGCTGAAACCAAAATTGGACTTTAGAATTGTGGGATATAATTCAGTGAGACAGGATAGGAACAAACAGAGGGCAGGGGGATGTGCAACATTTATTAAGGAAGGGGTATCATTTGAAAGAGTAGCCCTACCAGTGAATGAGGAAACGTTAGAGATCATTATTATTGGGGTCTGGGTTAATAAGAGGAAAATGATAATAATAAATGTGTACAATCCATGCAAGAAGATTAAGTTGGAGGAATTGGAGAGAGTGGGACAAGGACGTAATGCCATATGGTGTGGTGATTTTAATGCCCACAGCACGCTATGGGGAGGGAGGGAAACGGATGATAATGGGAAGGTTATGGAGGAGTTCATGGAAAATAAAGGAATTGTGTGTATAAATAATGGGGTGGGAACAAGAATAAACGTCAGCAATGGAGTAGAGTCAGCATTAGATCTTACATTAGTAACAGAGTCCTTGGCAGGGGTATGTACATGGGAAGTAAGGAAAGGAACAGCTGTTGGAAGTGATCACTATCCCATAATAACTGAAGTAGGGTTGACAATGGAAAAGTATGAGACAGATGGAATAAGGAATTGGGCATTTAATAACGCAGACTGGGAAGAGTTTAAGAAAATAAGTGAGAAAGAAATGGAGGAAATTGATATAAAGGAGGAAGTTAACCAGCTAAATATGTCTGTGTGCAGAGCGATGGTAGAGGCAGCAGAGAAATCAATTAAGAGGAAAGAAGGGAAAAACAAAAAAAGGATGGTACCTTGGTGGAACAAAGAGTGTGGTGAGGCAATTAAGGCTAGAAATAAAGCATTCAGAATGTTAAAAAGAAATCATAGTCTTGAGAACCTTATTGAATATAAGAGAAGCCAAGCAAGTGTTAGAAGAAGTATCAAAAATGCAAGGAGAGCATGTTGGAGGAATTTCTGTAATTCTGTGGGAAGGGAAACAGAAGTAGGACAGATTTGGAGCATGATTAAACGAATGAATGGTATTAAGAGAGAGTATGGGTATCCAGTTTTGAAGGAGGGGGAAATAATGGCAGTGAAGGAGGAAGAAAAGGGGGAGATGCTGGCAAAGGCTTTTGTTAAAGTACATAGTTCAGGAAATATTAGTGAGGAAGGGAAGAGAGGAAGGGAAGTGACAGTAGCGGAAAATGAAGGTTTAATGCAGGAGGAGGAAGACAGCGAAGATTTACTTAATAAAATGTTCACAATGACAGAAATGAATCGTGCCTTAAGGAAAACAAAGATGACAGCACCAGGGAAGGATCAGATTTGCTATGTAATGATAAATAATTTAAGTGAAGCATCGAAGGAAACATTGTTGGAACTATACAATAGAGTTTGGAGGGAAGGGAAATTGCCAGAGAGTTGGAAGGAGGCAGTTATTGTACCAATACCCAAACCAGGGAAAGATAAGTCAAACCCAGAGAATTATAGGCCTATTGCATTAACGTCTAACATATGTAAAATAATGGAGAAAATGATAAATGAAAGACTAACATATTATATGGAGAGTAAAGGATACTTATCAACATATCAAAGTGGATTTAGGAAGGGAAGGAACACAATGGATCCAACCTTATGTCTGGAACATGAAATTCGGAAGGCACAGATAAACAAAGAAAGTGTAGTAGCAGTATTTTTTGACATTGAGAAAGCATATGACATGATGTGGGTAGAAGGATTATTGATTAGACTAAGGAAACTAGAGGTAAAGGGGAGAATATATAGATGGATTAAAGATTTTTTAATTGGGAGGTCTATACAGGTGAGAGTGGGAAAGAGCTTATCAGGTAAATTTAAAATAGAAAATGGGACCCCACAAGGAAGTATAATTAGTCCACTATTATTTTCGATTATGATAAACGATGTGTTTAAAGGAATAGAGAGGGGTATGGGCTTCTCATTGTTTGCAGATGATGGGGCAATTTGGAAGAGGGGAAGAAATGTCCAATTTATAGTAAAGAAGTTACAGAAAGCGATTAATAAAGTCGAAGAGTGGTCATATAGATGGGGTTTTAAGTTTTCAGTAGGAAAGACAAAAACAATGTTCTTTACTAGGAAAAGAGTTGGAGATGAGGTTAAATTAAAAATATACAAACAAGAACTGGAAAGAGTCAAGCAGTTTAAGTTATTAGGAATATGGTTTGAAGAAAGATTAACATGGAACATACACATCAAGAAAGTTGAGGAGAAGTGTAAAAAGGTTCTAAATATAATGAGGTGCCTAGTGGGAAAGGAATGGGGGGCAGATACTGTAGAATGGCGTTAAAGGCCATTTATAATGGATTAATTAGGGCCATAATAGATTATGGGAGTGTTGTGTATGGTTCAGCAGCAGATACACACCTGAAGAAGTTAGATAATATTCAATACCAGGCATTGAGACTAGGAGCCTTTAAATCGACACCTACAGCAGCGTTACAGGTGGAGATGGGGGTCATGCCCATAGATTTGAGAAGATTGCAGTTGTCAATCAATTATTGGGTAAATTTAAAGGGTCATAAGGAGGACCATCCAGCAAAAGAGATATTAAAGCCTAGCTGGGAAAAGGAAAAAAAGGAAATAAATAACTTTGGATGGACAGCAAGGAAAAGAGCAGAAGAAATAGGAATTGAGAAACTGGAGTTTAGTCCAACAGTGCCAATGCCAATAGATGCAACAGTTGACTTAGGTATATTGGAAAGGAGAAGGAAGGAAAAGGAATTTGTATGTAATGCGCAGTGTCCAAGAGCATATGGAGAAATATTATAGCTATGTCAAGATCTACACAGATGGGTCAAAAAGTATAGACGGGAAGGTAGGGGTAGCATTTTGGGTTCCAGAATTTCAGGTGAGGGTGGGTAAAAGGATTAGTGATGAGGTGTCGGTGTATACAGCTGAAATGGTAGCAATTTTACTAGCAATACAGTGGATAGAGGAGATTAGACCTCTGAGTGCGGTAATATGCTCAGACTCAAGTTCAGCTTTACAGAGTATGCAGTATAATAAATCTGAAAGTAGACCAGATATACTAATAGAAATTATACAACAGGTAGTCGGGCTCTCAATGGAAAACAGGCTCTCCAACCGTGCATCAAACCAGCACAGATGCACGGTCTCTCATCAAGTAAAGAAATCAGCTGCGTTGGTCACGAAAGACAGCAAGCGCTCCTCTCCCCCCACACTATGCTAGGCGGCTGGCTAGCAGTTTTCATGTGACGTTCAGGGACATAGTAGCTAAATGTGGCATTACAAAATTACAAATTCCTATCGAATATCTTTATTACAATGAAATAAAGTTGACGTGTTTTTTTTTAAGGGCAACAGTTGTATAATCGCAATATTACACTCGAGGGTCTGCATTAACGCGGTTATCCTGCACGACAGCCTTTCCGCAGGAACGAGCCGATGCACACCCTCTCGTGTAATATTGCTTAATTCAACAGGGATTATACCGAATAATGATGATGGGCATAACGGTGGTGTTGGTATGGGTGCCAGCGCACATTGGAGTAAGAGGGAATGAGGAGGCAGATAAAATAGCAAAGGAGGCCACACAGTGTGTAGACGTAACAATGAAAGTTAATATTAGCAAGATGGAGGGTAAGAGTATTGTTAAAAGAAGGATGAAAGAAAGATGGCAAAAGAGGTGGGAGGAGGAAAGGAAGGGAATATGGTTTTATAACATTCAGAGAGGAGTAGGAGAAGTGAAGGGAGCAGGAAGGAACAGAAGAGAGGAGAGGATAATAACACGGTTAAGACTAGGACACACAGGTTTAAATGGAACATTACACTTGATAGGGAAACATGACACAGGACAATGTGATCATTGTGGAGAAGAGGAAACAGTGGAGCATGTGATGATGGAGTGCAGGGAATATGTAGTGGAAAGAAGCCAGTTAAAAGAGAAATTAGCAGAAATTAAAGAGAGATATGAATTAGTGGAGATATTAAGGAAGAATTCAGGAAGTAAGTGTTATAAGTATATATTAGAGTATCTTAGGGAAACAAATTTAATTGGGAAAATCTTTTTTTTTTCTTTTGTTATGTTTGATGTATGACAGTAATATAAATATCAGTATATGGGTGACTCAGGACTCCAATCACACGTAGGGAAAAGTAAAGAGGAAATAAAGAGTTAAGTGAAATGTAGCCTGAAATTTATGAAATGCTTTAGTGGCTTTATCACATTTTAGTAAAAAAAAAAAAAAAAGCATTTTCAGTCCCTGTCTAAAGCTGTACTTTCCGAGATGACTGGCTCTCAGTGAGATTTTATAGGACTGGGATGATTGAGTCAAGCTCAAAACATGTCGCGTAGATCAGCTACTTTTGCTTCTTTTGTATGAGATACTAGAATGACTGAATAAATGCAATATGCAATGTGGCCCTCTGGAGTGAAGGTGGAAATATCGTGGCCCTCTCCATCATCAAAGTTGCCCACCCCTGATCTACAATCTACAAACTCGTTCAGAATACATGCGAATATGACCTTAAAGGAGTAGTTCACCCCCAAAAAGATTTTTTTCCCCCATTGATTAGACACGCCATGGAGAGTAGAGTTCCATAATATTTTTTGTTTTTTGTCACATTCCTAAGACAAAAATTTGATTCGAGTAAATTTACCCCCATTGATTCCGGATGGGGACCCGTTTTGAAACGGGTCCCCATCCGGAACGAATGGAGGTAAATTTATTGTTATCACATTTGTGACAAAAACCAAAAAATATTATTGAACTCTACTCTCCATGGCATGAGTAATCAATAGAAAAAAAGTCATTTTGGGGGTGAACTACTCCTTTAATTTATATGCTCAAAACAACTCTTGTGCTGGACCTTTAAACAGCCGCAGAGAGAAGCTAGATGCTAATGATCCCGACATGCTAAAACAGAACCGGGCCAGACGTGTTTTTCAGCCATGCCCAAAGGGCTGGATTCCTGCTCCTTTCACACCATAATGAGCAACAGAGGAGGAACCCACTGTACATCTGCCTCAAAAAGCAACCGCCTTCATTGCCTTCAGGTGCATTAAATCTGTGCTTTAGTTACCGTTAAATGTTTCATGTCAGTTTTAATTGATACATTATTCATTGGCCACTATAGCATAGTCAACCACATCAATCATTTGATAATACGGCGGAATATATCATGAAAACGTACACCACTCCTGATAACTCCAGAATGTCATGCAACCACTCCAGAATGTGCTACAGCAGTGTTTTTCAAACTTTTATACATTTCAAGGTTTCCCCTTAAATCTGACAGCATACAAATGGAACCAAATAGACCATTTGGTTCCACTTGTATGCTGTGTATACTGTTAGAGTTACAGACTTGTATGGGTCAATTTAGACTCCCATAAAGGAACACACAAAGTCCCTGGAAGTCACTTTGGGAAGCCCTGTGCTACAGTACGAGTCATCTTATGAACTGCAGTACAACAGTATCTCATAAAAGAAACAAAACAACTGCATTAGACAGTCTGCTTAAACTGTCTGCATCCAAATGACGTCCACATTTAAGGTGTCTTGTCTGTGGTCGTACGGGTGGCTTTACATACAGTACGGTACAGTAATTCCCCCAAAGCCAAGCAGACGATAACGACAGACACCAACGTTCGTCGCAATTAAGATGCCCTAAAGCATCACGATGTCAACCGACAAATATGGCTATAATGAAACGCGATGAGAACAACTGTGATGGTATAGAGACGTGACTCGTGTTCATACAGGTTTGCACCAGCTGTGCAGTCAGGAAATAACCCATATTTATGCACCATATATGATCCCCTGGTGTAATTATACCATAAGATTCCCTATATTACATCTGTTGCTTTGTTTCCGATGCTGCGGGTGAAACAGTTATGTGCATCACTACGGAAACAGCGGCAAAATAGCAGCTTTTGTTTGGCCAAACACGAAGGTTGGTGCAGAATGGATGGAATTTTTTTAAACGTCACCGATAAGATTCTACCATATTACGTTCTTGTATTAGTATAGCTTGTATTACGGGAAGCTGTAGCTGTGCAGCCATCTTTGAATTACTATGAAAAGCTCCACCGGCTGTCAATCTGTTTGTCCGTCATGTCACACTTTTGTCCTAGTCATATCTCTGCCACCGTTGGAGCTATCAATGCCAAACTTTACACACACTCCTTGGATGACAAATCACAACCTCCACCCTCATTTCTCACATGGCCCTCTTCTAGCGCCACCATCAGGCCGATTTTTGCAAAACACATTTTTGGACACTGCTCCTACAGATTTTGGCCTAAAATCCCACAAAGCGGTACACAGTATGTCTAAAGTCATGTCATCAACATGGATCTGTCCCATTTCCCATATTCCCTCCTGATTGGCTTCCATTGCTTTCTAAAGTTTGTGTACGCGACCTGACGGTTGTTTATCTCCCAATTAGGGAGTCTTACTGGTTACTATTCTGGTTAGACATTCGTCTCGCCCAGTCTACATGTTTAAATGTCGCTGAGCGAGACACTAAACAGCGTCTCCTTGTGGTGCCTGTGCTCTTCTAAGCCAGTGGTTCCCAAATGTTTTAGCTTGTGACCCAAAAGCGAAATTAGATGAAGACGATTATAGTGAAAATAGCAGATCTACAAGCTCAAGAGTTACATCATTGTTAAACATCTGCATTACTTGATTTACAAGATGTCTACACAGAATGTGAAGAATTTCTATTTTGATCAACTTTGCCTGTTATCTCTCATATGACACCAACATCAATACAGCATGGAATTGTGGGCAAAATCTTATCCAACGACAACAAAATATTCTACGTTTTGGGTCTGGGAGGCTAAAGGTCATCAAATGGTGGTCTGTGGCTCAAATGCCCAATAAATAATGGTCTACAACTGGCCTACTACTTATGCAATGCACATTGACAGCTACCAATAGATGATTTAGATGATTGCAACCGTAGATCGCAGTTTACTGTCAGAACCAGCACAGCTTGTCCGTATACGGGTAACGCCTGACACTGTGGTTCACAGTGATGTCAGATACTCAGTGCAGGGATCTCCATATATGGGCATAAACAGGTGACATCACAGTGGTGTGGCTGGTTCAGACAGGGATCTCCATGTATGGGCATAAAAGGGGATTCTATGTTGTGATGTCATTGGAACCACACTATGCCCATATATGGAGATCCCTGATGTCCTCAATATTAAGGACTTCATATGGGAATGCCCATATATGGAGGAAGACAGCCCATATCGGTGTGGCTGGTTCAGACAGGGATCTCCATGTATGGGCATAAAAGGGATTCTATGTATGATGTCAGATGTGATAGACGTCATAGGATTTTCACATAACAAATAACTGAGTAAGCATGTTTGGGCTCTCACAGCATATCTCCATATACAGTACATGGATCTCCATATATGGGTATTGGTCCGATGTACATCACATGGTGCAACCTCGCCCTAGTTTGTCGCCCTGAGACGTCTTACTAGTACAGTATGTACAGTATATCAATAGAGGATGAATATCACTAGACGATTCTATTCCAGCCAACTCTTTGGTCTCCCGCTCAAATATGCGCGCGGCGAGCCCTGACCAGGAAATATGACCTTATCCCACTTTGCAAGTCTGCATCCCAGGTCTCAAGTACTGCATTTTACTGTCTGGAAAGCAGACAGAAGCCTGTCCAACGTACAGGATGAACTAGCATCTCTCTCAACGTTTCCAGACAAACAGGTGGAGAAGGGGGACTTTTCTTTTGTTTGTCAAGGGAAATAAAACATCTGTTCCTTGTAACGCACTGTAACACGGTCAGAGAAACTCATATGTGAGCAGAGATAAGTTGAATTCTCCAGAGAGCAGGACTTAATGTTCAAGCCACACCAACAGGGGCGTCACAAGGGGGGGGGGGGGAGTGGGACTGAGTTACTAGGGCCCAAGGTGGAGGGGGGCTTAATTATTCTATACTATTTTAAGCGAACATTTGTTACTCAATGTTTTGCTTCTGGGTGGTCCCTTGAACTGAATATTCTGAGATGGGGGTCGGTGGCCAAACACATATCATTTTGGGGGTCCTTCACATGGAAATGTTTGAGCACCACTGACATAGAAACATAGGTTTTTCAAAAAACCTTCAAAGACTTGCACACATCTTCACGATTTTTCAAAAATAGCGGATCTACAAGCTCACAGCGCGGCACCGAGTGCCGCACTGTGAGCTTGTATATCTGCTATTTTTCAATAGTTAAAGCGCAAAATAACGCAGTGAACCCTTGTACCCAGGGCCCAGAATTTGGTGCGACACCCCTGCACACAAATACCAAAAGAATCTACTGAAATCAAACTTCTATGTTTTTTTTTGTTTTTTTTCCAAGCCTGAGGCAACCCTGAGGCAAGTTGGCTGGAAAGGAAAAAGGTCATCCATCCAGCCCTCCTCTGTCGTGACTGGTTTTGACACAGTGTCCACAGTACAAAGACTGATTATGGTGGATCCCCGTAAATCATGTCCATGCCCGCACTCCGCACACACAGTTTAATAATCTTCTGGGTGGCTACAAACAGAGATCCACTGTGGACAAGGACATGTGTGTGTTGTTTCTGCCAGTGCACTGCATTGTGCACACGCATGTGTCCACCGGGGTGTGTGTGCATGGGTGCATGAATGCCTGCATGTCTATATGTGTACACATGTATTGTTGCGACCGTCAGGTCGCAGTTACTATGAAAAGCTCCACCGGCTGTCAGTCTGTCTGTCTGTCAGTCTGTCCGTCACGTCACACTTTTGCCCTACTCGTATCTCCGCCACCGTTGGCCCTATCAATGCCAAACTTTGCACACACACACTCCTTGGATGGCAAATCATAACCTCCACGGTCTACCCCTCATTTCTCACATGGCCCTCTTCTAGCGCCACCATCAGGTCGACTTCTGCAAAACACATTTTTGGACACTGCTCTTACAGATTTTGCCCTAAAATCACGCAAAGTGGAACACAGTATCTCTAAAGTCATGTCATCAACATGGATCTGTCCCATTTCCCATATGATTGATTTCAAAACTTTGTGTATGCGACCTGACGGTCGCTTATCTCCCGATTAGGGAGTCTTACTGGTATAGTATCATCTTTCTGCATGCATGGTGCATAAGATGATAAGAAAGTGCAATACAGTGAATAAGGATTCAGGGTTAGGTCTCTGGGTGTAAAAAAACAGAGCCGGATGCATGCAGCCACACATGGTGCCCGCTGCTCCGAACAGGAACAGGAAACAAAAGGCAGATGAAGTCAGGCGAGGAGAGGAGATGAAGAGCTGTCTGTTTCCCTTTGGAGGGAATGACAAGCCCTGGAGAAGGGAAAATCTGAACTCACCGCAAATCACCACCCTGTAGGCGCGCGCGCACGCACGCACGCACACGCACGCACGCACACACACACACACACAGGCAGGCACATGCAAACATACTATCATGGACTACGTGTGCAACATCAGGGGTGTCGCACCAAATTCTGGGCCCTTTGTGCTTTTACTATTGAAAAATAGCAGATATACAAGCTCACAGCGCGGCACCGAGTGCCGCGCTGCGAGCTTGTAGATCTGCTATTTTTGAAAAATCGTGAATGTGTGCAAGCCTTCGAAGGTTTTTTTGAAAAAACTATGTTTCTATGTCAGTGGTGCTTTTTCATGTGAAGGTCCCCCAAAATGGCCTATTTGGCCACGGACCCCCATCTCAAAATATTTAGTTCCAGGGACCCACCCCAGAAGCAAAATTTGAGTTACAAATGTTTGATCAAAAAATACATATATTCAAAGATTTGCACACATTTTCACAAATAGCAGATCTACAAGCTCGCAGTGCGGCACTCTGTGCCACGCTGTGAGCTTGTATATCTGCCATGTTTCAATAGTTAAAGTTACTATAGGGGCCCTCCACCTTGGGCCCTAGTAACTCAGTCCCACTAACCCCCCCCCCCCCCCCCCCCCCCTTGTGACGCCCCTGCACACAGCTCCACCGGCTGTCAGTCTGTCTGTCTGTCAGTCTGTCCGTCACGTCACACTTTTGCCCTACTCGTATCTCCGCCACCGTTGGCCCTATCAATGCCAAACTTTGCACACACACACTCCTTGGATGGCAAATCATAACCTCCACGGTCTACCCCTCATTTCTCACATGGCCCTCTTCTAGCGCCACCATCAGGTCGACTTCTGCAAAACACATTTTTGGACACTGCTCTTACAGATTTTGCCCTAAAATCACGCAAAGTGGAACACAGTATCTCTAAAGTCATGTCATCAACAAGGATCTGTCCCATTTCCCATATGATTGATTTCAAAACTTTGTGTATGCGACCTGACGGTCGCTTATCTCCCGATTAGGGAGTCTTACTGGTATAGTATCATCTTTCTGCATGCATGGTGCATAAGATGATAAGAAAGTGCAATACAGTGAATAAGGATTCAGGGTTAGGTCTCTGGGTGTAAAAAACAGAGCCGGGTGCATGCCAGCCACACATGGTGCCCGCTGCTCCGAACAGGAACAGGAAACAAAAGGCAGATGAAGTCAGGCGAGGAGAGGAGATGAAGAGCCGTCTGTTTCCCTTTGGAGGGAATGACAAGCCCTGGAGAAGGGAAAATCTGAACTCACCGCAAATCACCACCCTGTAGGCGCGCGCGCGCACGCACGCACGCACGCGCACGCACGCACGCACGCACACACACACAGGCAGGCACATGCAAACATACTATCATGGACTACGTGTGCAACATCAGGGGTGTCGCACCAAATTCTGGGCCCTTTGTGCTTTTACTATTGAAAAATAGCAGATATACAAGCTCACAGCGCGGCACCGAGTGCCGCGCTGCGAGCTTGTAGATCTGCTATTTTTGAAAAATCGTGAATGTGTGCAAGCCTTCGAAGGTTTTTTTGAAAAAACTATGTTTCTATGTCAGTGGTGCTTTTTCATGTGAAGGTCCCCCAAAATGGCCTATTTGGCCACGGACCCCCATCTCAAAATATTTAGTTCCAGGTACCCACCCCAGAAGCAAAATTGGAGTTACAAATGTTTGATCAAAAAATACATATATTCAAAGATTTGCACACATTTTCACAAATAGCAGATCTACAAGCTCGCAGTGCGGCACTCTGTGCCACGCTGTGAGCTTGTATATCTGCCATGTTTCAATAGTTAAAGTTACTATAGGGGCCCTCCACCTTGGGCCCTAGTAACTCAGTCCCACTAACCCCCCCCCCCCCTTGTGACGCCCCTGCACACACACTACAACAGTGAAACACACACACACACAGGCACACACAGGCACATGCAAACATACTATCATACATGTGCAACACACACACACAAACACACACACACACACACACACACACACACACACACACACACACACACACACACACACACACACACACACACACACACACACACACACACACACACACACACACACACACACACACACACACACACACACACACCCCTCTCTCTAACGCCCATACACAAGGCACATACCTAACACACAATCACATTAACTTGCACTCACAAGCCCATTCAGTATGCACATGCACACTGCATTGGCACTAGTGTCTGTCTAACCTCGCATCACCAGGCTTTCCGCTGGGGGAAAGCCGTTCGTTTACTAAACGGGCCGTTTGATCCGGTCGGGAGCGGAAGAGCTCCTACGTTTTTCTGTAGTCCAAAACGGACTACACTTTGGCCGGAAACAACGACCGGAAACAGTTTCAACCCAGTTAGCGCATGCGCAAGTAGTTAGCGCATGCGCAAGTACGGGTTAAAACCTGGTTAAAACTGTTTCCGGTCGTTGTTTCCGGCCAAAGTGTAGTCCGTTTTGGACTACAGAAAAACGTAGGAGCCCTTCCGCTCCCGACCGGATCAAAAGCCCGAAATTGGAAGCCAGCCCAGGCTAGTGTCTGTCTGTCTGTCTGTCTGTCTGTCTGTCTGTCTGACTGTCTGTCAGTGCAGTGCATTAAGGCTGGCTCATGCATGCCCTTCATTTCAACAAGAGGGTTGGTTGGGTCTGATTTAGCAGAAAGTTAGTTAACTTAGAAGCTAAAACCCAATTCATGAATATCTCGTTGTGGCAAAAGACTTATCCATGTAAACAATGTAATAGGTCCCATGCATCATGCATGTTCTACCTGGCCTTATGAAACATAAAATCAACTTCAATCTCAACAATGAGCAAAAACCCTGATGAGTCATTTGCTCATTTCATTTGAGAAAGTAATTCTATTCGTGTCTTCCAAGAGACAACTCAGACAAGTTCAGGCTTCAAACCACCTCATTTCGCCCTCAAAAACCAAGCACTGGGGGATATCAGCGCGTGCAAGACACCAGTCATGTTGCCATACCTTAGCTTTTTCCTGAAATGACGCCACTGCTCATTTATCCTGCAAAGTTAGCCTATTATTCCTCATTTTGTTGCATTCAGAACGCATGTCACACAAAACGCCTACAGCCTATAAATGGGGAATAAATTATGGATCCATAAACTGCAAAGTTTAAAACACGTGATGTAGTTTTTACCTGGTCGCTGTGCGTTTATCGTCGCGACGACGAAGAGGAGGAAAACGATTCCGATTCCGAGCGACCACCTGCCGCCGCGTTGTTGATGATGCATGCTGCACTGAAGAAGAGACTGCGAAATCCTTTCATATGAACCGCTGAGAAGAAGCTTTCCTCCGAGCCTCGATCGGTCCGGGTGGCTGCAGTATAGGCCTATAACTCCTGTATGACCTATCGTCTACCTCTACCTGCCAGTGAGGGTGCACCGCCTCTGCAGCTCTGTCTGTGAACTTGAGGCTGCACCAATTGAAGCGCGACTGTCTTGTCCAGCAGGCGCTCCAGGAATTCTACAGTGTATGTATGGGCTAAACATGCGGAGTGCGCGCTTGGGGCAAGATATCAGTCAGTGGTGGGAAAAAAAATTACTGACATTCTTTACTTTGAGTAAAAGTAGCAATACTGCAATGTTATGTGGAAATATTAGCCGTTACAAGTCCGAAGTAAACCTATTGATATTAAAATGTAGGCCTACTTTTTGAAAATAGCAGATCTATAAGCTCACAATGCATCTGGACGCACTGTGAGCTTGTAGATCTGCAGATTTTCAAATGGGCGAGATAATGTTTTGTAATTTAGCTTAATAATAGGCCTAGCCTTAATCAAAACCTACAAGTGACTAAAGTTTAATTTCAAATAAGTGTAGTGGAGTAAAAGTTTTGGAAATTGGAAATACAAGTACAAATACTGTACCTCAAGATACTTAAAGGGGAGACCCACCCATTTTCAAGGAGTGGTCAAGGGAATATGGCAAATGGGACAGATCCATGTTGATTGCGACCGTAAGGTCGCAGTTTAGTATGAAAACCTCCACCGGCCGTCCGTCCGTCGGTCACACGTGCCGTCGACCGCACGTCACACGTGCGGTCGACGTGTGACGCATCAGTCTGACATCACTCTGACATCACAGAGTCCACAGCTGATGATGTGGCGTGATGTCATACAGTCCACAGCTGATGATGTGGCGTGATGTCATACAATACACAAACAAGCCCTATATAAAGGGGCAATTCTCACCAGGGAAGAGCAGACTTTGTGTGATGCGTAGGTTATCTGCTTTATCTGTGGAGAGTGTATGTCACTGAGTCCTTTTATAGCGATTGAAATCATGATGAGGTCACGATGAGTCATCTATGCCCAAATATAGATTTCTGGGTCAGATGGCCCATGGAGTTTGTGATGTCAAACCTAGCAACCCAATATAAACAAACCTGATGTCAGACCTGAAGTATCCTTTTATACCCATATATGGAGATACAGAGATCTCCATATATGGGCATATTAGAAAGCCCATATATGGGCATATACGGATGACATCAGGGATATCCATATATGGGCATAAAAGGGACAAGGGCTTACAGTTAAGAGATCTCCATATATGGGCATAAAGGGACAAGGACTGTTACAGTAGATATAGAGATGTCCATATATGGGCATAAATGAACAAGGACTGACAAACACTGAGATCTCCATATAACCTATGGGAATATAAGGGACGAGGACAATGCGTAGCATTGTGAGCTTGTAGACCTATTTTCTAAATATTGTTGTACATTAAAAACTTGAAATGGGTCGTTCTGCATAGTACTTGGGATTTGTTGATGTAAATGTTCACATAGAGTGTAATAATTGGTAAAACAAACTTTTGGCCTATTTGTGGAGATATCTCCCGATTAGGGAGTCTTACTGGTGACATGCCTGTAGAGATACTGTGTACCGCTTTGCGTGATTTTAGGGCAAAATCTGTAGGAGCAGTGTCCAAAAATGTGTTTTTCAAAAATCGTCCAGATGGTGGCGCTAGATGGGACAGATGCATTTTGATGACATGACTGTGTAGAGATACTGTGTACCGGTTTGCGTGATTTTAGGGCAAAATCTGTAGGAGCAGTGTCCAAAAATGTGTCTTGCAAGAATCGGCCTCATGGTGGCGCTAGAAGAGGGCCTTGTGAGAAATGAGGGGGTTGTGGTTTGGCAGCCAAGGAGTGTGTGCAAAGTTTGGCATGGATCGGGGCAACGGTGGCGGAGATATGAGTAGGGGAAAAGTGTGACGTTTGACATGTGACGTGACTTACAGACTGACGGACAGCTGGTGGAGGTTTTGATAGTAACTAGAAACTGCGACCTGACCGTCGCAAGTAATTGACGACAGTATTGAAAATGGGTGGTTCTCCCCTTTAAGTAAAGTACTTGAGTAAATGTACTTAAGGCACACCACTGGGAATTCTACAGTAGGCGCTTGGGGCAAGATTTACAATATTGAATGAACTTGAACCCTGTGAGGCGACTTGCCCCCAGGTCCTAATTAAAGGGTTGTAAAATTACTGTCAATCTTCAAAGTGATTGATTGTTAGAGAAGACGATATTAGCGCGCAGCCAGTAGCTTACTTTCCGGGGCATTTGAGTTAAAATTTCTGACAAGCCTTAGCTTTGTGAGATTTAAAAGCGAGGAAAGTGCAGAGAATCACAATCACGCATGCTGCGCGCCCACACACGCACGCACGCACGCACAGTGGTGGAAAAAGTACTACTTTTTTGAGTAAAAGTATCAATACTGCAATGAAGAAGTACTCCGTTACAAGTAAAATTCCAGAATTCAAAATGTACTTGAGTAAAATTACAAAAGTATTGGCACCAAAATGTTTGAAAATATCTACAAGCTCACAACGCATCGCATCGCATAGCTCAAGCTCGGCTATATTTTCAAATGGCCTAGGTATATAGGGCTAAATGTATGTTACAGTAATGTATGTTTTGTAATATTATAATTTATAACTGCAAAGTAACTAAAGTTTTCAAATAATTGTAGTGGAGTAAAAGTACAATATTTGGATCCGAGATGCAGAGAGTAGAAGTAAAAGTAGTGAAAACTGGAAATACTCAAGTACAAACACCTCAAAATTGTTCTTAAGTACAATACTTAAGTAACTCTACTTAGTTACTTTACACCACTGCACACACAGCAACGTAATGGGAAGATAAAGTATCTAAGGTTTAACATTTCTTCATAAGAATTTACAAGAGGCTTACATTTACTTCATGGTAGGCCAAGCCTGCAGTCAGTATAAATTGTGATACACGGAAAATGTGCAATATAAGCAGAGGGCATAGCATCAGGGGCGTCACACCAAATTCTGGGCCCCGGGTACAAGGATTCACTGTGGGGCCCCTGTGCTTTAACTATTAAAAAATAGCAGATATACAAGCTCACAGCGCGGCACCGAGTGCCGCGCTGCGAGCTTGTAGATCTGCTATTTTTGAAAAATCGTGAAAATGTGTACAAGAAACCTATGTCAAGGACCCCCAAGATGATATGTATTTGGCCACGGACCCCGATCTCAAAATATTTCGTTCCAGGGACCCCCAGAAGCAAAATGTTAGTTAGAAATGTTCGCTTAAAAATTGAATATTATTCAAAGATTTTCACACATTTTCACAACTTTTCAAAAATAGCAGATCTACAAGCTCGCAGCGCGGCACTCGGTGCCGCGCTGTGAGCTTGTATATCTGCTATTTTTCAATAGCTAAAGTTACTAGGGCCCCTCCACCTTGGGCCCCGGTAACTCGGTCTAACTTTCCTACCCCTTGTGACGCCCCTGATTGTGATACACAGAAAATGTGCAATATAAGCAGAGGGCATAGCATTACATGTATTTGACTACCCCTGTTCAGACTTGTTGGCTTATAGTAGCATGGGGCACCTGTCTGAGGTCTGGCCCAAATACTGCATTCCATACAGAGAGAAAGGCTTGAGAATGACAGATCCCACATCCAACAACACAATCTCTCTCACACACACACACACACACACACACACACACACACACACACACACACACACACACACACACACACACACACACACACACACACACACACACACACACACACACACACACACACACACACACACACACACACACACACACTATATACAGGTATTTACATCACTTGTGGGGACATTACATAGACTTCCATTCATTTTTATGCAAGTCCTGTGGCCTAACCCTAAACCTAACCGTTGTGGGGACCTACTATTTTGTCCCCACACTGTCAGAGGTGCCCTGGAGGTGACTGTGTGAACATGCGTTTAGTCCCCATGAGTATAGCTAGACGAACTCACACTAGGGCATTAACGATTACACAAGTCGACTCCCACCAGATAAAGTCGAAAGTCGAAGTAGAAAGTCAAAGAAAAAAAAAAGTTCTATTGTGAAAATAGCCGATCTACATGCTCACAACGCCGCGCAACGTTCTGCCTCTATATATTTGACAATTTGGACAATATTTAATTTGTCATTTAAGAGGTATTAAAAAGTCCTTAAATTGGCACTTTAGAAATGTGAAGATACCCTTTATACACTTAAACTTTATGTTGGTTTGTTTACAGCTGAGTGAGAAAACAATGTTTCACATTAAGTTAATCATCTGGGGACCCCCAAAAATTATTGGGGGGTCGTGTGTGATGTGATGACGTCATCAAACGATAAAGTCGACTTCAACTCAACTTTTTACTGAGTCGAGTCGACTTGCAAAAATCACAAGACGTTAATGCCCTAACACACACACGCGCGCACGCACACACGCACACGCACACACACACACACACACACACACACACACACACACACACACACACACACACACACACACACACACAAAACCGGGTCAACTTTAATGTAGAAGCCAACAAGACAAATCCCAGCTCCCATGACTAGTAAACCTTGTCTGTCATTTGAGTAAGCTAACATTGTCCAAGTAATCCATTTGAAGAAATTAAGTCACTATAATGCACGGTGAGGTCGTCCAGTCACGAAGTCAACGCGGCCGTCTGTCCTGGAGGGGACAACACATGCCCACATGGCCACACAGATCACTCAACACAATAGCATAGAACAGAAAAGAACAGGGCATTCTGAAAGTCATAACTTGCTTAGTGCCACCATGAGGCCGATTCTTGCAAAACTTTTCCCACAGATTTTGCCCTAAAATCACACAAAGCGGTACACAGAATCTCTACAGTCATGTCATCAACATGCATCTGTCCCATCTAGCGCCACTATCAGGCAGATTTTTTGGACACTGCTCCTACAGATTTTGCCCTAAAATCACGCAAAGCGGTACACAGTAAAGTCATGTCATCCACATGGATCTGTCACATTTCCCATATTCCCTCCTGATTGCCTACCATTGCCTTCTTAAGTTTGTGTATGCGACCTGACGGTCGCATATCTCCCGATTTAGGGAGTCTTACTGGTTTCCCTTGAATCGAACCAAAAAAAAGTTGCGTTCTGTCAGCACAGTGAGCCAGGGGTAAGTAGGCCTAAATATCAGTGCCTTTTAATAGGGTCTGTCAGAACATGCCCTCTTTAAGAGAGGCGAACCATTACAATTGAACTGAAGAATCCCTTTGACACAACTCTCCCTGTGGATCTCTCTCTCTCTCCCTCTCTCTCCCCCCGCGCGTGTTCATTTCTAATGTCAATCCTGCCTGTACACGTAAAAAAGCCCCAAAAAAGAAGGTCGCCTTCCGTGGTGATTTCACCACAGTGCTCCGAAAATCCTGCCCTGGGCTATGTGTTTCACTAGGGCCCTCCGTATATAGAGAGCATCGACATTCCAGCCGTCGTCTTTGTTACCATTAGCTGTCAAAGGCTCAGGAAGGGCAATTTCGGAGGTGCCACTTATACGCCGCGACCTGTGCGCGACTGCGGCGGTGAGACGCAAGCACCTGTCAGGTACAATTAGGCCGCAACCTTCGAGTTGATCTAACCTGCAGGGGTGACGCACCAAATTCTGGGCCCTAGCTGGGTACAAGGATTCACTGCGGGCCCCCCATGAATGTTCTTCATAGGGGGAGGGGGTTTAACCTGTTTCGACTGGGAACGCACTATTACGCATTATTTTGTGCTTCTATTGAAAAAATAGCAGATCTACAAGCTCGCAGCGCGGCACTCGAATCGTGAACATTTTGTGCAAGTCTTTGAATATTTCTAATCCTTCTAAGGTTTTTTGAAAACCTTGTGTTTCTATGTTAGTGGTGCTCTAATCTTTTCATGTCAAGGACCCCCATAATTATATGTATTTGACCACGGGACGTCGGACCCCCATCTCGAAATATTTAGTTCCAGGGACCCCCCAGAAGCAAAATTTGAGTTACAAATGTTCGCTTAAAAAATACATATATTCAAAGATTTGCACACATTTTCACGACTTTTCAAAAATAGTAGATCTACAAGCTATTTTCAATAGCTAAAGTATAACATAATTAAGGCCCCTCTACCTTGGGCCCAGTAACTCAGTCCCACCCCCCCTCCCCCTCCCCCCCTTTGTGACACCCCTGCTAACCTGGCGTAAGTGGAAAACATTTGATTGACGAGAAAAAGAGGGGAAGTATCAAGGTTCACACAAAGACACAGAAATTTGAACGCATGCTGTATAATGTACCACCGAGGTTGAGAACATTGCATCGCTAATTCTGACAGATCTTCAACGTTTTCAGGCCAAGGACCCCTTAGCTGAGAGAGAGATGAAGCAGGGACCCCCACAACCTGTTCATAGATTTCATATAGTTTCATTGTTTGACAGCACAATCATCAGTGTATTTTGGATTCATGTCAATTTGTGTTTTCAGATATTTAACCACTTAACCGCCAATACTTCATACACTTGACCTTTTCCCCTCTACACCAAACCTCTTTGCCGAAAATAGCCGATCTACAAGCTCTGTGAGCATGCCTTGTAGATCTGCTATTTTCGGCTAAAGTTCTCAGAATATGGACGTTAGGGTTCAAGTGGTTATTACCTATAAAAAAGGAGAAAAAAAGTTTCTATTACACAAAGATTTGGAGGACCCCCTGTAGTAACTCTGAGGACCCCCTGTTGAAGACCTCTGGTCTAATTGGTCTAAGTATTGTAAACTGATTTATTTCAGTAACCTGTGGATTACTTCATCTAACAGTATATTCTGTTGATAAAGGAGTACTCCAAAGTAGCCTAAAAGTAATTATTTCATTACAGTTAATAATGTAATCTGTTACGTTTTGAACGTTATGTATCAACACTGCATTTCAGTCGACATTTCATATATTTAACGGGAGCCCTTACTCAGGGACGTGCTGGGCCCCTGATTCTGCCCGGGAAAAAGAGTTGGGGAGGCCCTCATTTTTATTTTAGTTATATTTCATCGTTGTCGGGTGGAAACCTTATATGTCCAAAACCGTTTGTTTTGTATTTATCATTTTAAAAATGATTTAAAGGTGATACACCATGCATTTAAAAAGTATTTATGTCATATTGTTTATGTCCCATAATGAGGATATGAAGGTGCTAGTGGGACCCCAAAAAAAGGTTTTAAAATAGGAAAAGTGAATTATCATGGTGTATCCCCTTTAAACTAGTGAAAACAGCCGATCTACAAGCACACAACGCCTCGCACCGCGAGGCGTTGTGTGCTTGTAGATCTGCTGTTTTCACTATACTTAATTGTGCAACGGCCTTGTATGATGAAGCAGGGCTTTGCTTTGCGAAAAAAAATTACACATTTGAAACTTGGAGATACAAGGTTTCTGCCCGACTTTGTTGGCTGCCCAGCCCCCAAAATGGAAGAAGGCCGACATTTTATTGTTAATTTCTTCCTAATGGCCGGCCTGGACCGGCCCGGGAATGAACCGGCCGTTCGGGAGTTGTCCCGCTTTTCCCAATGGCCAGCACGTCCCTGCCCTTACTGCCCCACTTCGGCACACAACGGAGAGTGACAATAGCCGATCTACAAGCTCACAGTCACAACGTGTCGCATCGCGTTCCCACCCAGTGACATCACTGCAGGAGTCAACTTTGGCAGCGTTTCAGAGACACACAAAAGGCTGCTCATAGTTGTATGGCTGCAAATGGAACATTCGCCCCGTGGCAAATTATATAGCGATAATCTTGCACATCATAAGTATCACTTTACCATTGAGCACAAAGGTAGGCCTCATTCAACACAAGCAGCCAATTGTGTTAAGTACATAGGCCAGAGTCACAGTAAGCAGATTATATTCTTCTAAATAATCCTAAAGAAAAGCAGAGAAAGAAGTGTTAAGAAGCAACGTATACATTTCTTTCTTTTCAGGAAAAGGGCACATAGCACATTGTGAATCCTGTCAAGGATCCTAGTATAGCAGGGGGTCGGGGACCCCTAGGGGGTCCTCAGAGTTACTACAGGGGGCCCTCCAAATCTTTGAGTGATAGAAACTTTTTTTCTTCATTTTTTATATAGGTGAATAAACATCAAAGATGCTTTGCCACAAGCAGAATCTGCTAGAGCTACTTAGCTCT
The DNA here is from genome assembly GCF_963921795.1 of Nannobrachium achirus. Lineage (NCBI taxonomy): Eukaryota > Metazoa > Chordata > Actinopteri > Myctophiformes > Myctophidae > Nannobrachium > Nannobrachium achirus. Next base: position 41,353,290 of record NC_137831.1, on the reverse strand, counting down.
AGAGCTTGTAGATCGGCTATTTTGGCAAAGAGGTTTGGTGTAGAGGGGAAAAAGAGCAGACTAAGTACAGAATGAAAGGTCAAATTTATAAAGTACCAGTAAGACTCCCTAATCGGGAGATAAGCGACCGTAGGTCTCGCTAGAAGAGGGCCATGTGAGAAATGAGGGGTGGGGTCTCCGCGTTGCCTTGGCGGACGAATAGGTACCGGCCCCGGCTCTCCCAGACGCTCCTAGGCCGAGTTAGGGCATTTTATGTGAGCTGCAGTGGAGGGGGTCCTCCACTGGGGGCGCCACCACTTTTGCATCCGTTCTGGAGCACCAGGAGTGGGTGGTCCCCGGGAATTCCCCGTGAGCAGCCCCGTGGGGGTGGTCATTTGGTCATTTTTGCACATTTGGTATTTTTTTTACACCTGGGGGTCCCCCAGCGACCTGGGGGTCCCCCTGGAACTCCGGGGGTCCTTGGAGGTTGTAGTTTGGCAGGCAAGGAGTTTGTGTGGAAATTTTGGCATGGATTCGGGCCAACGGTGGCCGAGATATGAGTAGGGGGAAAGTGTGACGTGTATGTGGTAATTCTTTTACACCTGGGGGTCCCCCAGGGACCTGGGGGTCCCTGGAACTCCGGGGGTCCTTGGAGGTTGTAGTTTGGCAGGCAAGGAGTTTGTGTGGACATTTTGGCATGGATCGGGGCAACGGTTGTGGAGATATGAGCAGGGCAAAAGTGTGACTCACTGACAGACAGCCCGTGGAGCTTTTGATAGTAAATGCGACCTACGGTCGCAATTAAGTGGTTAAATATCTGAAAAGACAAATCCAAAATACACTGATGATTGTGCTGTCAAACGATGAAACTATATGGAATCTATGAAAAGGTTGTGGGGGTCCCTGCTTCATCTCTCTCTCAACTAAGGGGTCCTTGGCCTGAAAACATTGAAGACCCCTGTAGTATAGGATAGGATAGACAGGATAGGATATGATAGGACAGATTAGGATAAAATAGGCTAGGATTAATCCTCAGAAGTTCTTTTTTTTAGGATGATAGTATATTATATAGACCATAGCTAATTTGTCGTAGGAGCGCCGCAGTAAGGATGAAACAGTGGAACAATATAGTTACACTAATAACAACCAGTAAGACGCCCAAGGGCGAAAGCGACCTCGCGCCATCTGTCTCTGCCATATATGGATTTGGTCGTCTGACAACATATAAATACAATCCCTTTTATGCCCATATATGGAGATCCCTGCTCTGAGTATCTGACATCACTGTGACATCAACTGACAGACCATACATGGTGTTCCATGCGAGCCCACACTGTTTCGTAGGAACAGTATTTCTAGTTTTTGGTTTGTATGTTTACCTAGTATTGCCAATCGATCGGTGTACTTGGAGGCCAGTCTGACATGCATGGACCTCCTTATTTGGGCATGGCTGACGGAACTTGTCGTCATGATGACATCACAGTGACGATGCAAGCACTGAGGCGCCCTGGGTATAAAAGTAGAGCGCAGACAGAGGGAACACCATCCGGTACGAAGCACTCTCCCTACTGGCTATCACCAACTGCTGGAAGACCACTTGAGCCTCCAAAACACCTTCAGCGCTTAGAAGAGGAGCTGAGCTTGTTAGAGCGAAACGCCAGGCTGACACGATACCCAAGGAACGTTGGAACTGTAGCCTCGTCATCAAACACAGCCACTGCGCGAAAAGGACGCTCTCGTTCCAGTTATTATCGTTTCTACAATTGTATTCTCAATTCGTAGAAATGGCTTCTGCCAGCAATCTCCTGTCTGAAGAGCAGCTCCGGTGTTCCATCTGTCTGGATGTGTTCACTGATCCAATCACCACTCCATGTGGACACAACTACTGCAAAGCCTGCATCACACATTACTGGAACACCAAGGATGAGTGCAGGTGTCCACTGTGTAGCAAAGCCTTCCACAAGAGACCTGAATTCGCTGTTAATAAAGTTCTCGCAGAGATGGGCGATCAGTTCAGGGTTCACAAGTTGAAAGAAGAATATGAAAGAAAGACAGTGGCTGAAGTTCAGCAGATGGTCCAGGAGAGACAAGTGAAGATTCAGGAGGTCCAACACTCAGTAGAGCTCAGTAAGAAAGATGCAGACAGAGAGATAGCAGACAGTGTGCAGATCTTCACTGCTCTGATCACCTCTATTGAGAGAAGCCAGGCTGAGCTCATTAATGTCATCGAAGAGAAGAAGAAAACAACAGAGAAACAGGCTGAAGGTTTCATTGAAGAGCTCCAACTGGAAATCGCTCAGTTAGAGAAGAGAATCTCTGAGCTGAAGCAGTCACACACTGAAGACCACCTCCTCCAGAACACCACATCCATCAACACTCCTCCACCCACCAAGGACTGGACAAAGATCAACTTCCCTCGATCTTCATGTGAGGGGACTGTGAGGAAACTCAGGAAAGCTCTGGCTCAGCTGGAGAAGACACTCTGTCAAGAGATGGATAATCTGTGTAAGGATGATGAGCTGAGGAGGATGCAGCAATATGAGTTGGGTGTGACTCTGGACCCTGATACAGCACATCACTGGCTCATTCTGTCTAAGGATGGAAAACAAGTGAGTACTGGAAACAGAAGCAGGAATCTCCCAGAGAACAAAGAGAGATTCTCTCTAGTTGCCAGTGTCTTAGGAAAACAAAGCTTCTCCTCAGGAAGGTTTTACTATGAGGTTCAGGTTAGAGGGAAGACTGACTGGAATCTAGGAGTGGCCAGAGAGTCCATCAGCAGGAAGGTAAACATGCCACTGACCCCCAACAATGGTTACTGGTCTATAAAGTTGAGGAATGGAAATGAGTACAGGGCTGCTGCTGACCCTGCTGTCCGTCTCCCTGTCAGAGAGGAGGTCCAGAAAGTGGGAGTGTTTGTGGATTATGAGGAGGGTCTGGTCTCCTTTTATGATGTGGAGGCCAGAGTTCACCTCTACTCTTTCACTGGCTGCACCTTCACTGAGAAACTCTACCCATACTTCAGTCCATGGCTTAATGATGCTGGTAAAAACTCTGCTCCTCTGATCATCTCTCCTGTTGCAACACACTCTCACACTCAAAACGTCAAATATGGCCTTTGGAACCGTATCCGCAAATGGAGCAGTTTGCCGTAAATCTGCCTTTTTAGGCGTCCCCGAGCTGGCGTAAATCTGCCTTTTTACTGACCAATGAGAGACTAGGAAGACCTGTCAAATACTGACCAATGAGAGACTAGAACGATGTCAAACACTGACCAATGAGAGACTAGAAAGATGCAAGTGTGGTTGCCGTTGACTCTACTGGGGGAGCCAATCAGAGAGGGGGAAAAGGATGACATCACAATATCAAGGTATCGTGATGTCTGATTGGCTGAAGTTTTACATCAGATGTAAAAATCGCACCCAATGTGAAGTGAGCGGTGGTCATAAAGTCTTCAGACTAGGATTTGGGTCTAGGATGTACAGGCTATGCTACACACACACACGTTTTACTATGGCAAAACGCTGAGGAAAAAGGCTACAGACGCACGCACAGCCACTCTATGGAGCGGTTTACCACCACTCAAAAACACCAAGAACAATAGTTGGAGGTCACATGGCGTGAAAGAAATAGGCGTAAACTTTGATTCTGTCAAGGCTTTTCCAGTCCAATCCAACTGCATTCATAGTCAGAGCACACATTAAAACAACGTTGACCAAGGTGCTGCATAACAACAATAAAAACATAAAAACTATAGGGCTTTAACGACTTGTGATTTTTGCAAGTCGACTCGACTTGAAGTTGAGTTGAAGTCGACTTTATCGTTTGATGACGTCATCACATCACACACGACCCCCCAATTATTTTGGGGGGGTCCCCAGATGATTAACTTAAACATAATCTCACTCAACTGTAAACAAACCAACATAAAGTTTAAGTGTATAGAGGTATCTGCACATTTCTAAAGTGACAATTTAAGGACTTTTTAATACCTCTAAAATGGCAAATTCAACATTGTCCAAATTGTCAAATATATAGAGGCAGAAATTGTGAAAATAGCAGATCTACATGCTCACAACGCCTCGTGATGCGAGGCGTTGTGAGCATGTAGATCTGCTATTTTCACAATAGAAGGTTTTTTTTTTTTACTTCGACTATCAACTTTCTCTGGTGGGAGTCGACTTGTGTAATGGAGTTGACTTAGTCGACTTGTCGACTTTTTCGTTAATGCCCCAATAGAAACAATATAAAAACTAGGGCTGTGCTAAAAAGTTTTCGAAGCACAATTCTGCCTCATCAAAGTTGATGGTTTTATACCTTGTCAGACAGGGCGACAAGCGACCTAAAGGGCGAGGTCGCACCATGTCTCGGCCATCCGGCCAGTTACCCATTTATGGAGACCCCTGGTACCCATATATGGAGATCCATACTGTATATGGAGATATGCTGTGAGAGCCCAAACATGCTTACTCAGTTGTAGTTTATGTGAAAGTCATATGACGTTCATGACTTTGACTTCTGACATCATACATATGATCCGTTTCTTGCCCATATATGGAGATCCCTGTCTGTAGAACCAGCCACACAGATATGGGCTGTCTTGGCCATCTGTCTTGGCCATATATGGATTCTGTTAGTGTGGTATGTGTGGCCGATGTGGCCTCCATATATGGGCATTCCCATTTGAAGTCCTAGGCTGTTAGATATGGGCTTGATATTGATGACATCAGGGATCTACATATATGGGCATAACATATATGGGTTCGACGTGGGTGAACGTTAACCTGGTGAAATGCTAACCCGCTGGCATGGGTGACTATGCCTAAACCTAAACCCATACCCTAAACTCAGTAAAACTATGCCTAAACCTAACCCTAACCCTTAGTCCGGGGGTCAGCAACCCGCGGCTCTAGAGCCGCATGCGGCTCTTTAGCGCCACCCTATTGGCTCCCTGGAGCTTTTTCAAAAACGTATGAAAATGGAAAAAGATGGGGAGGAAAAAATGTTTTTTTTTTGTTTTAACGATTTTTTTATCGTCACTGTTGGGCAGAAACCTTGTATCTCCAAGTTTCAAATTTGAATGTTTTTTTTTTTCGCAAAGTAAAGCCCTGCTTCATCATACAAGACTGACGCACAAAAGTAGTGAAAACAGCAGATTTACAAGCACACAACGCCTCGCGGTGCGAGGCGTTGTGTGCTTGTAGATCGGCTGTTTTCACTAGTTTAGTTAATTTTTTTAATGATAAATACAAAACGAAGTTATGGACATAGTACAAGGTTTCCACCCGACAACGACGATATATAAGGCTTTTATAATTTTTTGCGGCTCCAGACAGATTTGTTTTGGGTTTTTTTGGTCCAATATGGCTCTTTCAACATTTTGGGTTGCCGACCCCTGCGCTTAGTCAAACGAATGAAATGTAGAAATATCAAGATTTCCCCCACGTGTACATGTCCATGTGCATGGGTGCGTGTGCGTGTTGAGTGTTGGGGGGAGGGGATTGAGTGAGTGATTTATAACAGCGGCTATGATCCACAGCAGTGCACGCACACACACACACGCACGCACACACGCACGATCTACATGCTCACAATACCTCGTAGTTGTTCATTTTATAGAGGTATTAAAAAGTCTTTAAATTGTCACTTTATAAATGTCCTCTATACACTTAAACTTTATGTTGGTTTGTATACAGAGTGGGAAAACAGCATTGCACATTAAGCTAATCATCTGGGGACCCCCCCAAAATAATTTGGGGACGCCCCCCTGGGGGTCCCGACCCACAGGTTGAGAACCATTGTAAACAACTTTTTTCATCCACGGCACCCCCGCCCTGAAATACATTGTTCATGTTTGGAGACCCTTGCATCATATTACTGAAATACATTGTTCATGTTTAGAGACCCTTACGTCATATTACTGAAATACATTGTTCATGTTTAGAGACCCTTACGTCATATTACTGAAATACATTGTTCATGTTTAGAGACCCTTACGTCATATTACTGAAATACATTGTTCATGTTTAGAGACCCTTACGTCATATTACTGAAATACATTGTTCATGTTTAGAGACCCTTACGTCATATTACTGAAATACATTGTTCATGTTTAGAGACCCTTACGTCATATTACTGAAATACATTGTTCATGTTTGGAGACCCTTTACGTCATATTACTGAAATACATTGTTCATGTTTGGAGACCCTTACGTCATATTACTGAAATACATTGTTCATGTTTGGAGACCCTTACGTCATATTACAGCAGGTATGCAAATCTTAGAATGTCAACAAGAGCAAACTTGAGACAATATCTGTTTCCATTTCAGGACAGATTGAAAATAACTTCCCTCCCCCAACTCTGGGTGGAATATTCATAAAGAAATAGCCGATGTACAAGCAGTAACTTTAAACAAGCTCACAACACATGGCGAACGCGATGCGTTGTGACGAAGAGATTTGGTGTAGAGGCCTACATCGAAAAAATAAAGTGCAACTTAGGTCTGTTTCCCTATAAGTGTAGCTGACGTGACTGCATGGTTAAACTGAAGTGATATTGATGCATTCCAAATATTATTAAGGAATGAAGTACTGTATTCTAGGGCACCCCTGGGCCTTTGGCAGGGCACCCTGGGGTGCCACCGCACCCACTGGGTGCAGGAGGTCAGATCAGCATGTACAGCATGCTGGCATGCATCCAGTGGTGTAGAGCAGGGGTTTTCAAAGTGGGTGACGGGGCACCCTGGGGTGCCGTGACGGCAGTCCAGGGGTGCCGCAAGATCATTCGATAATATTTGGGATTTATTTGGACACTTGAAATAATATTTAGTATCATTTTAACTTGAACTACTTGAAGTACAAAGTTATTTTCAGTCAGTTATAAACCAAAATGGCTGTTATCTCAACGTTTTCCTCGCAACATAATCACTAAAATATCGTCACCTCGTATCTCCAAGTTTCAAATGTGTACGTCTTTTGGTAAAGCAAAGCCCTGCTTCATCATACAAGACTGTCTCACAAAACTAGTGAAAACAGCCGATCTACAAGCACACAACGCCTCGCATTTAGTGCATTTTGTAGATGATGAATACAAAACAAACGGTTTTGGACATACAAGGTTTCCACCCGACAACGACCATATATGCTATAAATATAAGGTGCTGGGAGTGAAAATTAGAATGTAGGGGTGCCTCAGATTTAAAAAAAAATATTAATGGGGTGCCCTGAGACAAAAAAGTTTGGGACCCCTGGAGTAGAGTAACTAATTAGATGTAATTAAGTACTTTATTTAAATACAATTAAAAAAAAACATTGAGGTATTTGTACTTATAGGCTACTTGAGTATTTCCAATTTTCAATACTTGTAATTCTACTCCACTACATTTCGGATCCAAATATTGTACTTTTACTCCACTACAATTATTTGAAAACTTTAGTTACTAGTTACTTTGCAGATATACATTATAATATTATAAAACATACATAAACGACTTTAGCCCTATTTTATACCGTGGCTATTTGAAAATAGCCGATCAACAAGCTCACAACGTGTTGCATCGCGACGCGTTGTGAGCTTGTTGATCGGCTATTTTCAAACATTTTGTACTTTTACTTTTGGTACATTAAGTACAAATTTAATGCCATTACTTTTGTATTTTTACTCGTGTTCACTTTGAATCCTGGACTTCTACTTGTAACAGAGTATTTGTACAATGAAGTATTGATACTTTTACTTAATATAATAATGATAATATAAGTAGAAAATGTGAGTACTGTTTGCACCACAGCATGCGTCAGGTATGCTGCACCATGTGCACACGCGTGACATCAACAGGAAGAGCAACCCTAAAGAAATGCATGGAGTACGTTTAAGATCACACCTCAGGCTAAATAATAATATACAGCCTGTTAACGATGGGCTTCATTTGGCGCTCAGTCGCGCATGCTAATCGTTTTGCCATAACTGCATGCTTATTTCCCGTAAGAGGGAATCAAACCTGTTTTGTGTGCCGTTAACTCACACGTATGGGCCTTTACAGTAAGTGTGCATGCATGCATGTGTGTGAGTTACTAGGGCCCAAAGGTGGAGGGGCCTTCATTACTTTATACTGAAAAATAGCAGATAACTCAAATTCTGCTTCTGGGGGTGTCCTTGGAACTAAATATTTTGAGATGGGGGTCTGTGGCCAAATACATATCATTTTGGGCGTCCTTCACATGAAAAGGTTTGAGCACCACTGACATAGAAACATAGGTTTTTCAAAAAACCTCACAAGGATTTGAAATATTCAAAGACTTGCACGCTGGCAGACTTGCACACATTTTCAAGATTATTCAAAAATAGCAGATCTACAAGCTCGCTCGCTGTGAGCTTGTAGATCTGCTATTTTTCAATAGTTAAAACCCCCCTGCCACACCCCTGCCAGCGTGCATCAGGTATGCTGCACCTCTCGCACGTGACGTGCACACGTGTGACAACAGGAAGAGCAACCCTAAAGAAATGCATGGAGTACGTTTAAGATCACGCCTCAGGCTAAATAATGATATACAGCCTGTTAATGATGGGCTTCATTTGGCGCTCAGTCATGCATGCTAATCGTTTTGGCGTAACTGCACGCTTATTTCCCGTAAGAGCGAATCAAACCAGTTTTGTGTGCCGTTAACCCGCACGTATGGGCCTTTACAGTAAGTGTGCATGCATGCATGCGTGTGTGTGTGTGTGTGTGTGTGTGTGTGTGTGTGTGTGTGTGTGTGTGTGTGTGTGTGTGTGTGTGTGTGTGTGTGTGTGTGTGTGTGTGTGTGTGTGTCTTCCTGGTGGCAGTGAAACCTTCAGGGGGGAGTGTTTTTGCAGGTCTTTCAGTCCGAGTGTATCAAAAAATCACACCCAATGTGAAGTGAGCGGTGGTCGTGCTTGCATAATGTCTTCAGACTAGGATATAGGTCTAGGATGTACAGGGGCTACACACACACACATTGCTATGGCAAAAACGCTGAGGAGAAATGGCTACAGACACACACACACACAACCACTCAGCGGTTTACCACCGCTCAAAAAGCAACTGGCTTAAGCACTGTTGGTCCGACTCCGACCAAGTTAACATTCACCAGGTTAGCATTCCCCAGTGTCAGTTTTACTGAGGTTAGGGTTAGGAAGGAAGACAGCCCATATCTGTGTGGCTGCATGGTTCTAGTTCAAGTTCACATTTATTTGTCATATATATAAATACAAAGCAGTGTATGAATGCAATGAGATTCATTGTGATATACAGACAGGGATCTCCATATATGGGCATGAAAGGGATTGTGTGTATGATGTGGGATGTCATAGACGTCATAGGACTTTCACATAACAAACTAGAAGCAGTGCTCTTCCGAGCACAGGTCTCCACCAGGCTGTGCGTCCTGGTGGTGCTACTGTATAATAGGCCAATGTAAAAAGGGTGGCATATGTTCTTCACCTTAGATCTTTCATGGCAATCGGACTCTGCATGCATGATTTGAAGCATTGTGTTCCAAAAATGTGTTTCATTTGTTCCTTGACCTAGTGGAAATATGTGTGGCAAATTTCACGGTAATCGCAAGCTGCGTTGATGATTTGAGGCATTTTGTTCAAAAACGGAGCAATCCTGCAAACTTTGGAAGCTAATATTAGGCAATCAGGATGGAATATGAAATATCAGACGGATCGGACTTGATCACATGACTATAGAGATACTGTGTACCGATTTGCGTGATTTTTGGATAAAATCTCAAGGAGTAATATCCAAAAATGTGTTTTACATAAGTCGGCCCAAAGGTGGTGCTATAAAACACTGATGTGAAAAATGCAGGGCAAAGGTTTATCCTTAGCCTCTAGGGAGTGCGCTTACAAAGTTTGAAACTGATCGGTGGAGTTATGGGTAAAACCACGAATCGGCCTGTTATAGCGCCACCATGAGGCTGATTTAAAAAAAATGCAGTGGCATTTCTTCCTCGACCTAGTGGGAACGTGTGTGCACGATTTCATGATAATTGCACTTTGCGTTTGGGATTTGAGGCATTATTTTCAAAACGGCCAAATCCTGCAAACTTTGGAAGCCAATCTTAGCCAATCAGGATGGAATATGCAAAATCGGAAAAATCTGTGTCGATCACATGACTGTCGAGATACTGCCTACCGATTTGTAGGATTTTTGGACAAAATATGTAAGAGTAGTGCACAGAAATGTGTTTTGGGAACATCGGCCACTAGGTGGCGCTAGAAAAGGCCCATTTGAAAAATTTAGGGCAGAGGTTCTAGATTGGCATCCAGGGAGTGTGTGTGCTCACTTTGGCAGCGACCGGGCCAACGGCGACTGAGATTAGGTGCACACAAACTGCGAGGACACACGCACGGACGCACGGACGGACACACGGACACACGGACGGAGGGGAAAACATACTCTCCCCCATGCCTTCGGCTGGTGGAGACAATAACTGAGTAAGCATGTTTGGGGTCTCACAGCATAATCTCCATATACAGTAGGGGAGAGCCTGCACGATTGTAAAGTTTTTCACATTTCAATATTTTACTCAGAGATTCTTTCACCTACATATGTAATATTTTCAGGCAAAGGACTTACACATGTCTGCTATCATAAACCACTTCAAGTTTTTCATTTGATAAAACAGGTCATGAGTTATTAAACCGAGAGTGGACGCTGTTCCGATGTTACATTTGACGCCCACACAGGATTAATTGTAACAGCATGATTTACAAATGTAACACAGCTAAAGAACCTTAATAAACAAATATTTTTTGTTTAAATCAATTATATTTCATTCAAGCAACTCTTTAACATTGTTTTCATACCAAGGGTGTGATAAGATACTATATCATACCTTGGGAAAATATTAAATATTACAAGATGTACCATTTTAAGCGTTTGAGTGAATTTAATGGGAAAATACATTGATTACCTAAATAAATAGCAAGTTTGATTAAATGTAATTTATGTATTATATTTTTAACATCACAAAGGACTTTCCCCTCGTCACAAAGCTCAGAGAAGGTCAATTACAAACTGGGATTTACACGTTTCACATTCTGCAAAAGGATCCTTAAAAAAAAGTCACAATAACATCAAAATAATTCAGTACAGCCTTTTGCACAGTGCAATCACAGAGAATTGGAAAAATCCCTTACAATCTGTACATATGGCATGGCTTTTTCTAGCACAGAGGTCGGAAGGAAAGACAAGGATTTAAAAAACCATCTGACAGGTATTTTAGAGTGCAAAAGAGAGTGTTAATGTCTCCAAAAATATCAATGCACACTAAAGAGAGATACTCCATAATAATAACTGTACTACTGACAGAAAATAGCAGTGTCTCACAACCTTTGCTTAAAGGAGTAGTTCACCCCCAAAATGACTTTTTTTCTATTGATTACTCATGCCATGGAGACTAGAGTTCAATAATATTTTTTGGTTTTTGTCGCATTCCTAAGACAAAAATTTGATAACAATACATTTACCCCCATTCGTTCCGGATGGTGACCCGTTTCGAAACGGGTCACCATCCGGAATCAATGGGGGTAAATTTACTATTTATTAATTTTTGTCTTAGGAATGTGACAAAAACCAAAAAATATTATTGAACTCTACTCTCCATGGCATGAGTAATCAATAGAAAAAAAGTCATTTTGGGGGTGAACTACTCCTTTAAGACTGACACTTTCAGTATTTAACATTAGTTACAGTGCCACCTTGTGGCTGAAAGTTGTAACTGCTACAAAGTAAAGCGTCAGCAAGCCCACCAGCACTATGAATCCCGGATCAAGTTTACCACCTCCAAATCTGTAAATGTGGTTAAACTGGTTCAAGATCAGCAAATGGATGAAAGAGATTTCCACCTTTCAGTAACTGTGACGACGCTGTTGCCTGCGCATGAGTAAAAAGTGCCACAGAACAGGGAGACGGACCAAATAAAACGAACCAAAGTAAACGAACCAAAGTAAACTAATTTATACATTTTCCATTCCTTAATTAAAACTTCATTTTCATCAATGATATTTAACATACTCACTTAAAAAAAAAAACACTTTTGTTGCCATTGACAAAATGAATAGGTTTAAAAACGTGTAGGCCTACCTCTCACTGCAAGTGAACTGTGCTCTGTTTGCAGTGTAGCGTATAGTGCAAATCAGTTAAGATCTCAGTCCATGGGGCTTTTAAGCCGTGACATCATTTTGTAGGCAGAGGAGAATCTGCCCCCAGAGCATTTTCTGTCCCTCGCTATTTCAAAAAACAACGACTAAACAAAAACGACTAAAGTATAATTCTAACACTTTCCTTTCAACAACAAAGAGAAGAAAAATGTGTAAATAGTAAAAATAGTAAAAAGATTCACAGAAACTGGGGGCAGAAATTCTCCTCTGCCTACAAAATGATGTCATACTTAACAGCCCCATAGGACCTCACTTGTTCACTCTGATGAGCCAAGCACTTGGTATCTGCTGCTTGTTTTCTTTTAATTTCTCTCTCTTTTTCTTAAATTGAATAGAGTAGTCAATTTATCCCACAGCAAAAAAAGAAAAACAAAACAAAAACTCCCGTACCTGGTAATTATTGCATTTTACACACAGGACAATCATTTTGCATATGATTAATACGGACTGGTCATGTCAACTCATGTTTCCCTTCGCGCTTTCTTCTTCTGGGACGACTTTGAAGAGTCCACTGTCTGCTCTGATTTCTCTACAAAGACGAGGGAAGGGAAGGATCAGTGAAGGAAGTAAAGGAACAAATTAGAAAGAAGGAACATAGGAAGTAAAGGAGGAAGTGAAGAAAGACAGAAAGGAGGGAATGAAGGAAGGGAAATGAAAGGAAGGGAAGAATGAGGGAAGGGAAACAGGACAGAAGGACAAAGGACATCAAAGTTGTATTCATAGGTGTAATTTCAGAAAGAAATAGGGGTTGGCATAGGCGATATGGAAAAATACAATATCACAATATTTTTCCAAACGGTATCACGATACACAATCTTATCGCGATTCTTTTTCACGTTGGCTTTTATGGTTATTTACAGAACAACCAAATATACAAGGTAACAAAGACTCAAAGAAAAAGGAGTTTTAGACCAGTGGTCCTCAAAGTGGGGTCCAGGGACTCTCTGGGTTCCTTTTGGGAGGTCTAAATTGACACTTACAAGTATGTAACTCTGACAGTAGGGGACACCTTGACATTTTAAAGTTTGAGAACTACTAATTTAGAAATTGCTGGTTTAAATTGAATACCGCAATGAATCTCTGAACGAACAATTCAACAGGATTTTTTTATGAGGCTTCCTCATTGTATCACCAGTAAGACTCTCTAAATCGGGAGATAATATTGTGGAGACATTGTATCGTCTCAACGATATTTAATCACCATATCGCCCAGCCCTAGGTTGGCAAAACATAAGTTACCACCAGGAAGAGTACATAAATCCATGGAGACTTACTCTGAGAGGAGGGCATGATGGGAGGAGCTTCGTGGGACACCTCACTTACAGTCTAAAAAAAAACAGACACAACAATTCGTTAACAGTAAAGGTCGTTGCACACTGCTGCGTTTTTTGGTCCGAATATAGGAGCGAATTTCGGAGCACGTCAATAAAGAAATCAACCTCACACTGCCACCCGTTTCATATTTGTTTCCAGACCACTGGCTCCCTTGCTCTCTCTATCTTTCTCTCTCTCTCCTTGTCCTGAAAAACACATTTCACAACGAAAAAACGCAGCAGTGTCCAAACAGCTTTTTATCCATAAAAATTACCCTTTTTTTATCCATAAAAATTACCCTTATCTCACAGGGACATTGTTACATTGTTGTCTTAGTTGAGCGGAATACCAGGGGTTCTATTCTAGGCCCGCCTCTTGCTTTTCATTCTACACTAAATATCTTCACAGAAAATAGCCAATCTACAGTCAAAACTTGACTCGTTGCAAGCTTGTAGATCTGCTATGTTTGACCAAATGTTAGCCTAAGGTTCAAATGGATATGGAATTTGGGTCTCTTTTTCTTGCCTGAGTAACAGCAGCAACATCTTCTTCTGCCTTCTTCTTCTTTTTCTTCTTCTTCTTGGATTTGGCTGTCCCCTCCGAAGGATCCTCAACCTCCTTCTCATCCTCTGACACCTGGGCCACAAAGAGAACAACAAAATAACCCAATCAGAAGTCAGAAGCCCACAAAGATCTGGAGAGATGTGGAGACCTCTGTTACTGAACAAGTAACCATGGGCCACAGTGTGTATTTTAACGTAAGTAGTTAAATTACTTAATAAATGAATGACAGGATCAATATTTGGCAACAAAGTTTAAGTAGTATCACTAGCGAGATCTAAAATCAGTTAGCGGCCAGAACCAACATCAACTATTTGATAATGATGGTAGATGCCCATGTTATTTTAAAGACGTTCACATGGTTAAGGAGGACACACTGAATCCCCTAAAACAGTGGTTCTCAAAGTTGATTCCAGGGACTCTTGTGGGTTCTTTTAGGGGGGTCTAAATTGACCCCTACAAGTTTGTAACTCTGACAGTGTACAAATGGAACCAAATGAACCTGTTAGGGTTCATTTGGTTCCATTTTGTACAATTCTTTTGAGTAAGGGGAGACCTTGAAATTTGAACGTTTGAGAAACACTGCCCTAAAAAGCGAATGATAAACATAGCAAAGAGTGCCAGCCAGACCTTGAGAGGGGCAGCCTGCTCCTTGGGTGGTGCGGCTGGCGTCACCAATACAGGAGGCTCTTCATAATTGCCCCAGTGCTCTGCTGGGGCGTTCCAGTCTGAACTGGGGTCCACAGCTGCCATCCCATCTGGAACGCCACATCAGCAGCATATTAGCATAATACAGACAATGGATATTACCTCTTATCGACATCCTACAAAATGTACTATTTCCAAGCCTGCCGTGTCTCATATTGATATTTAACTTTACGTTCTTGTTTTTCCTCCTAATTGTCTCACTAAACAGTGTACATGGTTCTATTTAGCAATCATAACCAACCAGTGTCTGACAGAATGCTTGTTCAGTAATTTTACATATGAATATTCAACTGATGGTTGAACACTTACTGAAACCAGACCATTCATCACTAACATCAGGATGTCTGTCCCACTGAAGGTCAATAGGGTGAGACATGGGCTCTGAGAGAGAGAGAGAAAGAGAGAGAGAGAAAAAGAGAAAGTGAGAAAGAGAGAGAGAGAGAGGGCGAGAGAAGCTATCAGCGACTTAAATCTGTATTTCACCAAATATTTAAGCAATAAAATATATAACATCTGAGGGGGTGTTGTTCAATAACCACTTCAGCTGTCATGTTTACACCAGGAATTTGAACAGGTAAGATTGGTGCATTTTCACAAACAGCAAAACAGTGTCTGAAGCCTAAAAGACAGATATTTCAGATATCAAAGAAATGCAACAAGCTAAAATTGTTTTGAATCACACACCACCTGATAACACCTACCCTGCCAAAAAAGACGTTTTCTATAATAAAAACGTCTTTTTAACTATGGACCTCCCTGCCAGACGTCTTTTGGACGTCTTTAAAAAAAATAAAAAAAAAAAAAAATGTTTGGACCTCCAACAGTGTACTAGGCATGATCACGATCGCGAAATTGCATGTTTAACCCCCATACCAACCCCATCTTTCAAACATGGCAGCCATGTTTGTTTACATTTGAAGAAAACATAAGGGTTCCTTTCTCCTGAATGCCTGAACGGATTTCCAAGCGGATTTTTTTTTTGAAAGCTGTGAAAAGCATGCACATGCATAGTGCATGATCTGTGCACGAATTTGTGCACCAGCGTGCACACTATTTTTTTAACCCTTTGTTGGCGAAACGGCAATATAAGAGGTCCCACTTTAAATATGGCACCGAAGAAGATAATGAAATCACCATTTCCTACCGGTGGCGTTCAACCCCAGCATGGAGAAGGACACAGGGTTGAGATCAGCCTTCATCCTGCCATCAACCCCACTCCACGTCCCTGTGCAAAGAGGACAACAGGGTCATTGTTTGGTTTGCACACAAGATCGGTGTTGTCACAACACGTCAAAAAAGTTCAAAATGTTCTAATCTATTTGAAAAACGTATATTTGATGAAAGTTTCGATTTAAGAACTCAACTCTGAATTGTTTTGAAGGCCTGTAATTGTTTTGAAGGCCTGTATTTGTTTAAAACAATGTGCAACCCAGAAAGAGTAATACCTAATGAGTACAACAAAAACCAATGGAGGAAAATGGTGATAAACTTCGCCTGACTTTATGTATTTTGTTACCTTTCATAGCTAGAAAATAACCTTTATATGAGATACTTAAAGTGTGGTTTCTGTGGAAATAAGCCTCGGCTTTCTAGGATCTCCTTTTAGTTGACCTTGTACCAGTGATTTGTACTCTCATGAAACTGTACTTTTTTCTATTGCAAACTTCTAATACATTCTTCAATCAATCAATCAATCAAACCTTGCATTCTTTGAAAAGAGCAGTCTCTGCTAAACCGTCTTTACCCAGTAGCAAGTACCTGCCAGAAGGGGGTGCTACCGCACTAGATTTACCACGTACCGGTAGAAGTCAGCAGCATGTGGTGTCAAAAACACTGAGTGGACATAAGGACAACATTCCAATGCTTCATAGTCATACACTACTATGTAAGATATGAGTCTATTGTGCACATTGGAGCTGTTATTGTTCTCTGAATGAATTAATCTAATTAATTTAAATCAAATCAAGTTTATTTAGAGCACATGTAAAAACAGAACTTTTGTTGTACCAAAGTGCTGTACACAGCAGTTTAAGAACAGTACAACATACAGAGGCATAATAAACATCATCATACAGCAAATCGTCGTTGTCGGTTGGAAACCTTGTCCAAAACCGTTTGTTTTGTATATATCATTTAAAAAATAAATGGTAAATGGTGCATTTTGTGGTGTCTCGCTGCGAGGACCACCGCCAGGTAGGCATGTCTCCACAGAGAGAGAGTGGTATGAGGGTAGAGTGAGCCCGAGAGGACCACACCTCCGTCTAGGCAGCGTCATCGAGGGACGGTACCTGCCCACCTACCTCCTCCATCAGCCTGATGTCTCCACACCTGCGCGCTCTGAATAGAACCACACCTCAAAAGGCTGCTCACTCTCCCTCAGTCGCTCTCTGGTTCTCCACGCAGACAGACGTGCATTCTGGCGGTGAGGCGAGCACACCACTAATACCTTTCCATTGTTCTCACTGTGAAACCTGTATTGACATTGCCCTGTCTCTCTCTCATGTAGGCAACCATGGAGCATCACTAACAATAACCCCGAAGCGCAGAGGAGAAGCGCACGGGAGGCCCGGAGGAGCGCCTGTTGTTAACGAGGCAACGTTCTAAAAACCCACTAACGCTGGGCTGCCCATTCTGAAATCCCTACCTACCTTACCTGGCCCGGCCAAGGAAGAAGAACCCATACCCCCTAAAAAAAGAATTGACATTTCGTTTCAGAAAACCGGGAACATTATTTAACATTATTGAAAAGCATAATTTGGTTTGACTCCAGCGTTTCTGCAAAGTTTCTAAACCTGTTTTTGCCAAATGTGAATAAAAGTGCCAGGTGGCTTTGCACGAATTTACTGTGTTGTGTCTTGGTTCGGGTCTATACACCACAATTGGTGGAGAACTACGGGTATAGTTCTCAGATCCCCACCAAAACGCACCATGGAGCAAGCCGTGGCAGCGCTGCTCCGCAGCCAGAACGAGTTACAGAGCGCAGTGAAAGAGCTCGTTAAAAAAATGGAAAGAGAAAATAATGAAACCCGACCTCCCAGCGCAGTACTCACTAAGTTAACCCCCGAGGATGACATTGAATCCTATTTAGAACTCTTTGAACGTACCGCGGCCCGTGAGAGATGGCCGGTGGCTGAATGGGGAAATATTGTTGCTCCTTTTCTCAGCGGCGAGGCCCAGCGGGTGTGCCGGGACCTCCCGCTCGCAGAGGCCCGTGATTTCCGACGCCTCAGGGAGGCCATACTAGCCAGCCTAGGCTACAGCCTGCCCGCCCGGGCACAGCGGTACCATACCTGGAGCTTCCACCCATCCCTGCCACCCAGACAACAGGTCGCCGCTCTGCTACGCTTGGCCCACAGCTGGCTTACTACGGGAGGAGATCCCCCATGTATAGACAGAATTGTTATTGACCGATGCATACGGTCGTTGCCGCCAGATGCACGCAAATACGCCGCCCAAGTAAGCCCCACTTCGGTGGACGCGCTGGTGGCGTTGCTTGAGAACCACCAGGTTAGCACTGAAATGCTACGGGGCTCGAGGAGTGAGCCGATGAGAGGAATCGCCGAGAATCGGGCGGGGAGAGACCGTCCCCGCCTCCCGGCGCCGACACACTCTCCGCCCCGCTCCCGCTCCACCGTTCCAGAGAGGAGCGGCCGGCCCGCGTCCGCAAGAAGGTGTTACGTCTGCGGGAAATTAGATCACATATCGTGGTCCTGCCCGGACCGGGACCGAGACGTACACATGGCCAGCGCCGCCACCTCCGAGGGTGCCCGCGCCTGCCTTCTCACGGGCCCCGGCCCCCGCCAACACACGAAGATACCAGTGAAGATTGGAGAAATCGACACCCATGCACTACTTGATTCGGGCAGCGCCGTTTCCCTCATCCACGCTGAGCTCGCTGGCCCACTCTCCACTGACACCGTCCCGGTCACCTGTGTCCATGGGGACCTCCGCCACTACCCAGTGACCACGCTGAGGGTCCGGACCCCCAGGGGAGAAGCCGTGCTACACATGGGTGTCGTACCAAATCTCCCGGTGCCGTTGATCATTGGTGCCGACAACACGTTGTTCGCTAAATATTGGAACCCCGGGTTGACGGCCGGCCCTCGGCCCCGAAGACGCCGGCCCAGGACCCGCACCCGGCCCTCGGCAGGATACGAGGCGTGCCCGGTGTTTAGTCCCCACCCCAGCGATGCCAGTCCGAGCGAGAGCTCCCCCGGAGAAGGGCGCCACCGGGGCGGAGACCGCAGCGAGGAGGAACCGCCGCCTGCCCACAGCGCCAGTCCGTCCGAGACGAGGACCGCCGAAGACACCTTCGCCGAGCTACACATAAATGACAACAGCCCCGCTCCACGTCGTGGGGAGTTCGCGACCCAGCAATGGAGCGATCCAAACCTCGAGATGGCACGCCGACAAGTGACTACCGTGAACGGAAAGCTCTGTGACGGGGTGAGTCAACTTTCCTCCCCTCATTTCTCTGTTAAGAATGGGCTATTGTACAGGGGTGTCGTTGACAGAGCGGGTGAAATAGTGGAACAGTTACTGGTCCCCAAGTCATATGTGTCACGGGTGTTACATTTAGCTCATACTCACCGGTTGGGCGCCCACCTAGGCGTGCAGAAGACTTATGAACGCATCCTAGCACGGTTCTACTGGCCGGGGGTTAAAAGAGCCGTGGAAGATTTCTGCCGGGCATGTGACTCGTGCCAGAAGTGCGCTCCGCGGCCCGTCCAGAGAAACCCGCTCATCCCCCTGCCTATAATTGAAACACCCTTTTCACGTATAGCCATGGACATCGCAGGCCCACTACCAAAGTCTGCAAGGGGTCACCGATATATTTTAGTAATAGTAGATTATGCCACACGGTACCCCGAAGCGATCCCCCTCCGCGCCGCCACTGCCAAGGCGGTCGCTCATGAGCTTTTTATGATGTTCACCCGGGTGGGTATAGTGGACGAAATCATTACGGATCAGGGCACTTGTTTTATGTCACGGGTCCTAGTGCAACTCTACCAATGGCTAAAAATAAAACGGGTGCGGACCTCAGTCTTTCACCCGCAAACTGACGGTTTGGCTGAGAGGGAGATAAAAACCGTCAAAAGTGTGACGAAGAAATTAATCGATGTGGACGGCCGCGACTGGGACCAAATTCTCCCCTATATCCTCTTCGCTTTACGTGAAGTCCCGCAAGCCTCCACTGGCTTCTCTCCATTTGAGCTCCTCTATGGCAGAAGGCCCCGCGGCCTCCTCGATATAGCCAAGGAGGCCTGGGAGGAACAGCCCTCGGCCCACCGTAGTGTCATTGAGCACATTGAGCAGTTGCAGGCCCGGGCGAAGAAAATCTGGCCCATGGTCCGGGAACATTTGGAGAAGGCCCAAAAAGAACAGGCCCGTCTGTACAACCGTAACGCCGTGGTACGGGAATTTAATCTGGGGGAAAAAGTGCTCGTTTTAGTTCCCAGTAACGAATGCAAATTTCTGGCCAAATGGCAAGGCCCGTTTGAAATTATCGAGCGCACAGGCCCAGTGAACTATCGGGTGCGAAGGCCGGGGAGGAGGAAAGGGGAACAAATTTACCATATAAATTTGCTAAAGAAATGGCACGCTGCTGACGCCCCTCCGCTGCCCGCGCTGTTCACTGCCCGTGCCTCACCAACTTTACCACCTGTGCCCTTAGGAGAAATGCTTTCCCCCGCACAGAGACAGGATCTGAAGGAGCTCCTAGGAAGGAATTTGGACCGCTTCTCCGACGTCCCCGGACGCACCGCCGTGGTGAAGCACGAGATCCATACACCGCCCGGTAAGGTGATCCGTCTGCGGCCGTACCGCATCCCAGAGGCGCGCCGACAAGCAATCAAAACGGAGGTACAGAGTATGTTGCAGTTAGGGGTTATAGAGGAGTCATATAGCCCCTGGTCCAGTCCAATAGTAATCGTGCCCAAGCCCGACGGCAGCCTGCGTTTTTGCAACGACTTCAGAAAGCTAAATGAAATATCGGAGTTTGACGCATATCCCATGCCGCGCGTTGACGAGCTAATAGAGAGACTGGGGCCTGCCCGCTTTGTCAGTACTTTGGACCTAACCAAAGGATATTGGCAGGTGCCCCTCTCAGACCAAGCCAGGCCAAAAACTGCTTTTTCCACGCCGGAGGGCTTATTCCAATACACTGTATTACCGTTTGGGGTACATGGCGCGCCGGCTACGTTTCAGCGCATGATGGACCAAGTGCTACGGCCCCATAGGGAATACGCAGCGGCCTACCTGGATGATATTGTGGTACATAGCGCCTCCTGGTCCGCACATTTGCTACACATCGATGCGGTGCTTGGGGCGCTGAGGAGAGCGGGGTTAACGGCTAACGCTAAAAAGTGCCGCCTAGGTTTGGATGAGACTGACTATCTAGGTTTCACCATCGGACGCGGCTGCGTGAAACCCCAAACACGGAAGGTGGAAAGAATAAAGGATTGGCCCCGGCCGGTTACGAAGAAACAGTTAAAATCGTTCCTTGGCCTCATATCATATTACCAAAAGTTCATAAATAACTTTTCTACTGTGGCAGCCCCTCTGTACGACCTCACCAGGCAGAAGCTCCCTCATCAGCTACGCTGGACACCAGAAGCAGAGGAGGCGTTCCGCGCGCTCAAACTGGCCCTCTGTGAAGAACCGGTGCTGAAAGCGCCCGACTTCACCAGACCGTTCATCCTCCAAACTGACGCGTCCGGCACAGGTTTGGGCGCAGTGTTGGCACAGCTTTGGGACGGTAACGAGCATCCCATATTGTACACGAGCAGGAAGCTGTTAAAACATGAACTGCATTATTCTGCTATAGAGAAAGAAGCTCTAGCGGTAAAATGGGCAATCCACCATCTACGCTATTATTTATGGGGCCGCCAGTTCACGCTGATAACCGATCACGCCCCACTAAAATGGATGTCGAAAAATAAAGACAAGAATGACCGGATAACCCGTTGGTTTCTTGAGTTACAGAGCTACCGTTACACAGTGGAACACAGGCCTGGAAAGGAAATCCCGCATGCCGATGCGCTCTCCAGGGTACATGAGAACGAAGAGGAGGTTCGCGAAGCTTGCGCCCCGAGCCGCAATCATTGGAGGGAGGTATGTGGTGTCTCGCTGCGAGGACCACCGCCAGGTAGGCATGTCTCCACAGAGAGAGAGTGGTATGAGGGTAGAGTGAGCCCGAGAGGACCACACCTCCGTCTAGGCAGCGTCATCGAGGGACGGTACCTGCCCACCTACCTCCTCCATCAGCCTGATGTCTCCACACCTGCGCGCTCTGAATAGAACCACACCTCAAAAGGCTGCTCACTCTCCCTCAGTCGCTCTCTGGTTCTCCACGCAGACAGACGTGCATTCTGGCGGTGAGGCGAGCACACCACTAATACCTTTCCATTGTTCTCACTGTGAAACCTGTATTGACATTGCCCTGTCTCTCTCTCATGTAGGCAACCATGGAGCATCACTAACAATAACCCCGAAGCGCAGAGGAGAAGCGCACGGGAGGCCCGGAGGAGCGCCTGTTGTTAACGAGGCAACGTTCTAAAAACCCACTAACGCTGGGCTGCCCATTCTGAAATCCCTACCTACCTTACCTGGCCCGGCCAAGGAAGAAGAACCCATACCCCCTAAAAAAAGAATTGACATTTCGTTTCAGAAAACCGGGAACATTATTTAACATTATTGAAAAGCATAATTTGGTTTGACTCCAGCGTTTCTGCAAAGTTTCTAAACCTGTTTTTGCCAAATGTGAATAAAAGTGCCAGGTGGCTTTGCACGAATTTACTGTGTTGTGTCTTGGTTCGGGTCTATACACCACAATTTATATAGCGCTTTTATCCATTCCAAAGCGCTTTACAATGTGCATTACATTTACCCATTCACACACACATTCATACACCGGTGGCGGTGGAAACCATGCAAGGCACCAACCAGCTCACAGGGAGCAACTCGGGGTTCAGTGTCTTGCCCAAGGACACTTCAACATGTAGACAGGAGGAGCCGGGATTTGGATCATTGACCCATGGATCAAAGGCCAACCCGCTCTATCTCCTGAGCTACAGTCGCCCCTGCTATAATGATTTAAACTAGTGAAAACAGACGATCTACAAGCACAGACTTAAACTAGTGATTTAAACTAGTGAAAACAGACGATCTACAAGCACACAACGCCTCGCTGAGCTTGTAGATCAGCTGTTTTCACTACTTTTGTGCGATGGCCTTGTATGATGAAGCAGTGCTTTACTTTGCGAAAAGGTTTACAAATATGAAACTTGGAGATACAAGGTTTCTGCCCGACGGTGACTGTATGATCACAGATAGAACCAACGTAACATATCAACAACATATCGAGCAAAAAAAGTCCAGATGCGGGCAATACCTTGTGTCTCCTGTCCCCAGCACTGGCTCTCAGGCTGGGCTCTGTGACGCGATGCTGCGGACCCAGCGCTCCACTTCTCCCCTTCGGTCCACCCTCCACCGTTGACCGAGGGCTCCTCTCTCCAACCAGAAGATGCTGGAGAGGTGGACAGCAGGAACAATAGACAATCTGAGTCTTTATCCATACCACAATTGATGCAACAACAATACATAATATCGTTGTTGTCGGGTGGAAACCGTGTATGTCCAAAACCATTTGTGTTGTATTTATCATTTTAAAAATGAGTTAAACTAGTGAAAAGCACACAACGCCTCGCACCGCAAGGCGTTGTGTGCTTGTAGATCGGCTGTTTTCACAACCTTTGTGCGACGGCCTTGTATGATGAAGCAGGGCTATGCTTTGCGAAAAAGATTACAAATTTGAAACTTGGAGATACGAGGCTTCTGTCCGACAGTAACAATATAAGCGTATTGCTTTTTATTTCTTAATTTAGCCGACCATCACAAGTAATTACTAGGCCCTCCAAAATATCTGTCCATCAAACAGAAGGTGAGTGATACATTTAGTTTAATAAAATGTGCTAAATATAGAATAAACTTGTTTCTTTATGTTTATATGATGTATCTTGTTCACATAGTGGTGCTGGTTGATGTCTGTACTGTGAGGTCACAGATTTGATTATGTTAAAAGTAAAAGGTTGTTGTGCAGACTTCCATTATTATTTATACACAGATTTGATTATGTCATTGCTAGCTTAATATGAGTTAGATCCAAGAGGAGACTGTTTTATATGTTTAAATCTATTATTTATTAGTCAATTAAGCCAATTTTATGCTTACTAATGGGGTACACACACTGGCTACAGACATTTTTCACCGCGCGACAACGCGTAACGCAAGCCTGCATGTGTCTGACGCCCCCAGCGTGGGGTATGTTCATTAAAAATAATGGGGGCGGCTGTTTTGACGCACGTCGTCCGCATTCGGAAGACGGTGTTGGGCAAAACTAGCCAATCTACAAGTTCACGACATATTGTGATGTGATGCATTGAGATGTGACACTGAAATGCACTGTGATCTTGTAGAGCTGCTATTTGCACAATTTTTGATCACTGGCTGCATCAAATCCTAAAGCACGCTGAACGCTGATCAGATCTATCCACAAGTTTCCGCAGGAGTTTACTGGAGACTATCAGGACCAAACTTCCGGGTTTAACAGCAAACATACAAGGTCACGTCGCGTCGCAGATGCAACCCGTTGTGAGCTTGTAAATCGGCGGCGGAACCTCGATGCAGACGTTTGCGCAATGCACTATGGGGCGTAGGAAACTCGTGGATAAGCTCAAAAGGTTTGATTACCTCTGCTTTCTGCTGTTTGCAGCTGCTGGGGCTGCAGGTGGCTCCACGTGTCCCACGGGGGCCTCCACTGTTCCTGGGCTCCCAGAATCCTCGGGGCCCTTGTCCTTTCTACGCTGCTGCCTCTTCTCTCGGCTGCTGACCTTGTTCTCCCATGCGCCTGGAGTTGAGAGGAGGGGATTGTTTAGTTCAGGGGTGCCCAAAAAGTAGATTATGATCTACAAGTAGATCACCAAGTGTGTGCAGGTAGACCACATGACAAAACATATAATTAAAATATAAAAAGAATATGTCAATATGACATCAAGAAGGGCCTGTCAGCTCCCTTCATGTCATCTAAATTAGGCAAACCTCCAATGCATTGCTTTGTTCAAGAGTCAGTAGCATTACAAAGAACCCCAAAACCTACCACTTCCTTACAGAATGGGATGAAGACATTTCCCCCAGTATTTCCCATTTATTTCCCCCTTACAGTAAGCGTGTTTGTCTAAAATGTAACGCCAGTGCTGCGATTCCAAAGCCCCCCTCAGGCCCTCAGCTAAAACATTTTGGATGGGTAGATCATGTTGAGCTAGTCATTTTAAAAGTAGATCTCACGTCAAAAAAGTGTGGGCACCCCTGGTTTAGTTGGTTATCAATTTGTTTTTTGCCGTACTGTAAATATATTTTATTTATTTTTATTTTTTTCCCTTTTGCTATCGATGTTATCCTCTGCATAGCAGGGCTGGCACAATTATTACATAATTGTCTAATCGCAATTATTTGACATTAACACAATTATTTTGTCATAATCGTTGATTCGTTTCCATGTTGAAAATGTTTCATATATTTTCAAACATTTTCAAAACTGGTGGAAACAGCAGATCTACAAGCTTGCGATGCGTTGTGAGCTTGTAGATCGGCTATTTCCACTATCAATGTTCTTTTTTAAGTATAAAGTTGTCAAATATGTTAGTCATTTCTTTGTGTATTTAGGTTATGTGTCATATCCGCCATGTGCAACTACACAGCCTACAACCCAAACAGAAATGTGATTTTCAATGACAAAAACACAATTAAATCGTTAATCGCAATTGTTTGAGTGACAATTAATCGCCATGTAAAATGTCATAATCGTGACAGCTCTACTGTATAGCACTGTGTTATATCCGTCTTCCATTCAGTGTAATATGAGATACATAAAGGTTTCCTGTGTAAATAAGCCGAAAGGCTTACTAGGATCTCCTTTGTTGACCTAGTACCAGTTAACTATACTGTAATGAAATGGTACATTTTTCAATGCAAACTTCTAATAAAGTCTTCAATCAATCAAACTGTTAAAAACATCTTCAGTCAGTTGACGCTTGAGCAACCCGACACAGACTTGTGAAATACGACCCACTTATTTACATGACAACCCTGGCCTCATTCTAGGTTTTTGTCCTATTGTAATTGCAGCACGTTTGAGCTGACCTGTCAACAACTAATAAAGCATAATGTGGCTGTATAGGATACATTTCAATCTGTGATCAAAAATGAAATCCTTGTTGGAACACAGCAACAGCTTCACTCAGCCGAGGTTAAATTAATCTCTGGTGAACTGAGACTGGGTGTGTGCAGACTCTCTCTCACAGCACTCGCCTAATTTATACTCTGTCTGCAGTTTGACGGTGTTGTTTGCCACTATTTGTCATACTGTCTATGGAAAAGCCTTTTGCCTGATTAAGTTAGCCAGCTATATCAGACTCATTGGAGTGTTAGGGTCAAGGGCTGTCCACCCCATTATAAATATATTGTTTTAAATGTCCTTCTAACTGAAGTGGGGTCCACACCACAACTATAACGACAACAATAGTAGTAGCAAACAATACAATTGACATCACAGTCAGAGTGATTTGATGAAAACCAGTCTGCTTAATTAATAACAAATAAAAAGTCAAATACATACGCATGTTTCAAACAAGTAGAAGCAAATACAACAAAGTAATTTCCTCAATGTTTGTAACATTCCCTAAAATGACTTGTCAGAGCTACTGTCATTCCATGTTGAAAGAGAACGGCACAGCTTGCTCCAAAAAGAAAAAAGAAAAAGAAAGAAAAGAAAAACATTTTGAGGAGGAAGTTGAAACGTCTTGATCTAATATGACACGTCCCTGATGAATAAGTATTCAGAGCTATGTGTTATTAAGCAACCCTGGAGCTAGGTCTTACCGTCATCTTCCTTTCCGTCAGCGGTATAAATATTCTGGGTTGGTTTTGCTTCCGCTTTGGCTTTCCTCTTGTTCTTTTTGGCCTGTGTTGTGGGTGCTTGTTCTACAGGTACCTGCGGCAGGAAACAATCAGCAGATGGCATCCACTGTAGATTTATTGTCCATGAAACAGGCTCACTGACAATCGGAACAGACAAAGGCCCACTCCACTATTAGTTATACGTTCTTTTAAATGGGGATATGTTAACAAGTCTCTTTGCCATCCATATGTGCGTTACATTATGCCACATTTTGTACAATAGACCAGGGGTCTTCAGCGTTTTCCGGCCAAGGACCCCTAGTTGAGAGAGATGAAGCAGGGACCCACACAACCTTTTCATAGATTCCATATAGTTTCTTTGACAGCACGATCATCAATGTATTTTGGATTTATGTCAATTTGTGTCTTCAGATATTAAACCACTTGAGTCATCATTACCTATACACTTGACCTTTTACTCTGTACTTGGAAAAGTAGTCTGCTCTTTTCCCCCTCTACGCCAAGCCTCTCTGCCAAAAATAGCCGATCTACAAACTCACAACGCCTTGCAGCTATTTTTGGCTACAGTTCCCATATAAAAAGGATTGGAAGATTTGGAGGACCCCCTGTAGTAACTCTGAGGGTTCCCGGTACCCCTGTTGAACACTATATGTCTGGGGGTCCCGGATCCCCTGTTGAACATTATGGGCACTAGGGTTCAAGTTGAATATAAAAAGGATTGGAAGATTTGGAGGATCCCCTAGGGATCCCGGATCCCCTGTTGAAGACCCCTACAGAAGACATCTGAGCGATAGCTGCACAAAAAACACACACCTTTTCCGTTTTCATCTCTGGAGATGGCTTGGACACAGCTGGCTCACTGATGTTAACTTCCTCTTGAGATGCAACCACCACTCCTCCATTAGACTGAACCTTGTTCTGAATGTGGAAAGAGTCTAGATTAATGAATAAAGTAAATTAATGATGATCAATCTGTGGATACACACGTTTGGTCTAGTCTTGGCTCAAGACTTTTACAAAGTCTGACATTTGCACTTCTGACTGTCATAGATAAGCAAATGTAAGACTCAATACATTTATGACAGTCTTGATCCAACAGAAAGCTAGTTTTGGTCCATTCATGTGAAATGTTTGGAGTTCACGTGAGATAGCGTTCAGACTCCCAGAGAGGCAGCTGACTACGATGATGCCAGACAGAATGTAAACAGTACAAATCCTCAGTGTTCATTAATCCATGTGTAACGCTGTCAGCGCACATATGTAACCAAATGGGACCGTACATTTGTACAGTATCAGTTCAAAACGATGGCAATGCCCCATCATGGCAGCTGCTTTGGTGGCAAAAACAACAACAAGAAGTAATCTCTGAATAAACCTATTGTTATCAATGGTTATTTATCTCAGTTCCACGGTCCAGTAAGCCAGACTCCAGTGCAGTGCAGTACAGTACCTTATCGGTGGATTCCTTTTTATTCTTCTTTTTCTGTTCCTCTGGTTTGACAGTTTTGATGAAGTGATATGACATTTTCATATCGTCCCATCCCTACTCGCAGGACAGGCCGCAGCACAGCGACTGCAACCGCGAGGACATCGAGATCAACTTCGAGGAGCTGGGCTGGGACAACTGGATCGTCCACCCCAAGGCGCTGACGTTCCAGTACTGCGTGGGGAACTGCTCGGCGTGGGACCGCGCCGCCTCCGTGCTGGGGATCAAGCAGTGCTGCGCGCCGGTCCCCGGGACCATGAAGGATCTGAGGATCACCACCACGTCGGACGGAGGGTACTCCTTCAAATACGAGACCCTGCTCAACATCATAGCGGAAGAGTGCACCTGCATCTAGGTCAGGGGTCTTCAATGGTTTCAGGGCCAAGGACCCCTTGCCCTTTAGTAGAGAGAGAGATGAAGCTGGGCCAGGGACCCCCTGCACAACCTTATCACCCCTGCACAACCTTATCATAGATTCCATATAGTTTAATTGTTTTGACAGCACAATCATCATTGTATTTTGGATTCATGTCAATTTGTGTTTTCAGATATTTAAGTCAATACTTAATAAACTTGACCTTTCTCCCTGTACTTAGTCTGCTCTTTTCCCCCTCTACACCAAAGCTCTTTGCTAAAAAATAGCCGATCTACAAGCTCACAACGCCTCGTGCTGCGAGGCGTTGTGAGCTTGTAGATCGGCTATTTTTGGCTAAAGTTCTCAGAATATGGACACTATAGGGTTCAAGTGGTTAATATAAAAAAGGAGGAAAAAGCTTTCTATCACTCAAAGATTTGGAGGACCCCCTGTAGTAACTCTGAGGACCCCCTAGGGGTGAAGACCCATGATCTAGGTTTTTGTGTGCAAGCTCAATGACTGCTTAAAATAGATCCATTGCCTTTATATCATTTATACGAAATCACCAATTACAAACTGAAGTACAAGCATTAATAGATCCATGGACTTTATGGTTGAGTTGTCAAAGAGCAGTGGTGGACACGACAGTAACTTGTACTCAAGTACTGTAGGCAACTTAAACACAATTTCTACTTATACTTTACTGGGGTATTTCCATTTTTCTGTACTTTTACTTCTACTCCACTACATCTATGGCAAATATTGTGTTTTTACAATTATTTGAAAACGTAGTTACTTTGTAGATTTTGATTATTATTATTTATTTTGTAACTTTGTTTTCATTAAAGATTGCACTATCAAACAATAAATTACAAGTGATTCACATTATATACTTTATTATTTTTGATTATTATTACAAAACATACATTACCGTAAACTTTTGCAATTTGAAACTAGACTGCACTCTGTCGAGGTGCCAACTTGCGCCTTGTGAACTCGTGGCCATGTATGGCTTACTTGTGCGCCAGCAGAGCGTGCTGTGTTATATCAGGTCACCAAGTATGCGAGATATTGCACTTGTTGGTCAGTGACATCACCGAGAACGCTGCTCCTCACCCTGGGCTGTCTGTCACGATTATGACATTTTACATGACGATTAATTGTCACTCAAATATTTGGCGATTAACGATTTAATTGTGTTTTTGTCGTTGACAATTACATTCCTGTCTGGCTTGTAGGCTTTGAAGTTATGACATATAGAAAAAAAATGACTGACATATTTGAGGACTTTACACTTGAAAAAGAACCTTGATAGTGGAAATAGCCGATCCACAAGCTTGTAGATGTGCTATTCTACCACGTTTTGTTGTCACATGTTCAGATACTGGATTCTGATTGGCTTAAAACAGTGGTAAATCAGTCAACAACCTTGAGTTGGCTCATGGATCCCGCCCACTGAAACAATTAATGGTTGTAACCAAATAACCTTGCAAGTTACAACTGTGTTTTCTTTCATTTATATGGTAGAAGTGGTTGAAAAGCAATTTACCATTTGAGGGTCGTGGGTTGTTGGCTGATTTACCACTGTTTCAGGGTTGTTTGGCACTTGGGGACCCACTCCCTCTCATGGTATTTGGCTTACTTTCCACTATTTATGAAAATGTTTGAAAATATCAACATTTTTTTTACATGTAAACGATTATGACGATTATGACAAAATAATTGTGATGTATGTCAAATAATGGCGATTAGACAATCGCCTATCTCCACCCACCCCCGCCCATCCCCAGCCACTTGCACCCACCTCAGACCACTTTCAACCACCTCCACACACATTCCTCCACCGCCATCCACCTCCCCTCGATCAACTCCATCCACCTCCACCCACTTTCATCCACCTCCATCCATTTATATCAGGTAGCACTTGTTAATGGTGACGTCACCAAGAATGCTGGTCCCTCATTGGCTGTTGATGGTGACGTCCCCAGGAATGCTGGTCCCTGATTGGCTACAGGCACAAACACAAACAGATACATGACAAAACGCAGTACTTGCGCACAAGTACATAGGCTATCTGTACAAGCTTGTGAACTTGTAGATCTGCCATTTATAAAATGGCATAACATTTTATGCATAATTTGCTAAATGGGAAACTCTGCATAATGAGTACTTTTGGTAGCCTATATTTAGATGCCAAAACTTTTGTACTTTTACTCAAGTACATTTTGATTACCACTTCTCCAGTAACAGATGTAGTGCATATTTGCAGACTTGATACTTTTACTTATTTAAGTACTTTTTCCACCTGTGAGACAGAGAACATGATGTCACCCAATTGAGAGCGTAAAACCGCTCAAGATGGTGCCACCTGTCCACTGAAATGTGGGGTTGGGGACATAAATAATTAATAGTTTATCTTCACCATTATTACTTGTACAATTAAATTCAGCTAGAGAAACACAAATGGCTATTTTGATCAGTTTCACTGTTTTATCAATATACATGCCGTACAAACAAGAGCCCAAAGAATTCTGGACCAACTTACACTCAGACCATATCAGACCAAACCATGGGAGCGTGATCGATGTTCCATTTGTTCGACGCGGGTGAATGTTAACCTGCCAAGGACCCCCAAATTGACACTTAATAGCCCGCAGACTCCCATTTGAAAAGATGCCAGGGACCCCCATACGTTTTTAGTTTTTTTTGGCTCTAGCAGTTGATTCGCAACCATTTTAATTTGAAGGACCCCCAGTTTGAAATGCTTTAGGGTAACAGACCTCCATGTAATGGCATTTCTATCTGAGACCCCAATTTATATTGTAAAATCAATGTTCATTTAACTCTTACTCTGAGTGTACAAATGGGAACCAAATGTACCCGTTGGGGTCCAATCTGGGAAACCATTGTCAAAGAAAAGGGAAAAACAGCCCCCTCTGTTTTGCTCCTTTCTGTTCTTGAGATTAGGGTCCATTTGGTTCTGTTTGTAGGCTACACTCTTAGTTACAAACCCAGAAGGGTCCATCCATTTGGTTCCTATCATTTAGCTGGGGAGCACCTGGAACTCCCTCAAGGACCCCTGGGTGTCCCCAGACCCCACTTTGAGAACCACTGGTCTAGCCTACTCTGTCGCAATAAAGAATATAAAAAAAAAGAAACTGTCATTGAAAGTTTGTAGGTCTTAGTACTTGCACTACACCTTTAGAGGGCAGTGTTGGCTACATTTCCAAGACAGCATAGTGCCATGCACTTCCAAGACAGCATAGTGTCATGGGAGATGACAGGTAACCAGAAACAGAGAATGTCATTAGGACAACCAAAGTCACAAATAAGAGCATAGGTTTATACATTAACTTAGCATTTACATTGTTAATTTAACTGCATCCTCAAGTACAGTACTTAAATAGCCGTTTAACGATAAACCATTAAAACTCAATACCTTTTGAGTTTGACAAGTTTTCAAAGTTTATTTTCCCTGAACAAAATAATCTCTAGTTACAAAATGCACAGAAGAGGAAATCAAATAACATAAAAATCACATTAAAGCAGGATGTAGTGTAAATTGGAATTTCAGAGTAGAACTGGAAGGTTACAGGAAGGCCTACACCTCATCGTAATGCCTTCATTTATACTGTTGTACGATAGTTAAGAGCTGAGCCATATCCATGACAACATGCTACAGAGCTCTGCCACTGACTGATGCACTGCAAAGCTGCTCATTTCAGTGTGTCATCTCACACTTACACTATATACTCCATCTGCTTGTCATTTGACCTTGCATTTTCATGCACAAATCAGTTGTTTATCTTCACCTGCAGCAAAAAAAAGAAGAAAAAAAAGAAGAATATATACATGTGACCAGGTGCGGCTTAGCATTTACTCAAATTACCAGACAACGCCACCTCGAGGAAAATCGAGGAATGAAATACTCAGTACAGCCAGTTTAACTTGGGATCCCCACAAACAAGTAAGAAACAAGGTTTTGAGACTTAGAAGTTTCCCCAAACACAAATAGGGTTTATTAAGTTCTGCAGGCAAACATTAGTATGAATTTATTATATCAATAGTTAAAACAATAATAAGGCACTGTATAAAATATCAATACTAAAATCATAAGATTTAAATACCAACGGGCAGAGTTAAGGGGATTGCACACGGTACGCGGTCACCGCCTCCTAGCAATTCATTTTCAATGGGAGGCGGGCGGCTTTTTCAGCCGCGCAGCGAAGTTTTGGGGCGGCGAGGAGAGCGGGCGCAGTCCCGTGAAAATCCCCGCGAGCGTGCTCGTTTGTGCATGCGTACGCGGGCGGCGAGAGATGGATTGTGTTCATCTTTGTGAAATACCGCGCAGCGTTTACTCGCAGAGCGAGTGTGTTTGTGTATCACCGCGGTGCGGTCCCCGCAGATCCAAGCGGGAGCCCCGGCGGCAACCGCTGTCCGTCTGTAGAGCGCCTAACAGTGGGACTGCTTTGAGGGGATTGCACACGGTACGCGGTCACCGCCTGCTAGTAATTCATTTTCAATGAGAGGCGGGCGGCTATTTCGTCCGCGCAGCGAAGTTTAGAGGCGGCGAGGCGAGCGGACTTTCGGGGATTTTCACGGGACTGCGCCCGCTCGCCTCGCCGCCCCAAAACTTCGCTGCGCGGCTGAAAAAGCCGCCCGCCTCCCGTTGAAAATGAATTGCTAGGAGGCGGTGACCGCGTACCGTGTGCAATCCCCTTTACAGGGGGGAAAGCTAAGCTAAAAGGAACTATTACCCAGAAGACGAAGTAATAAAACAAGTTAAAACACACAAGCACACAGCATGCAATGAAAACAGGCGACACCGTGAAAAGAGGTGCTCGCTTCCACTCAAAGTCTTACTATAGTGGGCTATAATAGTGTCCTATGGTGACCCCCTGCAGCGGACCTGGCTGTTCCCCTCAGCGCCCAGTAGTAAGTTAGATAGTAAATAACATTTGGGGGAAACAAAGAAAATAAACAAATATTTAACATAAGAAATGGCTCAATACAAAAGAAACAAAATCATAAACTTAATCTAAACAAAACAGCAGTGTGGTGGTCACTCCGTTCTGAATCACATTCCCAAATGGGAAGCATGGACTTTCAATCAAAGTCCCCTCAGTGCAACAGGAGACATGGCTTGTCACCTCAGACAGCCCTGCACTCAACTCTAGATCAGGGAACAGTGAACACAAAAAGACCACGGGTCGCGAAAACCCTGCAGCCGACACCAAACGCTTCTGTTTGGGTTACCGACTGCACTTTAAATAGTGAACATTATTGAAGGGAATGCGGAAGTGAAACATGCCGGTAGCGCTACGGTGGCCCCACTAGTTCACACCTAGCCGGCCACATACATATACGTATGTATCCACACCGGATTAAGTTTCAAGTGACTGAAACAAATCTTAACTTGTTTTGGCTCTAAGTGAAGACTGTGTCATCAGGACCAGGACCGGCTCACTGACAGGACTCTGGTGTCTACCTGCCATTTTATAGATTACAGCCCTCAGGTCCTTGATGGGGGGAGTCAGAGAAGAAGTGGGACCATTTCTTGTAAATGCTGGGAGAGGATCATGTAACCAAAGTAAAAGAAAAGCAAAGTCCATTCTGCACGACAGAGAGAAGGAAGATAACAGCAAAGAGGAATAACACCTGATGGTTACTATATAGCATCATTGCTAGTATAATTGTGCCACAATGGAGCGCTTGAGGTCAAAGACATCAGTAGCATTAACTCCCAAATACTCATTCATTCAATCTTTATGTATGCTTGAAAGGCACCGAGTTTACCTTAATTTACAGTGACATCGAGCAAAAATACCATTAACAAACTTTTAAACTATTGTAAGTAGGAAATGACTCAATACAAAGCAACTGCATGGCCTGTTTTTCACCTAAAATGTTATCAGAAACCTTTTTTGTTGCCTATACAAGGGTCATTTAAAAGTGAAAGGGGGTAGAGCTACACCCTCCTAACGCCCACCCGGTTTACTCTCATTACTCTGTGAAGTTTTCAACAGCCAACAGTCAAAGATTTTCAGGTGTGTGTGTGTGTGTGTGTGTGTGACACAATATTGAAAGTGAAACAAATGTCTGCCATCAATCTGCTAAAACACACTAGAACAGTCTGTCATATTGACAAATATATAGGTTTGATTTTAAAGTCCAAAAAACTATTTCACTCCTTTAGTATGCCAGCATAACGAAACCAAGAAAGAGATATACTTATCTGAGAAGATTAAGAAGCGTGCATGTATGCAGGCCCTCAGTGGACCATTAATTGGTTCAGGAATTTAACTTACTTTGTACTCTTTAGATAGATACCTCTATAAAAAGTATACAGCACTATACAGTACACATTGAAAAGATACACAGCAGAAAACAATGTGTGATATACGTTCTCTTATATATATTTTTTTTAGACTGCACTCTGATGAGGAGCGAACTTGCGCCTTTTCTTAAGTGTGTCTTTCTGTAAAACTTCAAAAAGTATTATTGTTTAAATGTAAAAGAAAACTGATGGAAATAGTTAAGCCAAAATTCAAAAATCACAAAAAGGTTATGTTTAAAATATATTTTAAGAAGCAATCAACAAATAATAATAAAGTTCATTTAAAAAATATATATTATTTAATTATTTTACATTTTGTTTATAAATACAAAGTGTATAATCTTTAACGTTTAATTTAGAGCATCTAGTCGAGGACCGGCCTACTCGGGAACGATGTAAATAGTGAATGAATGCCCCACTCTTTAATGCAAACTCCATTATACCTGTTGTCATAGGACCGGTTTTATTATGTTAAGGACCTTGAAAGAAACCTTTCCAGTGCAGTTTTGAAGTCATACATTTAGATCATTTAAGCCTGCTATTAAACTAAATTGTTAACAAAATATTCTTGAGGGATTTTCTCTCCTGTAATAATGCAGGGGACATTATATGCACTGGTGCCAACGGATAACATGTACGTCTCAAGAGGAAGTCTGGGGCCAGGGGTCCAAGCAAACTCCAGCAGCCTTTTGTGTCAACATAGAAGACCTGATTTCGATCTAACTCCACATTGTATTCGCCATCTTCGGTCAACAAATGCAGCAATTGTTTGCCTGTGGATTATAGAAATAGAGGAATACAGTACATTGAATTACGCCCCCCCCCCCCTCCCCCAGCCTAGCGGCCCAGTAGTTATACTAGTATCTAGTTGATCTTGACACAGTCCTTTGATCTCATTAAGGATAGACTGGAACAGCATTGCAATAAAACTGATCAAAATTGGAAGCATTGGTTGACCTAAGTGACAAACCTCTGCTATCTCACACTGGATCATCCATTTAAAAACATAGATTCATCTTCAATAAATGCATCACTTTTGCATCACCTTCACCATAATAATGTAAAGGTACCAGCAACAGTACTTTACTTCTATGTTGACCCTGTGTTACAATTTAAAATGTAGTTATCCAGAGTAACTTATAAAGAGCAAAGAAAATGGCTTGATATCTTGTCAACAAATGACAAGGATCAGGGGAAATGGTCAAAGCAGATGGGAGTGAAGAATAAAAATAAATGTATATTATTTTTGGGCACAGTATGACACTTATTCTAGTGGTTTAAAATGATTACCTGCTGCCACCTACTGTACAACCATCATGACTGCAACATGTTTGGACTATCAAGGGTACATTGATTCTTTGCTAAACTCAATGAATTCTTGGCCTGGAAATACAAATAAAGGTTACTGTTTACTTTGCCACTATGCTTAACTAAAGGTTTGTCTCAAGTCATAGTCCAATACATTAGTAATCAGTAAAAAATGTATGGTTTAGTGCAGATTCCTAATTTTACATGATTCAGAAACCATCTAGCTCAGTATAAAATCAAACAGAAACATATCTCTATTACACAAGATAATATACACTTTTTGCATCATCACAGATATAAAAAGTGTTTGAACAGGAGACAGGTTTAATATATACAGTCAAATGAAAGGTACAATAATATGCTTCTGTAAGTCTGCAATCCAATTGACCAGAGGCTAGCAAATGGCTAGCAATATTCATGAAATGTTCTCAACTGACAGTATTAGTATGAATCTCCAAACATGAAATGATACTATATAATATCAAAAAAGGTAAACAAACAGGAAAAATTAAGACAATACACAAGTCTGTGCAGCTTCAACTCCTATATTTCTGTGTGAACATTGTAGCTTGTTTCAAGGAAGTGAAAACGAAAAGTTCAAATTCCCAAGAAACCAGACTATTTTAAACACCCAGTCTGTATAAATAGCTTACGTTAACCTACTTGACACATTCAGACTCTTAAGGTTCAATTCACAGAGAGACATTGCCAGACATCTAAGATACTGTTTGGTATGAGATTTACAACAAAGTTTAATAACAATGCAACAAAGGAACTTTGACCAAAATAGCTAATGTAGTGTTTAGTTTAGTGTATTTTAAGACCATGCACTCTCAATATGTCTGGTGGATGTTTAAGGGCCACATGTCCCCCAAAAATGTATTTGAATAATACACGTAAATTTAGATGAATCGATAGATCCATTATTCACAATTCCAATACCAGA
Source organism: Nannobrachium achirus (assembly GCF_963921795.1). Classification (NCBI taxonomy): domain Eukaryota; kingdom Metazoa; phylum Chordata; class Actinopteri; order Myctophiformes; family Myctophidae; genus Nannobrachium; species Nannobrachium achirus. The sequence goes on along the minus strand of NC_137831.1, from coordinate 41,316,133 downwards.
CAACATACTAGGCCAAGCAAGCAGGATGAACTATAAACAAATACCCATCCGTTCATTGAAAAAAAAACTTTGTAAAGCACCAGCAATGGTCTTTCAATATCCCAATCATCAAACTACAGTAACAATCTTTTATGGTAGCCTAACCAGTGTAGGCTTAAACAGCAAGAGCTTTTCTTCAACAAAACAAACTAATACATGAATAATGGAAAAACAAAGTGCAAGCGTTATACCAAATTGCAGCATATACTGTAGTTCTATGTCAAGCAGGTCTGACAATAAGCCTAGAATAATGGATGCAAATGCAACAGAGCAAAACAACCCTAGCTCCAATTAAATTACAGATTTTGACTGATGTGTCAAACAACAAAAACACCCTTAAGCCTTGCTTTTCTTTGCCGATTGATAGCAATTTTGCTATTGTAAATGGACATAAGCAATTGGGAAACTTGACCAGAGAGGTTAATACCAAATTGCTCTGCCACTGACTGATGCACTGCAAAGCTGCTCATTTCAGTGTGTCATCTCACACTTACACTATATACAGTCAGCAGTCTTTTGAAATAAATTACATTCGGATAGTGATCCGAATGTGAGAACTAAGGTAGCTGCAGTCTACACTTTAAATCTTAACCTTGGTGCCTTACGGAACAGGACACTTAACAAGCTATTGATTTAAAGGAGCTATAGTCAACTTTTTTCTTGAAAAACGGATGGTAAATTAAAAATAATGTTCGAAAATATTTTATTAAAAAATATGCTACAAATGTTTGTTCAAAAATGTCCACAAAAAGCGTAAAATAATGATAAAATAATCAATTTCGCAATTGTCAGACTGACACTTTGTTTACATCCTATCATCCATATAAAAGAATAGACTAGGATGTAAACAAAGTTTCAGCCTGACAATTGCCAAAATGATTATTTTATAATCATTTTACGCTTTTTGTGGACATTTTTGAACAGAAACGCACATTTTTTAGTAAACTATTTTCGAAATATTATTTTTATTTTAGCATCCGTTTTTCAAGAAAAAGTTGACAATAGCTCCTTTAAGTAATAATTATGGAAGTTGTCAGAAATTTTGCAAAAACAAAACAAAAATACATGACCTAAGAAAAAAAATAAAAAATAAAAGGCCTGGTAGACAGAATTCAAGCATTTCCCAGGTAAACGTTTTGGCTAATTTGAACAAACGTAACGGCTTGGAACTCAATGACAAACAATAGTAAAGACTGACAATTATAAATATCATTGGAATTAAACTTGGTTCTTCCTGCATACAAAGTCCATGTCCATGCACGCACAAAAAATAAATAAAACAACAGAACCCATAGGCAGCATTCTTTTCGGTCTTAATTACAGCCAGCAACAAGCCTTAACAGTGTGCAATTAACGCGACAATCCTTTCATTAGGAAAACTTAAAAGTACAATTAGCACAACCGTTTGAAGATCAGTGAGGCTTTGAATAAACATGCAGACTACTGCATGAGAACTTTGGCCAAAGAAAATTAAAGAATGGTTTTTGTAACACTCTGGCTATTTCTAAACATATTGACACATACAAGGGCAGTCTATTTTACTCCACAACAGTGACTTCACTGTTGAGCTTATAATCCCACCCACCAAGCAGCGAAAAACAAATGAACTTTCAACTCATGGCAACTTTCTCTTCAGCTGGTATTCCCAGCCATTAGCAACCAAATAAATCGGCACGAGCACCTGCCCGGCCACCGGCCCGTCGGCCACCGGCCCGTCGGCCACCGGCCCGTCGGCCATCTGCTGCCCGTCGCCCACCTGCTGCCCGTCTACCTGCTGCGGTGGCCCGTCGTCCACCGGCCCGTCTACCTGCTGCGGTGGCCCGTCGTCCACCTGCTGCCCGTCTACCTGCTGCGGTGGCCCGTCGTCCACCGGCCCGTCTACCTGCTGCGGTGGCCCGTCGCCCACCTGCTGCCCGTCTACCTGCTGCGGTGGCCCGTCGCCCACCTGCTGCCCGTCTACCTGCTGCGGTGGCCCGTCGCCCACCTGCTGCCCGTCTACCTGCTGCGGTGGCCCGTCGCCCACCTGCTGCCCGTCTACCTGCTGCGGTGGCCCGTCGTCCACCGGCCCGTCGGCCACCTGTCCGGCCACCTGCTTGTACGACCATACGACCAGATAAATGATCTCGCCGAAGGTGAGGAGCAGGCAGAAGGCAGAGACAATGTACATGATGTACAGGAAGGTGGTCTTCTCCTTGGGTCTTGAGACGAAACATTCGACCGTGCCTGGGCAGGGGTAGCGCTCGCAGATGAAATTTGGAAGCACCTCGAAGCCATACTGGAAGCACTGGCCCAAGAAGAAGGCCACCTCCAATATGGCACGGATCACCAGATGGAATATGTAGCCCTTCATCAGGCCATCATCCTTCATCCGTTGCCGATTACCAGGGTTCGCTGCAACACCAGGGTTAGCTTCAACACCAGGGTTCGCTTCACCACCAGGGTTAGCTGCACCACCAGGGTTCGCTGCGATCTTGTGCATGGCATAACCCAGGTACGTGATGCAGGGCAAGATAATCACGATTACCTGGATAGACAAATCATAAAATCATGTTTAGTGTAAAAACATTATTTGTAATTATTCTTTTAACCACTTAAAACCCCATTTTATTTTAATGCCAGGTCTAAATAACCAGCAAATTCAAATACTGCATCTAGTGCACTAAGAGTTGAGCAGGGTTTCCTGCAGCACTTTATTGGCCAGGGGGGCCCCCTGGCCTAAAATCTGTAGCACCTGGCCAAGAGACAAGTCAACCTCTCCTTTTATGTTGAGGGCAAAAATAAGAATTAGTCTAAAATAAGGGAATTAATTTAGTTTTCCGTCATCATGGGCACATTCATGTGTTTTTTATTAACCGACGAATTTCACTAAGTCTGACCTCACAAGCCCCATATTTGGACACAAACAACATATAACTCCATATATAGAGACATGGCTGCTGACATCAGTATGACATCACACTGCTGACATCAGTATGACATCACACCGTACACAAATGACCCTTATATAAGACCGGCATTATCTACCGACAGATTGTGGAGATAAGCGACCAACGGTCGCTTATCTCCCGATTAGGGAGTCACTGGGTACCGGGTCCTGGGACAGGCTGGGCAGGTAGTGGCTGAGGTTGCTGCTCTTCGGGGCCTTGTTGCCCACCCGGGAACTCAGGGGGGGGGGGGGGGGGGGGGGTACTGGGCCGCGTACCTTGGGAACCCCCTGGCGACTTGCTTCTATAAATGCGCCATTTTAATAATTGTAAGGACACACATAACAAAAAGTCCCAAATAACAAATGTATGCTGCAGCAGCTAATCTGTTACTGCTACTTTCGATTATTGCTAAAAAAACACCAAAAAGACCAGTAAAAATAACCATGGGTTCCCAAGGTACGCGGTCCAGCCAGCAGCAGCAGCAGCCATCTGATGAGAGAGAGAGATGGGGAGAGAATGCGAGGCAGTCTGTGATTGTGAAGCATGTGCTTCATAGTGTATTATGTACAAGTGTACATTCATATGTGACATTAATGTGTGTTCCCATGTTCACATGTGTTCAGCTCTTATTATACATGAATTTCAGCTATCAGTAAAAAACGCCTAGTTCTTTCAGTGTTTAATGTGATATAGCAAAGCAAAAATGCAAACATTTACAATATATATCATATGAATTGTTTGGAATTGAGACAAAGTCAGTGTATGATGATGATTTGTTAAACTTTATATTAGTGTTGTTTTTTTAAACCAAATATCCCCCGGGTCAAAATGACCTGAACAGAACGAAGAGAAAAGAAAGTGGACTCACCATATAATGGAGTAGGCGTAGCCATACTGCCACTACTGGTTTGTAGACCCTTAACACACAAGAGGGCATAGTTTAATGAGTTTAATTCAACATAGTATCCACCTCTTTCCGCTGGAATTTACTGGAGAACTTTTGCACCACACTTCCGGTTAAGAGCAGACATACAAGCTCACGTCGCGTCGCAGATGCAACCGTTGTGAGCTTGTAGATCACACTCATACTGTAAAGCATCAAACCTAGATGTATTTGTAATGCTCTGGATGCTTCTCTACTATAAATGGTCAGATTAAATGTATATTGAGGATATAAGTATCCTTGTATTTCTTAATAGTTTTAGAGCACCAGGAGTCGGTGGTCCCCGGGAATTCCCCGTGAGCACCCCCGTTGGGGTGGTCATTTGGTCATTTTAGCACATTTGGTCATTTTTTACACCTGGGGGTCCCTCAGGGACCTGGGGGTCCCTGGAGCTCCGGGGTAAACTACAGAGACACACACTGGTGAATCTGGTGGTTCCAGATTTTTTAGTATGTTGTTTATCATACCCAATAGTAACAGAATCCATTGAAAATTCTCTTTTATCAATTATTTGGGGTTTCAACCATATATGTATCGAATATTTGATTCATCGCAAACAGACCACTAGGGGGCGAGCCCAACTTGTTTGCGATGGTTTTTGTAAACCTTATAACCATACCATACCAAAAATCAAAAACTTGTCACCGAGTGCCCAAAGTTGATGTTTTTTGACGGATTCCCTCCCAGCTATTAGATGTATGCAGAGTATACGGAACCTACCGGGTCCTGGGGCAGGCTGCTCTTCGGGGCCTTGGGTCCTGGGTCCTGGGGCAGGCTGCTCTTGTTGCCCCCCCGGGAACTCGGGGGGGGGGGGGTACCGGGTCCTGGGGGCAGGTACATCAACTCGCCGAGGGTGAGGAGCAGGCAGAAGGCAGAGGCTACGAACATGATCCACAAGAAGATGGTCTTCTCCATGGGTCGTGAGGGGTAACACACCGCCGGTGACACACCGCCGGTGGCCCGTCGGCCACCGGCCCGTCGGCCACCGGCCCGTCGGCCACCTGCTGCCCGTCGGCCACCTGCTGCACGTCGGCCACCGGCCCGGCCACCTGCTGCCCGTCGCCCACCTGCTGCCCGTCGCCCACCTGCTGCCCGTCGGCCACCTGCTGCCCGTCGGCCACCGGCCCGGCCACCTGCTGCCCGTCGGCCACCTGCTGCCCGTCGTACACCTGCTGCCCGTCGGCCACCGGCCCGGCCACCTGCTGCCCGTCGGCCACCTGCTGCCCGTCGCCCACCTGCTGCCCGTCGGCCACCTGTCCGGCCACCTGCTTGTACGACCATACGACCAGATAAATGATCTCGCCGAAGGTGAGGAGCAGGCAGAAGGCAGAGACAATGTACATGATGTACAGGAAGGTGGTCTTCTCCTTGGGTCTTGAGACGAAACATTCGACCGTGCCTGGGCAGGGGTAGCGCTCGCAGATGAAATTTGGAAGCACCTCGAAGCCATACTGGAAGCACTGGCCCAAGAAGAAGGCCACCTCCAATATGGCACGGATCACCAGATGGAATATGTAGCCCTTCATCAGGCCATCATCCTTCATCCGTTGCCGATTACCAGGGTTCGCTGCAACACCAGGGTTAGCTTCAACACCAGGGTTCGCTTCACCACCAGGGTTAGCTGCACCACCAGGGTTCGCTGCGATCTTGTGCATGGCATAACCCAGGTACGTGATGCAGGGCAAGATAATCACGATTACCTGGATAGACAAATCATAAAATCATGTTTAGTGTAAAAACATTATTTGTAATTATTCTTTTAACCACTTAAAACCCCATTTTATTTTAATGCCAGGTCTAAATAACCAGCAAATTCAAATACTGCATCTAGTGCACTAAGAGTTGAGCAGGGTTTCCTGCAGCACTTTATTGGCCAGGGGGGCCCCCTGGCCTAAAATCTGTAGCACCTGGCCAAGAGACAAGTCAACCTCTCCTTTTATGTTGAGGGCAAAAATAAGAATTAGTCTAAAATAAGGGAATTAATTTAGTTTTCCGTCATCATGGGCACATTCATGTGTTTTTTATTAACCGACGAATTTCACTAAGTCTGACCTCACAAGCCCCATATTTGGACACAAACAACATATAACTCCATATATAGAGACATGGCTGCTGACATCAGTATGACATCACACTGCTGACATCAGTATGACATCACACCGTACACAAATGACCCTTATATAAGACCGGCATTATCTACCGACAGATTGTGGAGATAAGCGACCAACGGTCGCTTATCTCCCGATTAGGGAGTCACTGGGTACCGGGTCCTGGGACAGGCTGGGCAGGTAGTGGCTGAGGTTGCTGCTCTTCGGGGCCTTGTTGCCCACCCGGGAACTCAGGGGGGGGGGGGGGGGGGGGGGGGGGGGGGTACTGGGCCGCGTACCTTGGGAACCCCCTGGCGACTTGCTTCTATAAATGCGCCATTTTAATAATTGTAAGGACACACATAACAAAAAGTCCCAAATAACAAATGTATGCTGCAGCAGCTAATCTGTTACTGCTACTTTCGATTATTGCTAAAAAAACACCAAAAAGACCAGTAAAAATAACCATGGGTTCCCAAGGTACGCGGTCCAGCCAGCAGCAGCAGCAGCCGCCATCTGATGAGAGAGAGAGATGGGGAGAGAATGCGAGGCAGTCTGTGATTGTGAAGCATGTGCTTCCTAGTGTATTATGTACAAGAGTACATTCATATGTGACATTAATGTGTGTTCCCATGTGTTCAGCTCTTATTATACATGAATTTCAGCTATCAGTAAAAAACGCCTAGTTCTTTCAGTGTTTAATGTGATATAGCAAAGCAAAAATGCAAACATTTACAATATATATCATATGAATTGTTTGGAATTGAGACAAAGTCAGTGTATGATGATGATTTGTTAAACTTTATATTAGTGTTGTTTTTTTAAACCAAATATCCCCCGGGTCAAAATGACCTGAACAGAACGAAGAGAAAAGAAAGTGGACTCACCATATAATGGAGTAGGCGTAGCCATACTGCCACTACTGGTTTGTAGACCCTTAACACACAAGAGGGCATAGTTTAATGAGTTTAATTCAACATAGTATCCACCTCTTTCCGCTGGAATTTACTGGAGAACTTTTGCACCACACTTCCGGTTAAGAGCAGACATACAAGCTCACGTCGCGTCGCAGATGCAACCGTTGTGAGCTTGTAGATCACACTCATACTGTAAAGCATCAAACCTAGATGTATTTGTAATGCTCTGGATGCTTCTCTACTATAAATGGTCAGATTAAATGTATATTGAGGATATAAGTATCCTTGTATTTCTTAATAGTTTTAGAGCACCAGGAGTCGGTGGTCCCCGGGAATTCCCCGTGAGCAGCCCCGTTGGGGTGGTCATTTGGTCATTTTAGCACATTTGGTCATTTTTTACACCTGGGGGTCCCTGGAGCTCCGGGGTAAACTACAGAGACACACACTGGTGAATCTGGTGGTTCCAGATTTTTTAGTATGTTGTTTATCATACCCAATAGTAACAGAATCCATTGAAAATTCTCTTTTATCAATTATTTGGGGTTTCAACCATATATGTATCGAATATTTGATTCATCGCAAACAGACCACTAGGGGGCGAGCCCAACTTGTTTGCGATGGTTTTTGTAAACCTTATAACCATACCATACCAAAAATCAAAAACTTGTCACCGAGTGCCCAAAGTTGATGTTTTTTGACGGATTCCCTCCCAGCTATTAGATGTATGCAGAGTATACGGAACCTACCGGGTCCTGGGGCAGGCTGCTCTTCGGGGCCTTGGGTCCTGGGTCCTGGGGCAGGCTGCTCTTGTTGCCCCCCCGGGAACTCGGGGGGGGGGGGGGGGTACCGGGTCCTGGGGGCAGGTACATCAACTCGCCGAGGGTGAGGAGCAGGCAGAAGGCAGAGGCTGCGAACATGATCCACAAGAAGATGGTCTTCTCCATGGGTCGTGAGGGGTAACACACCGCCGGTGACACACCGCCGGTGGCCCGTCGGCCACCGGCCCGTCGGCCACCTGCTGCCCGTCGGCCACCTGCTGCACGTCGGCCACCTGCTGCCCGTCGCCCACCTGCTGCCCGTCGGCCACCTGCTGCCCGTCGGCCACCTGCTGCCCGTCGGCCACCGGCCCGGCCACCTGCTGCCCGTCGGCCACCTGCTGCCCGTCGCCCACCTGCTGCCCGTCGGCCACCGGCCCGGCCACCTGCTGCCCGTCGGCCACCTGCTGCCCGTCGCCCACCTGCTGCCCGTCGGCCACCTGTCCGGCCACCTGCTTGTACGACCATACGACCAGATAAATGATCTCGCCGAAGGTGAGGAGCAGGCAGAAGGCAGAGACAATGTACATGATGTACAGGAAGGTGGTCTTCTCCTTGGGTCTTGAGACGAAACATTCGACCGTGCCTGGGCAGGGGTAGCGCTCGCAGATGAAATTTGGAAGCACCTCGAAGCCATACTGGAAGCACTGGCCCAAGAAGAAGGCCACCTCCAATATGGCACGGATCACCAGATGGAATATGTAGCCCTTCATCAGGCCATCATCCTTCATCCGTTGCCGATTACCAGGGTTCGCTGCAACACCAGGGTTAGCTTCAACACCAGGGTTCGCTTCACCACCAGGGTTAGCTGCACCACCAGGGTTCGCTGCGATCTTGTGCATGGCATAACCCAGGTACGTGATGCAGGGCAAGATAATCACGATTACCTGGATAGACAAATCATAAAATCATGTTTAGTGTAAAAACATTATTTGTAATTATTCTTTTAACCACTTAAAACCCCATTTTATTTTAATGCCAGGTCTAAATAACCAGCAAATTCAAATACTGCATCTAGTGCACTAAGAGTTGAGCAGGGTTTCCTGCAGCACTTTATTGGCCAGGGGGGCCCCCTGGCCTAAAATCTGTAGCACCTGGCCAAGAGACAAGTCAACCTCTCCTTTTATGTTGAGGGCAAAAATAAGAATTAGTCTAAAATAAGGGAATTAATTTAGTTTTCCGTCATCATGGGCACATTCATGTGTTTTTTATTAACCGACGAATTTCACTAAGTCTGACCTCACAAGCCCCATATTTGGACACAAACAACATATAACTCCATATATAGAGACATGGCTGCTGACATCAGTATGACATCACACTGCTGACATCAGTATGACATCACACCGTACACAAATGACCCTTATATAAGACCGGCATTATCTACCGACAGATTGTGGAGATAAGCGACCAACGGTCGCTTATCTCCCGATTAGGGAGTCACTGGGTACCGGGTCCTGGGACAGGCTGGGCAGGTAGTGGCTGAGGTTGCTGCTCTTCGGGGCCTTGTTGCCCACCCGGGAACTCAGGGGGGGGGGGGGGGGGGGGGGGTACTGGGCCGCGTACCTTGGGAACCCCCTGGCGACTTGCTTCTATAAATGCGCCATTTTAATAATTGTAAGGACACACATAACAAAAAGTCCCAAATAACAAATGTATGCTGCAGCAGCTAATCTGTTACTGCTACTTTCGATTATTGCTAAAAAAACACCAAAAAGACCAGTAAAAATAACCATGGGTTCCCAAGGTACGCGGTCCAGCCAGCAGCAGCAGCAGCCATCTGATGAGAGAGAGAGATGGGGAGAGAATGCGAGGCAGTCTGTGATTGTGAAGCATGTGCTTCCTAGTGTATTATGTACAAGTGTACATTCATATGTGACATTAATGTGTGTTCCCATGTTCACATGTGTTCAGCTCTTATTATACATGAATTTCAGCTATCAGTAAAAAACGCCTAGTTCTTTCAGTGTTTAATGTGATATAGCAAAGCAAAAATGCAAACATTTACAATATATATCATATGAATTGTTTGGAATTGAGACAAAGTCAGTGTATGATGATGATTTGTTACCTCCAATATGGCACGGATCACCAGATGGAATATGTAGCCCTTCATCAGGCCATCATCCTTCATCCGTTGCCGATTACCAGGGTTCGCTGCAACACCAGGGTTAGCTTCAACACCAGGGTTCGCTTCACCACCAGGGTTAGCTGCACCACCAGGGTTCGCTGCGATCTTGTGCATGGCATAACCCAGGTACGTGATGCAGGGCAAGATAATCACGATTACCTGGATAGACAAATCATAAAATCATGTTTAGTGTAAAAACATTATTTGTAATTATTCTTTTAACCACTTAAAACCCCATTTTATTTTAATGCCAGGTCTAAATAACCAGCAAATTCAAATACTGCATCTAGTGCACTAAGAGTTGAGCAGGGTTTCCTGCAGCACTTTATTGGCCAGGGGGGCCCCCTGGCCTAAAATCTGTAGCACCTGGCCAAGAGACAAGTCAACCTCTCCTTTTATGTTGAGGGCAAAAATAAGAATTAGTCTAAAATAAGGGAATTAATTTAGTTTTCCGTCATCATGGGCACATTCATGTGTTTTTTATTAACCGACGAATTTCACTAAGTCTGACCTCACAAGCCCCATATTTGGACACAAACAACATATAACTCCATATATAGAGACATGGCTGCTGACATCAGTATGACATCACACTGCTGACATCAGTATGACATCACACCGTACACAAATGACCCTTATATAAGACCGGCATTATCTACCGACAGATTGTGGAGATAAGCGACCAACGGTCGCTTATCTCCCGATTAGGGAGTCACTGGGTACCGGGTCCTGGGACAGGCTGGGCAGGTAGTGGCTGAGGTTGCTGCTCTTCGGGGCCTTGTTGCCCACCCGGGAACTCGGGGGGGGGGGGGGGGGGGGGGGGGGGGTACTGGGCCGCGTACCTTGGGAACCCCCTGGCGACTTGCTTCTATAAATGCGCCATTTTAATAATTGTAAGGACACACATAACAAAAAGTCCCAAATAACAAATGTATGCTGCAGCAGCTAATCTGTTACTGCTACTTTCGATTATTGCTAAAAAAACACCAAAAAGACCAGTAAAAATAACCATGGGTTCCCAAGGTACGCGGTCCAGCCAGCAGCAGCAGCAGCCGCCATCTGATGAGAGAGAGAGATGGGGAGAGAATGCGAGGCAGTCTGTGATTGTGAAGCATGTGCTTCCTAGTGTATTATGTACAAGAGTACATTCATATGTGACATTAATGTGTGTTCCCATGTTCACATGTGTTCAGCTCTTATTATACATGAATTTCAGCTATCAGTAAAAAACGCCTAGTTCTTTCAGTGTTTAATGTGATATAGCAAAGCAAAAATGCAAACATTTACAATATATATCATATGAATTGTTTGGAATTGAGACAAAGTCAGTGTATGATGATGATTTGTTAAACTTTATATTAGTGTTGTTTTTTTAAACCAAATATCCCCCGGGTCAAAATGACCTGAACAGAACGAAGAGAAAAGAAAGTGGACTCACCATATAATGGAGTAGGCGTAGCCATACTGCCACTACTGGTTTGTAGACCCTTAACACACAAGAGGGCATAGTTTAATGAGTTTAATTCAACATAGTATCCACCTCTTTCCGCTGGAATTTACTGGAGAACTTTTGCACCACACTTCCGGTTAAGAGCAGACATACAAGCTCACGTCGCGTCGCAGATGCAACCGTTGTGAGCTTGTAGATCACACTCATACTGTAAAGCATCAAACCTAGATGTATTTGTAATGCTCTGGATGCTTCTCTACTATAAATGGTCAGATTAAATGTATATTGAGGATATAAGTATCCTTGTATTTCTTAATAGTTTTAGAGCACCAGGAGTCGGTGGTCCCCGGGAATTCCCCGTGAGCAGCCCCGTTGGGGTGGTCATTTGGTCATTTTAGCACATTTGGTCATTTTTTACACCTGGGGGTCCCTGGAGCTCCGGGGTAAACTACAGAGACACACACTGGTGAATCTGGTGGTTCCAGATTTTTTAGTATGTTGTTTATCATACCCAATAGTAACAGAATCCATTGAAAATTCTCTTTTATCAATTATTTGGGGTTTCAACCATATATGTATCGAATATTTGATTCATCGCAAACAGACCACTAGGGGGCGAGCCCAACTTGTTTGCGATGGTTTTTGTAAACCTTATAACCATACCATACCAAAAATCAAAAACTTGTCACCGAGTGCCCAAAGTTGATGTTTTTTGACGGATTCCCTCCCAGCTATTAGATGTATGCAGAGTATACGGAACCTACCGGGTCCTGGGGCAGGCTGCTCTTCGGGGCCTTGGGTCCTGGGTCCTGGGGCAGGCTGCCCGAGGGTGAGGAGCAGGCAGAAGGCAGAGGCTGCGAACATGATCCACAAGAAGATGGTCTTCTCCATGGGTCGTGAGGGGTAACACACCGCCGGTGACACACCGCCGGTGGCCCGTCGGCCACCGGCCCGTCGGCCACCTGCTGCCCGTCGGCCACCTGCTGCACGTCGGCCACCTGCTGCCCGTCGCCCACCTGCTGCCCGTCGGCCACCTGCTGCCCGTCGGCCACCGGCCCGGCCACCTGCTGCCCGTCGGCCACCTGCTGCCCGTCGCCCACCTGCTGCCCGTCGGCCACCGGCCCGGCCACCTGCTGCCCGTCGGCCACCTGCTGCCCGTCGCCCACCTGCTGCCCGTCGGCCACCTGTCCGGCCACCTGCTTGTACGACCATACGACCAGATAAATGATCTCGCCGAAGGTGAGGAGCAGGCAGAAGGCAGAGACAATGTACATGATGTACAGGAAGGTGGTCTTCTCCTTGGGTCTTGAGACGAAACATTCGACCGTGCCTGGGCAGGGGTAGCGCTCGCAGATGAAATTTGGAAGCACCTCGAAGCCATACTGGAAGCACTGGCCCAAGAAGAAGGCCACCTCCAATATGGCACGGATCACCAGATGGAATATGTAGCCCTTCATCAGGCCATCATCCTTCATCCGTTGCCGATTACCAGGGTTCGCTGCAACACCAGGGTTAGCTTCAACACCAGGGTTCGCTTCACCACCAGGGTTAGCTGCACCACCAGGGTTCGCTGCGATCTTGTGCATGGCATAACCCAGGTACGTGATGCAGGGCAAGATAATCACGATTACCTGGATAGACAAATCATAAAATCATGTTTAGTGTAAAAACATTATTTGTAATTATTCTTTTAACCACTTAAAACCCCATTTTATTTTAATGCCAGGTCTAAATAACCAGCAAATTCAAATACTGCATCTAGTGCACTAAGAGTTGAGCAGGGTTTCCTGCAGCACTTTATTGGCCAGGGGGGCCCCCTGGCCTAAAATCTGTAGCACCTGGCCAAGAGACAAGTCAACCTCTCCTTTTATGTTGAGGGCAAAAATAAGAATTAGTCTAAAATAAGGGAATTAATTTAGTTTTCCGTCATCATGGGCACATTCATGTGTTTTTTATTAACCGACGAATTTCACTAAGTCTGACCTCACAAGCCCCATATTTGGACACAAACAACATATAACTCCATATATAGAGACATGGCTGCTGACATCAGTATGACATCACACTGCTGACATCAGTATGACATCACACCGTACACAAATGACCCTTATATAAGACCGGCATTATCTACCGACAGATTGTGGAGATAAGCGACCAACGGTCGCTTATCTCCCGATTAGGGAGTCACTGGGTACCGGGTCCTGGGACAGGCTGGGCAGGTAGTGGCTGAGGTTGCTGCTCTTCGGGGCCTTGTTGCCCACCCGGGAACTCAGGGGGGGGGGGGGGGGGGGGGGGTACTGGGCCGCGTACCTTGGGAACCCCCTGGCGACTTGCTTCTATAAATGCGCCATTTTAATAATTGTAAGGACACACATAACAAAAAGTCCCAAATAACAAATGTATGCTGCAGCAGCTAATCTGTTACTGCTACTTTCGATTATTGCTAAAAAAACACCAAAAAGACCAGTAAAAATAACCATGGGTTCCCAAGGTACGCGGTCCAGCCAGCAGCAGCAGCAGCCATCTGATGAGAGAGAGAGATGGGGAGAGAATGCGAGGCAGTCTGTGATTGTGAAGCATGTGCTTCCTAGTGTATTATGTACAAGTGTACATTCATATGTGACATTAATGTGTGTTCCCATGTTCACATGTGTTCAGCTCTTATTATACATGAATTTCAGCTATCAGTAAAAAACGCCTAGTTCTTTCAGTGTTTAATGTGATATAGCAAAGCAAAAATGCAAACATTTACAATATATATCATATGAATTGTTTGGAATTGAGACAAAGTCAGTGTATGATGATGATTTGTTACCTCCAATATGGCACGGATCACCAGATGGAATATGTAGCCCTTCATCAGGCCATCATCCTTCATCCGTTGCCGATTACCAGGGTTCGCTGCAACACCAGGGTTAGCTTCAACACCAGGGTTCGCTTCACCACCAGGGTTAGCTGCACCACCAGGGTTCGCTGCGATCTTGTGCATGGCATAACCCAGGTACGTGATGCAGGGCAAGATAATCACGATTACCTGGATAGACAAATCATAAAATCATGTTTAGTGTAAAAACATTATTTGTAATTATTCTTTTAACCACTTAAAACCCCATTTTATTTTAATGCCAGGTCTAAATAACCAGCAAATTCAAATACTGCATCTAGTGCACTAAGAGTTGAGCAGGGTTTCCTGCAGCACTTTATTGGCCAGGGGGGCCCCCTGGCCTAAAATCTGTAGCACCTGGCCAAGAGACAAGTCAACCTCTCCTTTTATGTTGAGGGCAAAAATAAGAATTAGTCTAAAATAAGGGAATTAATTTAGTTTTCCGTCATCATGGGCACATTCATGTGTTTTTTATTAACCGACGAATTTCACTAAGTCTGACCTCACAAGCCCCATATTTGGACACAAACAACATATAACTCCATATATAGAGACATGGCTGCTGACATCAGTATGACATCACACTGCTGACATCAGTATGACATCACACCGTACACAAATGACCCTTATATAAGACCGGCATTATCTACCGACAGATTGTGGAGATAAGCGACCAACGGTCGCTTATCTCCCGATTAGGGAGTCACTGGGTACCGGGTCCTGGGACAGGCTGGGCAGGTAGTGGCTGAGGTTGCTGCTCTTCGGGGCCTTGTTGCCCACCCGGGAACTCGGGGGGGGGGGGGGGGGGGGGGGGGGGGGGGGGTACTGGGCCGCGTACCTTGGGAACCCCCTGGCGACTTGCTTCTATAAATGCGCCATTTTAATAATTGTAAGGACACACATAACAAAAAGTCCCAAATAACAAATGTATGCTGCAGCAGCTAATCTGTTACTGCTACTTTCGATTATTGCTAAAAAAACACCAAAAAGACCAGTAAAAATAACCATGGGTTCCCAAGGTACGCGGTCCAGCCAGCAGCAGCAGCAGCCGCCATCTGATGAGAGAGAGAGATGGGGAGAGAATGCGAGGCAGTCTGTGATTGTGAAGCATGTGCTTCCTAGTGTATTATGTACAAGAGTACATTCATATGTGACATTAATGTGTGTTCCCATGTTCACATGTGTTCAGCTCTTATTATACATGAATTTCAGCTATCAGTAAAAAACGCCTAGTTCTTTCAGTGTTTAATGTGATTTAGCAAAGCAAAAATGCAAACATTTACAATATATATCATATGAATTGTTTGGAATTGAGACAAAGTCAGTGTATGATGATGATTTGTTAAACTTTATATTAGTGTTGTTTTTTTAAACCAAATATCCCCCGGGTCAAAATGACCTGAACAGAACGAAGAGAAAAGAAAGTGGACTCACCATATAATGGAGTAGGCGTAGCCATACTGCCACTACTGGTTTGTAGACCCTTAACACACAAGAGGGCATAGTTTAATGAGTTTAATTCAACATAGTATCCACCTCTTTCCGCTGGAATTTACTGGAGAACTTTTGCACCACACTTCCGGTTAAGAGCAGACATACAAGCTCACGTCGCGTCGCAGATGCAACCGTTGTGAGCTTGTAGATCACACTCATACTGTAAAGCATCAAACCTAGATGTATTTGTAATGCTCTGGATGCTTCTCTACTATAAATGGTCAGATTAAATGTATATTGAGGATATAAGTATCCTTGTATTTCTTAATAGTTTTAGAGCACCAGGAGTCGGTGGTCCCCGGGAATTCCCCGTGAGCAGCCCCGTTGGGGTGGTCATTTTAGCACATTTGGTCATTTTTTACACCTGGGGGTCCCTCAGGGACCTGGGGGTCCCTGGAGCTCCGGGGTAAACTACAGAGACACACACTGGTGAATCTGGTGGTTCCAGATTTTTTAGTATGTTGTTTATCATACCCAATAGTAACAGAATCCATTGAAAATTCTCTTTTATCAATTATTTGGGGTTTCAACCATATATGTATCGAATATTTGATTCATCGCAAACAGACCACTAGGGGGCGAGCCCAACTTGTTTGCGATGGTTTTTGTAAACCTTATAACCATACCATACCAAAAATCAAAAACTTGTCACCGAGTGCCCAAAGTTGATGTTTTTTGACGGATTCCCTCCCAGCTATTAGATGTATGCAGAGTATACGGAACCTACCGGGTCCTGGGGCAGGCTGCTCTTCGGGGCCTTGGGTCCTGGGTCCTGGGGCAGGCTGCTCTTGTTGCCCCCCCGGGAACTCGGGGGGGGGGGGGGGGGGGTACCGGGTCCTGGGGGCAGGTACATCAACTCGCCGAGGGTGAGGAGCAGGCAGAAGGCAGAGGCTACGAACATGATCCACAAGAAGATGGTCTTCTCCATAGGTCGTGAGGGGTAACACACCGCCGGTGACACACCGCCGGTGGCCCGTCGGCCACCGGCCCGTCGGCCACCTGCTGCACGTCGGCCACCGGCCCGGCCACCTGCTGCCCGTCGGCCACCTGCTGCCCGTCGGCCACCTGCTGCCCGTCGGCCACCTGCTGCCCGTCGGCCACCGGCCCGGCCACCTGCTGCCCGTCGGCCACCTGCTGCCCGTCGCCCACCTGCTGCCCGTCGGCCACCGGCCCGGCCACCTGCTGCCCGTCGGCCACCTGCTGCCCGTCGCCCACCTGCTGCCCGTCGCCCACCTGCTGCCCGTCGGCCACCTGTCCGGCCACCTGCTTGTACGACCATACGACCAGATAAATGATCTCGCCGAAGGTGAGGAGCAGGCAGAAGGCAGAGACAATGTACATGATGTACAGGAAGGTGGTCTTCTCCTTGGGTCTTGAGACGAAACATTCGACCGTGCCTGGGCAGGGGTAGCGCTCGCAGATGAAATTTGGAAGCACCTCGAAGCCATACTGGAAGCACTGGCCCAAGAAGAAGGCCACCTCCAATATGGCACGGATCACCAGATGGAATATGTAGCCCTTCATCAGGCCATCATCCTTCATCCGTTGCCGATTACCAGGGTTCGCTGCAACACCAGGGTTAGCTTCAACACCAGGGTTCGCTTCACCACCAGGGTTAGCTGCACCACCAGGGTTCGCTGCGATCTTGTGCATGGCATAACCCAGGTACGTGATGCAGGGCAAGATAATCACGATTACCTGGATAGACAAATCATAAAATCATGTTTAGTGTAAAAACATTATTTGTAATTATTCTTTTAACCACTTAAAACCCCATTTTATTTTAATGCCAGGTCTAAATAACCAGCAAATTCAAATACTGCATCTAGTGCACTAAGAGTTGAGCAGGGTTTCCTGCAGCACTTTATTGGCCAGGGGGGCCCCCTGGCCTAAAATCTGTAGCACCTGGCCAAGAGACAAGTCAACCTCTCCTTTTATGTTGAGGGCAAAAATAAGAATTAGTCTAAAATAAGGGAATTAATTTAGTTTTCCGTCATCATGGGCACATTCATGTGTTTTTTATTAACCGACGAATTTCACTAAGTCTGACCTCACAAGCCCCATATTTGGACACAAACAACATATAACTCCATATATAGAGACATGGCTGCTGACATCAGTATGACATCACACTGCTGACATCAGTATGACATCACACCGTACACAAATGACCCTTATATAAGACCGGCATTATCTACCGACAGATTGTGGAGATAAGCGACCAACGGTCGCTTATCTCCCGATTAGGGAGTCACTGGGTACCGGGTCCTGGGACAGGCTGGGCAGGTAGTGGCTGAGGTTGCTGCTCTTCGGGGCCTTGTTGCCCACCCGGGAACTATAAATGCGCCATTTTAATAATTGTAAGGACACACATAACAAAAAGTCCCAAATAACAAATGTATGCTGCAGCAGCTAATCTGTTACTGCTACTTTCGATTATTGCTAAAAAAACACCAAAAAGACCAGTACAAATAACTATGGGTTCCCAAGGTACGCGGTCCAGCCAGCAGCAGCAGCAGCCATCTGATGAGAGAGAGAGATGGGGAGAGAATGTGAGGCAGTCTGTGATTGTGAAGCATGTGCTTCCTAGTGTATTATGTACAAGTGTACATTCATATGTGACATTAATGTGTGTTCCCATGTTCACATGTGTTCAGCTCTTATTATACATGAATTTCAGCTATCAGTAAAAAACGCCTAGTTCTTTCAGTGTTTAATGTGATATAGCAAAGCAAAAATGCAAACATTTACAATATATATCATATGAATTGTTTGGAATTGAGACAAAGTCAGTGTATGATGATGATTTGTTAAACTTTATATTAGTGTTGTTTTTTTAAACCAAATATCCCCCGGGTCAAAATGACCTGAACAGAACGAAGAGAAAAGAAAGTGGACTCACCATATAATGGAGTAGGCGTAGCCATACTGCCACTACTGGTTTGTAGACCCTTAACACACAAGAGGGCATAGTTTAATGAGTTTAATTCAACATAGTATCCACCTCTTTCCGCTGGAATTTACTGGAGAACTTTTGCACCACACTTCCGGTTAAGAGCAGACATACAAGCTCACGTCGCGTCGCAGATGCAACCGTTGTGAGCTTGTAGATCACACTCATACTGTAAAGCATCAAACCTAGATGTATTTGTAATGCTCTGGATGCTTCTCTACTATAAATGGTCAGATTAAATGTATATTGAGGATATAAGTATCCTTGTATTTCTTAATAGTTTTAGAGCACCAGGAGTCGGTGGTCCCCGGGAATTCCCCGTGAGCAGCCCCGTTGGGGTGGTCATTTGGTCATTTTAGCACATTTGGTCATTTTTTACACCTGGGGGTCCCTCAGGGACCTGGGGGTCCCTGGAGCTCCGGGGTAAACTACAGAGACACACACTGGTGAATCTGGTGGTTCCAGATTTTTTAGTATGTTGTTTATCATACCCAATAGTAACAGAATCCATTGAAAATTCTCTTTTATCAATTATTTGGGGTTTCAACCATATATGTATCGAATATTTGATTCATCGCAAACAGACCACTAGGGGGCGAGCCCAACTTGTTTGCGATGGTTTTTGTAAACCTTATAACCATACCATACCAAAAATCAAAAACTTGTCACCGAGTGCCCAAAGTTGATGTTTTTTGACGGATTCCCTCCCAGCTATTAGATGTATGCAGAGTATACGGAACCTACCGGGTCCTGGGGCAGGCTGCTCTTCGGGGCCTTGGGTCCTGGGTCCTGGGGCAGGCTGCTCTTGTTGCCCCCCCGGGAACTCGGGGGGGGGGGGGGGGGGGGGGGGGTACCGGGTCCTGGGGGCAGGTACATCAACTCGCCGAGGGTGAGGAGCAGGCAGAAGGCAGAGGCTACGAACATGATCCACAAGAAGATGGTCTTCTCCATGGGTCGTGAGGGGTAACACACCGCCGGTGACACACCGCCGGTGGCCCGTCGGCCACCGGCCCGTCGGCCACCTGCTGCCCGTCGGCCACCTGCTGCACGTCGGCCACCGGCCCGGCCACCTGCTGCCCGTCGGCCACCTGCTGCCCGTCGCCCACCTGCTGCCCGTCGGCCACCTGCTGCCCGTCGGCCACCGGCCCGGCCACCTGCTGCCCGTCGGCCACCTGCTGCCCGTCGCCCACCTGCTGCCCGTCGGCCACCGGCCCGGCCACCTGCTGCCCGTCGGCCACCTGCTGCCCGTCGCCCACCTGCTGCCCGTCGCCCACCTGCTGCCCGTCGCCCACCTGCTGCCCGTCGGCCACCTGTCCGGCCACCTGCTTGTACGACCATACGACCAGATAAATGATCTCGCCGAAGGTGAGGAGCAGGCAGAAGGCAGAGACAATGTACATGATGTACAGGAAGGTGGTCTTCTCCTTGGGTCTTGAGACGAAACATTCGACCGTGCCTGGGCAGGGGTAGCGCTCGCAGATGAAATTTGGAAGCACCTCGAAGCCATACTGGAAGCACTGGCCCAAGAAGAAGACCACCTCCAATATGGCACGGATCACCAGATGGAATATGTAGCCCTTCATCAGGCCATCATCCTTCATCCGTTGCCGATTACCAGGGTTCGCTGCAACACCAGGGTTAGCTTCAACACCAGGGTTCGCTTCACCGCGACCAACGGTCGCTTATCTCCCGATTAGGGAGTCACTGGGTACCGGGTCCTGGGACAGGCTGGGCAGGTAGTGGCTGAGGTTGCTGCTCTTCGGGGCCTTGTTGCCCACCCGGGAACTATAAATGCGCCATTTTAAAAGTCCCAAATAACAAATGTATGCTGCAGCAGCTAATCTGTTACTGCTACTTTCGATTATTGCTAAAAAAACACCAAAAAGACCAGTAAAAATAACTATGGGTTCCCAAGGTACGCGGTCCAGCCAGCAGCAGCAGCAGCCATCTGATGAGAGAGAGAGATGGGGAGAGAATGTGAGGCAGTCTGTGATTGTGAAGCATGTGCTTCCTAGTGTATTATGTACAAGTGTACATTCATATGTGACATTAATGTGTGTTCCCATGTTCACATGTGTTCAGCTCTTATTATACATGAATTTCAGCTATCAGTAAAAAACGCCTAGTTCTTTCAGTGTTTAATGTGATATAGCAAAGCAAAAATGCAAACATTTACAATATATATCATATGAATTGTTTGGAATTGAGACAAAGTCAGTGTATGATGATGATTTGTTAAACTTTATATTAGTGTTGTTTTTTTAAACCAAATATCCCCCGGGTCAAAATGACCTGAACAGAACGAAGAGAAAAGAAAGTGGACTCACCATATAATGGAGTAGGCATAGCCATACTGCCACTACTGGTTTGTAGACCCTTAACACACAAGAGGGCATAGTTTAATGAGTTTAATTCAACATAGTATCCACCTCTTTCCGCTGGAATTTACTGGAGAACTTTTGCACCACACTTCCGGTTAAGAGCAGACATACAAGCTCACGTCGCGTCGCAGATGCAACCGTTGTGAGCTTGTAGATCACACTCATACTGTAAAGCATCAAACCTAGATGTATTTGTAATGCTCTGGATGCTTCTCTACTATAAATGGTCAGATTAAATGTATATTGAGGATATAAGTATCCTTGTATTTCTTAATAGTTTTAGAGCACCAGGAGCCGGTGGTCCCCGGGAATTCCCCGTGAGCAGCCCAGTTGGGGTGGTCATTTTAGCACATTTGGTCATTTTTTACACCTGGGGGTCCCTCAGGGACCTGGGGGTCCCTGGAGCTCCGGGGTAAACTACAGAGACACACACTGGTGAATCTGGTGGTTCCAGATTTTTTAGTATGTTGTTTATCATACCCAATAGTAACAGAATCCATTGAAAATTCTCTTTTATCAATTATTTGGGGTTTCAACCATATATGTATCGAATATTTGATTCATCGCAAACAGACCACTAGGGGGCGAGCCCAACTTGTTTGCGATGGTTTTTGTAAACCTTATAACCATACCATACCAAAAATCAAAAACTTGTCACCGAGTGCCCAAAGTTGATGTTTTTTGACGGATTCCCTCCCAGCTATTAGATGTATGCAGAGTATACGGAACCTACCGGGTCCTGGGGCAGGCTGCTCTTCGGGGCCTTGGGTCCTGGGTCCTGGGGCAGGCTGCTCTTGTTGCCCCCCCGGGAACTCGGGGGGGGGGGGGGGGGGGGGGGGTACCGGGTCCTGGGGGCAGGTACATCAACTCGCCGAGGGTGAGGAGCAGGCAGAAGGCAGAGGCTACGAACATGATCCACAAGAAGATGGTCTTCTCCATAGGTCGTGAGGGGTAACACACCGCCGGTGACACACCGCCGGCCACCGGCCCGTCGGCCACCTGCTGCCCGTCGGCCACCTGCCGCACGTCGGCCACCGGCCCGGCCACCTGCTGCCCGTCGGCCACCTGCTGCCCGTCGGCCACCTGCTGCCCGTCGGCCACCGGCCCGGCCACCTGCTGCCCGTCGGCCACCTGCTGCCCGTCGGCCACCTGCTGCCCGTCGGCCACCGGCCCGGCCACCTGCTGCCCGTCGGCCACCTGCTGCCCGTCGCCCACCTGCTGCCCGTCGCCCACCTGCTGCCCGTCGGCCACCTGTCCGGCCACCTGCTTGTACGACCATACGACCAGATAAATGATCTCGCCGAAGGTGAGGAGCAGGCAGAAGGCAGAGACAATGTACATGATGTACAGGAAGGTGGTCTTCTCCTTGGGTCTTGAGACGAAACATTCGACCGTGCCTGGGCAGGGGTAGCGCTCGCAGATGAAATTTGGAAGCACCTCGAAGCCATACTGGAAGCACTGGCCCAAGAAGAAGGCCACCTCCAATATGGCACGGATCACCAGATGGAATATGTAGCCCTTCATCAGGCCATCATCCTTCATCCGTTGCCGATTACCAGGGTTCGCTGCAACACCAGGGTTAGCTTCAACACCAGGGTTCGCTTCACCACCAGGGTTAGCTGCACCACCAGGGTTCGCTGCGATCTTGTGCATGGCATAACCCAGGTACGTGATGCAGGGCAAGATAATCACGATTACCTGGATAGACAAATCATAAAATCATGTTTAGTGTAAAAACATTATTTGTAATTATTCTTTTAACCACTTAAAACCCCATTTTATTTTAATGCCAGGTCTAAATAACCAGCAAATTCAAATACTGCATCTAGTGCACTAAGAGTTGAGCAGGGTTTCCTGCAGCACTTTATTGGCCAGGGGGGCCCCCTGGCCTAAAATCTGTAGCACCTGGCCAAGAGACAAGTCAACCTCTCCTTTTATGTTGAGGGCAAAAATAAGAATTAGTCTAAAATAAGGGAATTAATTTAGTTTTCCGTCATCATGGGCACATTCATGTGTTTTTTATTAACCGACGAATTTCACTAAGTCTGACCTCACAAGCCCCATATTTGGACACAAACAACATATAACTCCATATATAGAGACATGGCTGCTGACATCAGTATGACATCACACTGCTGACATCAGTATGACATCACACCGTACACAAATGACCCTTATATAAGACCGGCATTATCTACCGACAGATTGTGGAGATAAGCGACCAACGGTCGCTTATCTCCCGATTAGGGAGTCACTGGGTACCGGGTCCTGGGACAGGCTGGGCAGGTAGTGGCTGAGGTTGCTGCTCTTCGGGGCCTTGTTGCCCACCCGGGAACTATAAATGCGCCATTTTAATAATTGTAAGGACACACATAACAAAAAGTCCCAAATAACAAATGTATGCTGCAGCAGCTAATCTGTTACTGCTACTTTCGATTATTGCTAAAAAAACACCAAAAAGACCAGTAAAAATAACTATGGGTTCCCAAGGTACGCGGTCCAGCCAGCAGCAGCAGCAGCCATCTGATGAGAGAGAGAGATGGGGAGAGAATGTGAGGCAGTCTGTGATTGTGAAGCATGTGCTTCCTAGTGTATTATGTACAAGTGTACATTCATATGTGACATTAATGTGTGTTCCCATGTTCACATGTGTTCAGCTCTTATTATACATGAATTTCAGCTATCAGTAAAAAACGCCTAGTTCTTTCAGTGTTTAATGTGATATAGCAAAGCAAAAATGCAAACATTTACAATATATATCATATGAATTGTTTGGAATTGAGACAAAGTCAGTGTATGATGATGATTTGTTAAACTTTATATTAGTGTTGTTTTTTTAAACCAAATATCCCCCGGGTCAAAATGACCTGAACAGAACGAAGAGAAAAGAAAGTGGACTCACCATATAATGGAGTAGGCGTAGCCATACTGCCACTACTGGTTTGTAGACCCTTAACACACAAGAGGGCATAGTTTAATGAGTTTAATTCAACATAGTATCCACCTCTTTCCGCTGGAATTTACTGGAGAACTTTTGCACCACACTTCCGGTTAAGAGCAGACATACAAGCTCACGTCGCGTCGCAGATGCAACCGTTGTGAGCTTGTAGATCACACTCATACTGTAAAGCATCAAACCTAGATGTATTTGTAATGCTCTGGATGCTTCTCTACTATAAATGGTCAGATTAAATGTATATTGAGGATATAAGTATCCTTGTATTTCTTAATAGTTTTAGAGCACCAGGAGTCGGTGGTCCCCGGGAATTCCCCGTGAGCAGCCCCGTTGGGGTGGTCATTTTAGCACATTTGGTCATTTTTTACACCTGGGGGTCCCTCAGGGACCTGGGGGTCCCTGGAGCTCCGGGGTAAACTACAGAGACACACACTGGTGAATCTGGTGGTTCCAGATTTTTTAGTATGTTGTTTATCATACCCAATAGTAACAGAATCCATTGAAAATTCTCTTTTATCAATTATTTGGGGTTTCAACCATATATGTATCGAATATTTGATTCATCGCAAACAGACCACTAGGGGGCGAGCCCAACTTGTTTGCGATGGTTTTTGTAAACCTTATAACCATACCATACCAAAAATCAAAAACTTGTCACCGAGTGCCCAAAGTTGATGTTTTTTGACGGATTCCCTCCCAGCTATTAGATGTATGCAGAGTATACGGAACCTACCGGGTCCTGGGGCAGGCTGCTCTTCGGGGCCTTGGGTCCTGGGTCCTGGGGCAGGCTGCTCTTGTTGCCCCCCCGGGAACTCGGGGGGGGGGGGGGGGGGGGGGTACCGGGTCCTGGGGGCAGGTACATCAACTCGCCGAGGGTGAGGAGCAGGCAGAAGGCAGAGGCTACGAACATGATCCACAAGAAGATGGTCTTCTCCATAGGTCGTGAGGGGTAACACACCGCCGGTGACACACCGCCGGTGGCCCGTCGGCCACCGGCCCGTCGGCCACCTGCTGCCCGTCGGCCACCTGCTGCACGTCGGCCACCGGCCCGGCCACCTGCTGCCCGTCGGCCACCTGCTGCCCGTCGCCCACCTGCTGCCCGTCGGCCACCTGCTGCCCGTCGGCCACCGGCCCGGCCACCTGCTGCCCGTCGGCCACCTGCTGCCCGTCGCCCACCTGCTGCCCGTCGGCCACCGGCCCGGCCACCTGCTGCCCGTCGGCCACCTGCTGCCCGTCGCCCACCTGCTGCCCGTCGCCCACCTGCTGCCCGTCGGCCACCTGTCCGGCCACCTGCTTGTACGACCATACGACCAGATAAATGATCTCGCCGAAGGTGAGGAGCAGGCAGAAGGCAGAGACAATGTACATGATGTACAGGAAGGTGGTCTTCTCCTTGGGTCTTGAGACGAAACATTCGACCGTGCCTGGGCAGGGGTAGCGCTCGCAGATGAAATTTGGAAGCACCTCGAAGCCATACTGGAAGCACTGGCCCAAGAAGAAGGCCACCTCCAATATGGCACGGATCACCAGATGGAATATGTAGCCCTTCATCAGGCCATCATCCTTCATCCGTTGCCGATTACCAGGGTTCGCTGCAACACCAGGGTTAGCTTCAACACCAGGGTTCGCTTCACCACCAGGGTTAGCTGCACCACCAGGGTTCGCTGCGATCTTGTGCATGGCATAACCCAGGTACGTGATGCAGGGCAAGATAATCACGATTACCTGGATAGACAAATCATAAAATCATGTTTAGTGTAAAAACATTATTTGTAATTATTCTTTTAACCACTTAAAACCCCATTTTATTTTAATGCCAGGTCTAAATAACCAGCAAATTCAAATACTGCATCTAGTGCACTAAGAGTTGAGCAGGGTTTCCTGCAGCACTTTATTGGCCAGGGGGGCCCCCTGGCCTAAAATCTGTAGCACCTGGCCAAGAGACAAGTCAACCTCTCCTTTTATGTTGAGGGCAAAAATAAGAATTAGTCTAAAATAAGGGAATTAATTTAGTTTTCCGTCATCATGGGCACATTCATGTGTTTTTTATTAACCGACGAATTTCACTAAGTCTGACCTCACAAGCCCCATATTTGGACACAAACAACATATAACTCCATATATAGAGACATGGCTGCTGACATCAGTATGACATCACACTGCTGACATCAGTATGACATCACACCGTACACAAATGACCCTTATATAAGACCGGCATTATCTACCGACAGATTGTGGAGATAAGCGACCAACGGTCGCTTATCTCCCGATTAGGGAGTCACTGGGTACCGGGTCCTGGGACAGGCTGGGCAGGTAGTGGCTGAGGTTGCTGCTCTTCGGGGCCTTGTTGCCCACCCGGGAACTATAAATGCGCCATTTTAATAATTGTAAGGACACACATAACAAAAAGTCCCAAATAACAAATGTATGCTGCAGCAGCTAATCTGTTACTGCTACTTTCGATTATTGCTAAAAAAACACCAAAAAGACCAGTACAAATAACTATGGGTTCCCAAGGTACGCGGTCCAGCCAGCAGCAGCAGCAGCCATCTGATGAGAGAGAGAGATGGGGAGAGAATGTGAGGCAGTCTGTGATTGTGAAGCATGTGCTTCCTAGTGTATTATGTACAAGTGTACATTCATATGTGACATTAATGTGTGTTCCCATGTTCACATGTGTTCAGCTCTTATTATACATGAATTTCAGCTATCAGTAAAAAACGCCTAGTTCTTTCAGTGTTTAATGTGATATAGCAAAGCAAAAATGCAAACATTTACAATATATATCATATGAATTGTTTGGAATTGAGACAAAGTCAGTGTATGATGATGATTTGTTAAACTTTATATTAGTGTTGTTTTTTTAAACCAAATATCCCCCGGGTCAAAATGACCTGAACAGAACGAAGAGAAAAGAAAGTGGACTCACCATATAATGGAGTAGGCGTAGCCATACTGCCACTACTGGTTTGTAGACCCTTAACACACAAGAGGGCATAGTTTAATGAGTTTAATTCAACATAGTATCCACCTCTTTCCGCTGGAATTTACTGGAGAACTTTTGCACCACACTTCCGGTTAAGAGCAGACATACAAGCTCACGTCGCGTCGCAGATGCAACCGTTGTGAGCTTGTAGATCACACTCATACTGTAAAGCATCAAACCTAGATGTATTTGTAATGCTCTGGATGCTTCTCTACTATAAATGGTCAGATTAAATGTATATTGAGGATATAAGTATCCTTGTATTTCTTAATAGTTTTAGAGCACCAGGAGTCGGTGGTCCCCGGGAATTCCCCGTGAGCAGCCCCGTTGGGGTGGTCATTTGGTCATTTTAGCACATTTGGTCATTTTTTACACCTGGGGGTCCCTCAGGGACCTGGGGGTCCCTGGAGCTCCGGGGTAAACTACAGAGACACACACTGGTGAATCTGGTGGTTCCAGATTTTTTAGTATGTTGTTTATCATACCCAATAGTAACAGAATCCATTGAAAATTCTCTTTTATCAATTATTTGGGGTTTCAACCATATATGTATCGAATATTTGATTCATCGCAAACAGACCACTAGGGGGCGAGCCCAACTTGTTTGCGATGGTTTTTGTAAACCTTATAACCATACCATACCAAAAATCAAAAACTTGTCACCGAGTGCCCAAAGTTGATGTTTTTTGACGGATTCCCTCCCAGCTATTAGATGTATGCAGAGTATACGGAACCTACCGGGTCCTGGGGCAGGCTGCTCTTCGGGGCCTTGGGTCCTGGGTCCTGGGGCAGGCTGCTCTTGTTGCCCCCCCGGGAACTCGGGGGGGGGGGGGGGGGGGGGGGTACCGGGTCCTGGGGGCAGGTACATCAACTCGCCGAGGGTGAGGAGCAGGCAGAAGGCAGAGGCTACGAACATGATCCACAAGAAGATGGTCTTCTCCATGGGTCGTGAGGGGTAACACACCGCCGGTGACACACCGCCGGTGGCCCGTCGGCCACCGGCCCGTCGGCCACCTGCTGCCCGTCGGCCACCTGCTGCACGTCGGCCACCGGCCCGGCCACCTGCTGCCCGTCGGCCACCTGCTGCCCGTCGCCCACCTGCTGCCCGTCGGCCACCTGCTGCCCGTCGGCCACCGGCCCGGCCACCTGCTGCCCGTCGGCCACCTGCTGCCCGTCGCCCACCTGCTGCCCGTCGGCCACCGGCCCGGCCACCTGCTGCCCGTCGGCCACCTGCTGCCCGTCGCCCACCTGCTGCCCGTCGCCCACCTGCTGCCCGTCGCCCACCTGCTGCCCGTCGCCCGCCTGCTGCCCGTCGGCCACCTGTCCGGCCACCTGCTTGTACGACCATACGACCAGATAAATGATCTCGCCGAAGGTGAGGAGCAGGCAGAAGGCAGAGACAATGTACATGATGTACAGGAAGGTGGTCTTCTCCTTGGGTCTTGAGACGAAACATTCGACCGTGCCTGGGCAGGGGTAGCGCTCGCAGATGAAATTTGGAAGCACCTCGAAGCCATACTGGAAGCACTGGCCCAAGAAGAAGACCACCTCCAATATGGCACGGATCACCAGATGGAATATGTAGCCCTTCATCAGGCCATCATCCTTCATCCGTTGCCGATTACCAGGGTTCGCTGCAACACCAGGGTTAGCTTCAACACCAGGGTTCGCTTCACCGCGACCAACGGTCGCTTATCTCCCGATTAGGGAGTCACTGGGTACCGGGTCCTGGGACAGGCTGGGCAGGTAGTGGCTGAGGTTGCTGCTCTTCGGGGCCTTGTTGCCCACCCGGGAACTATAAATGCGCCATTTTAAAAGTCCCAAATAACAAATGTATGCTGCAGCAGCTAATCTGTTACTGCTACTTTCGATTATTGCTAAAAAAACACCAAAAAGACCAGTAAAAATAACTATGGGTTCCCAAGGTACGCGGTCCAGCCAGCAGCAGCAGCAGCCATCTGATGAGAGAGAGAGATGGGGAGAGAATGTGAGGCAGTCTGTGATTGTGAAGCATGTGCTTCCTAGTGTATTATGTACAAGTGTACATTCATATGTGACATTAATGTGTGTTCCCATGTTCACATGTGTTCAGCTCTTATTATACATGAATTTCAGCTATCAGTAAAAAACGCCTAGTTCTTTCAGTGTTTAATGTGATATAGCAAAGCAAAAATGCAAACATTTACAATATATATCATATGAATTGTTTGGAATTGAGACAAAGTCAGTGTATGATGATGATTTGTTAAACTTTATATTAGTGTTGTTTTTTTAAACCAAATATCCCCCGGGTCAAAATGACCTGAACAGAACGAAGAGAAAAGAAAGTGGACTCACCATATAATGGAGTAGGCATAGCCATACTGCCACTACTGGTTTGTAGACCCTTAACACACAAGAGGGCATAGTTTAATGAGTTTAATTCAACATAGTATCCACCTCTTTCCGCTGGAATTTACTGGAGAACTTTTGCACCACACTTCCGGTTAAGAGCAGACATACAAGCTCACGTCGCGTCGCAGATGCAACCGTTGTGAGCTTGTAGATCACACTCATACTGTAAAGCATCAAACCTAGATGTATTTGTAATGCTCTGGATGCTTCTCTACTATAAATGGTCAGATTAAATGTATATTGAGGATATAAGTATCCTTGTATTTCTTAATAGTTTTAGAGCACCAGGAGTCGGTGGTCCCCGGGAATTCCCCGTGAGCAGCCCAGTTGGGGTGGTCATTTTAGCACATTTGGTCATTTTTTACACCTGGGGGTCCCTCAGGGACCTGGGGGTCCCTGGAGCTCCGGGGTAAACTACAGAGACACACACTGGTGAATCTGGTGGTTCCAGATTTTTTAGTATGTTGTTTATCATACCCAATAGTAACAGAATCCATTGAAAATTCTCTTTTATCAATTATTTGGGGTTTCAACCATATATGTATCGAATATTTGATTCATCGCAAACAGACCACTAGGGGGCGAGCCCAACTTGTTTGCGATGGTTTTTGTAAACCTTATAACCATACCATACCAAAAATCAAAAACTTGTCACCGAGTGCCCAAAGTTGATGTTTTTTGACGGATTCCCTCCCAGCTATTAGATGTATGCAGAGTATACGGAACCTACCGGGTCCTGGGGCAGGCTGCTCTTCGGGGCCTTGGGTCCTGGGTCCTGGGGCAGGCTGCTCTTGTTGCCCCCCCGGGAACTCGGGGGGGGGGGGGGGGGGGGGGGGGGGTACCGGGTCCTGGGGGCAGGTACATCAACTCGCCGAGGGTGAGGAGCAGGCAGAAGGCAGAGGCTACGAACATGATCCACAAGAAGATGGTCTTCTCCATAGGTCGTGAGGGGTAACACACCGCCGGTGACACACCGCCGGCCACCGGCCCGTCGGCCACCTGCTGCCCGTCGGCCACCTGCCGCACGTCGGCCACCGGCCCGGCCACCTGCTGCCCGTCGGCCACCTGCTGCCCGTCGGCCACCTGCTGCCCGTCGGCCACCGGCCCGGCCACCTGCTGCCCGTCGGCCACCTGCTGCCCGTCGGCCACCTGCTGCCCGTCGGCCACCGGCCCGGCCACCTGCTGCCCGTCGGCCACCTGCTGCCCGTCGCCCACCTGCTGCCCGTCGCCCACCTGCTGCCCGTCGGCCACCTGTCCGGCCACCTGCTTGTACGACCATACGACCAGATAAATGATCTCGCCGAAGGTGAGGAGCAGGCAGAAGGCAGAGACAATGTACATGATGTACAGGAAGGTGGTCTTCTCCTTGGGTCTTGAGACGAAACATTCGACCGTGCCTGGGCAGGGGTAGCGCTCGCAGATGAAATTTGGAAGCACCTCGAAGCCATACTGGAAGCACTGGCCCAAGAAGAAGGCCACCTCCAATATGGCACGGATCACCAGATGGAATATGTAGCCCTTCATCAGGCCATCATCCTTCATCCGTTGCCGATTACCAGGGTTCGCTGCAACACCAGGGTTAGCTTCAACACCAGGGTTCGCTTCACCACCAGGGTTCGCTGCACCACCAGGGTTCGCTGCGATCTTGTGCATGGCATAACCCAGGTACGTGATGCAGGGCAAGATAATCACGATTACCTGGATAGACAAATCATAAAATCATGTTTAGTGTAAAAACATTATTTGTAATTATTCTTTTAACCACTTAAAACCCCATTTTATTTTAATGCCAGGTCTAAATAACCAGCAAATTCAAATACTGCATCTAGTGCACTAAGAGTTGAGCAGGGTTTCCTGCAGCACTTTATTGGCCAGGGGGGCCCCCTGGCCTAAAATCTGTAGCACCTGGCCAAGAGACAAGTCAACCTCTCCTTTTATGTTGAGGGCAAAAATAAGAATTAGTCTAAAATAAGGGAATTAATTTAGTTTTCCGTCATCATGGGCACATTCATGTGTTTTTTATTAACCGACGAATTTCACTAAGTCTGACCTCACAAGCCCCATATTTGGACACAAACAACATATAACTCCATATATAGAGACATGGCTGCTGACATCAGTATGACATCACACTGCTGACATCAGTATGACATCACACCGTACACAAATGACCCTTATATAAGACCGGCATTATCTACCGACAGATTGTGGAGATAAGCGACCAACGGTCGCTTATCTCCCGATTAGGGAGTCACTGGGTACCGGGTCCTGGGACAGGCTGGGCAGGTAGTGGCTGAGGTTGCTGCTCTTCGGGGCCTTGTTGCCCACCCGGGAACTATAAATGCGCCATTTTAATAATTGTAAGGACACACATAACAAAAAGTCCCAAATAACAAATGTATGCTGCAGCAGCTAATCTGTTACTGCTACTTTCGATTATTGCTAAAAAAACACCAGCGTCGCCCGCCTGCTGCCCGTCGGCCACCTGTCCGGCCACCTGCTTGTACGACCATACGACCAGATAAATGATCTCGCCGAAGGTGAGGAGCAGGCAGAAGGCAGAGACAATGTACATGATGTACAGGAAGGTGGTCTTCTCCTTGGGTCTTGAGACGAAACATTCGACCGTGCCTGGGCAGGGGTAGCGCTCGCAGATGAAATTTGGAAGCACCTCGAAGCCATACTGGAAGCACTGGCCCAAGAAGAAGACCACCTCCAATATGGCACGGATCACCAGATGGAATATGTAGCCCTTCATCAGGCCATCATCCTTCATCCGTTGCCGATTACCAGGGTTCGCTGCAACACCAGGGTTAGCTTCAACACCAGGGTTCGCTTCACCGCGACCAACGGTCGCTTATCTCCCGATTAGGGAGTCACTGGGTACCGGGTCCTGGGACAGGCTGGGCAGGTAGTGGCTGAGGTTGCTGCTCTTCGGGGCCTTGTTGCCCACCCGGGAACTATAAATGCGCCATTTTAAAAGTCCCAAATAACAAATGTATGCTGCAGCAGCTAATCTGTTACTGCTACTTTCGATTATTGCTAAAAAAACACCAAAAAGACCAGTAAAAATAACTATGGGTTCCCAAGGTACGCGGTCCAGCCAGCAGCAGCAGCAGCCATCTGATGAGAGAGAGAGATGGGGAGAGAATGTGAGGCAGTCTGTGATTGTGAAGCATGTGCTTCCTAGTGTATTATGTACAAGTGTACATTCATATGTGACATTAATGTGTGTTCCCATGTTCACATGTGTTCAGCTCTTATTATACATGAATTTCAGCTATCAGTAAAAAACGCCTAGTTCTTTCAGTGTTTAATGTGATATAGCAAAGCAAAAATGCAAACATTTACAATATATATCATATGAATTGTTTGGAATTGAGACAAAGTCAGTGTATGATGATGATTTGTTAAACTTTATATTAGTGTTGTTTTTTTAAACCAAATATCCCCCGGGTCAAAATGACCTGAACAGAACGAAGAGAAAAGAAAGTGGACTCACCATATAATGGAGTAGGCATAGCCATACTGCCACTACTGGTTTGTAGACCCTTAACACACAAGAGGGCATAGTTTAATGAGTTTAATTCAACATAGTATCCACCTCTTTCCGCTGGAATTTACTGGAGAACTTTTGCACCACACTTCCGGTTAAGAGCAGACATACAAGCTCACGTCGCGTCGCAGATGCAACCGTTGTGAGCTTGTAGATCACACTCATACTGTAAAGCATCAAACCTAGATGTATTTGTAATGCTCTGGATGCTTCTCTACTATAAATGGTCAGATTAAATGTATATTGAGGATATAAGTATCCTTGTATTTCTTAATAGTTTTAGAGCACCAGGAGTCGGTGGTCCCCGGGAATTCCCCGTGAGCAGCCCAGTTGGGGTGGTCATTTTAGCACATTTGGTCATTTTTTACACCTGGGGGTCCCTCAGGGACCTGGGGGTCCCTGGAGCTCCGGGGTAAACTACAGAGACACACACTGGTGAATCTGGTGGTTCCAGATTTTTTAGTATGTTGTTTATCATACCCAATAGTAACAGAATCCATTGAAAATTCTCTTTTATCAATTATTTGGGGTTTCAACCATATATGTATCGAATATTTGATTCATCGCAAACAGACCACTAGGGGGCGAGCCCAACTTGTTTGCGATGGTTTTTGTAAACCTTATAACCATACCATACCAAAAATCAAAAACTTGTCACCGAGTGCCCAAAGTTGATGTTTTTTGACGGATTCCCTCCCAGCTATTAGATGTATGCAGAGTATACGGAACCTACCGGGTCCTGGGGCAGGCTGCTCTTCGGGGCCTTGGGTCCTGGGTCCTGGGGCAGGCTGCTCTTGTTGCCCCCCCGGGAACTCGGGGGGGGGGGGGGGGGGGGGGGGGGGGGTACCGGGTCCTGGGGGCAGGTACATCAACTCGCCGAGGGTGAGGAGCAGGCAGAAGGCAGAGGCTACGAACATGATCCACAAGAAGATGGTCTTCTCCATAGGTCGTGAGGGGTAACACACCGCCGGTGACACACCGCCGGCCACCGGCCCGTCGGCCACCTGCTGCCCGTCGGCCACCTGCCGCACGTCGGCCACCGGCCCGGCCACCTGCTGCCCGTCGGCCACCTGCTGCCCGTCGGCCACCTGCTGCCCGTCGGCCACCGGCCCGGCCACCTGCTGCCCGTCGGCCACCTGCTGCCCGTCGGCCACCTGCTGCCCGTCGGCCACCGGCCCGGCCACCTGCTGCCCGTCGGCCACCTGCTGCCCGTCGCCCACCTGCTGCCCGTCGCCCACCTGCTGCCCGTCGGCCACCTGTCCGGCCACCTGCTTGTACGACCATACGACCAGATAAATGATCTCGCCGAAGGTGAGGAGCAGGCAGAAGGCAGAGACAATGTACATGATGTACAGGAAGGTGGTCTTCTCCTTGGGTCTTGAGACGAAACATTCGACCGTGCCTGGGCAGGGGTAGCGCTCGCAGATGAAATTTGGAAGCACCTCGAAGCCATACTGGAAGCACTGGCCCAAGAAGAAGGCCACCTCCAATATGGCACGGATCACCAGATGGAATATGTAGCCCTTCATCAGGCCATCATCCTTCATCCGTTGCCGATTACCAGGGTTCGCTGCAACACCAGGGTTAGCTTCAACACCAGGGTTCGCTTCACCACCAGGGTTCGCTGCACCACCAGGGTTCGCTGCGATCTTGTGCATGGCATAACCCAGGTACGTGATGCAGGGCAAGATAATCACGATTACCTGGATAGACAAATCATAAAATCATGTTTAGTGTAAAAACATTATTTGTAATTATTCTTTTAACCACTTAAAACCCCATTTTATTTTAATGCCAGGTCTAAATAACCAGCAAATTCAAATACTGCATCTAGTGCACTAAGAGTTGAGCAGGGTTTCCTGCAGCACTTTATTGGCCAGGGGGGCCCCCTGGCCTAAAATCTGTAGCACCTGGCCAAGAGACAAGTCAACCTCTCCTTTTATGTTGAGGGCAAAAATAAGAATTAGTCTAAAATAAGGGAATTAATTTAGTTTTCCGTCATCATGGGCACATTCATGTGTTTTTTATTAACCGACGAATTTCACTAAGTCTGACCTCACAAGCCCCATATTTGGACACAAACAACATATAACTCCATATATAGAGACATGGCTGCTGACATCAGTATGACATCACACTGCTGACATCAGTATGACATCACACCGTACACAAATGACCCTTATATAAGACCGGCATTATCTACCGACAGATTGTGGAGATAAGCGACCAACGGTCGCTTATCTCCCGATTAGGGAGTCACTGGGTACCGGGTCCTGGGACAGGCTGGGCAGGTAGTGGCTGAGGTTGCTGCTCTTCGGGGCCTTGTTGCCCACCCGGGAACTATAAATGCGCCATTTTAATAATTGTAAGGACACACATAACAAAAAGTCCCAAATAACAAATGTATGCTGCAGCAGCTAATCTGTTACTGCTACTTTCGATTATTGCTAAAAAAACACCAAAAAGACCAGTAAAAATAACTATGGGTTCCCAAGGTACGCGGTCCAGCCAGCAGCAGCAGCAGCCATCTGATGAGAGAGAGAGATGGGGAGAGAATGTGAGGCAGTCTGTGATTGTGAAGCATGTGCTTCCTAGTGTATTATGTACAAGTGTACATTCATATGTGACATTAATGTGTGTTCCCATGTTCACATGTGTTCAGCTCTTATTATACATGAATTTCAGCTATCAGTAAAAAACGCCTAGTTCTTTCAGTGTTTAATGTGATATAGCAAAGCAAAAATGCAAACATTTACAATATATATCATATGAATTGTTTGGAATTGAGACAAAGTCAGTGTATGATGATGATTTGTTAAACTTTATATTAGTGTTGTTTTTTTAAACCAAATATCCCCCGGGTCAAAATGACCTGAACAGAACGAAGAGAAAAGAAAGTGGACTCACCATATAATGGAGTAGGCGTAGCCATACTGCCACTACTGGTTTGTAGACCCTTAACACACAAGAGGGCATAGTTTAATGAGTTTAATTCAACATAGTATCCACCTCTTTCCGCTGGAATTTACTGGAGAACTTTTGCACCACACTTCCGGTTAAGAGCAGACATACAAGCTCACGTCGCGTCGCAGATGCAACCGTTGTGAGCTTGTAGATCACACTCATACTGTAAAGCATCAAACCTAGATGTATTTGTAATGCTCTGGATGCTTCTCTACTATAAATGGTCAGATTAAATGTATATTGAGGATATAAGTATCCTTGTATTTCTTAATAGTTTTAGAGCACCAGGAGTCGGTGGTCCCCGGGAATTCCCCGTGAGCAGCCCCGTTGGGGTGGTCATTTGGTCATTTTAGCACATTTGGTCATTTTTTACACCTGGGGGTCCCTCAGGGACCTGGGGGTCCCTGGAGCTCCGGGGTAAACTACAGAGACACACACTGGTGAATCTGGTGGTTCCAGATTTTTTAGTATGTTGTTTATCATACCCAATAGTAACAGAATCCATTGAAAATTCTCTTTTATCAATTATTTGGGGTTTCAACCATATATGTATCGAATATTTGATTCATCGCAAACAGACCACTAGGGGGCGAGCCCAACTTGTTTGCGATGGTTTTTGTAAACCTTATAACCATACCATACCAAAAATCAAAAACTTGTCACCGAGTGCCCAAAGTTGATGTTTTTTGACGGATTCCCTCCCAGCTATTAGATGTATGCAGAGTATACGGAACCTACCGGGTCCTGGGGCAGGCTGCTCTTCGGGGCCTTGGGTCCTGGGTCCTGGGGCAGGCTGCTCTTGTTGCCCCCCCGGGAACTCGGGGGGGGGGGGGGGGGGGGGGGTACCGGGTCCTGGGGGCAGGTACATCAACTCGCCGAGGGTGAGGAGCAGGCAGAAGGCAGAGGCTACGAACATGATCCACAAGAAGATGGTCTTCTCCATGGGTCGTGAGGGGTAACACACCGCCGGTGACACACCGCCGGTGGCCCGTCGGCCACCGGCCCGTCGGCCACCTGCTGCCCGTCGGCCACCTGCTGCACGTCGGCCACCGGCCCGGCCACCTGCTGCCCGTCGGCCACCTGCTGCCCGTCGCCCACCTGCTGCCCGTCGGCCACCTGCTGCCCGTCGGCCACCGGCCCGGCCACCTGCTGCCCGTCGGCCACCTGCTGCCCGTCGCCCACCTGCTGCCCGTCGGCCACCGGCCCGGCCACCTGCTGCCCGTCGGCCACCTGCTGCCCGTCGCCCACCTGCTGCCCGTCGGCCACCTGTCCGGCCACCTGCTTGTACGACCATACGACCAGATAAATGATCTCGCCGAAGGTGAGGAGCAGGCAGAAGGCAGAGACAATGTACATGATGTACAGGAAGGTGGTCTTCTCCTTGGGTCTTGAGACGAAACATTCGACCGTGCCTGGGCAGGGGTAGCGCTCGCAGATGAAATTTGGAAGCACCTCGAAGCCATACTGGAAGCACTGGCCCAAGAAGAAGGCCACCTCCAATATGGCACGGATCACCAGATGGAATATGTAGCCCTTCATCAGGCCATCATCCTTCATCCGTTGCCGATTACCAGGGTTCGCTGCAACACCAGGGTTAGCTTCAACACCAGGGTTCGCTTCACCACCAGGGTTAGCTGCACCACCAGGGTTCGCTGCGATCTTGTGCATGGCATAACCCAGGTACGTGATGCAGGGCAAGATAATCACGATTACCTGGATAGACAAATCATAAAACCATGTTTAGTGTAAAAACATTATTTGTAATTATTCTTTTAACCACTTAAAACCCCATTTTATTTTAATGCCAGGTCTAAATAACCAGCAAATTCAAATACTGCATCTAGTGCACTAAGAGTTGAGCAGGGTTTCCTGCAGCACTTTATTGGCCAGGGGGGCCCCCTGGCCTAAAATCTGTAGCACCTGGCCAAGAGACAAGTCAACCTCTCCTTTTATGTTGAGGGCAAAAATAAGAATTAGTCTAAAATAAGGGAATTAATTTAGTTTTCCGTCATCATGGGCACATTCATGTGTTTTTTATTAACCGACGAATTTCACTAAGTCTGACCTCACAAGCCCCATATTTGGACACAAACAACATATAACTCCATATATAGAGACATGGCTGCTGACATCAGTATGACATCACACTGCTGACATCAGTATGACATCACACCGTACACAAATGACCCTTATATAAGACCGGCATTATCTACCGACAGATTGTGGAGATAAGCGACCAACGGTCGCTTATCTCCCGATTAGGGAGTCACTGGGTACCGGGTCCTGGGACAGGCTGGGCAGGTAGTGGCTGAGGTTGCTGCTCTTCGGGGCCTTGTTGCCCACCCGGGAACTATAAATGCGCCATTTTAATAATTGTAAGGACACACATAACAAAAAGTCCCAAATAACAAATGTATGCTGCAGCAGCTAATCTGTTACTGCTACTTTCGATTATTGCTAAAAAAACACCAAAAAGACCAGTAAAAATAACTATGGGTTCCCAAGGTACGCGGTCCAGCCAGCAGCAGCAGCAGCCATCTGATGAGAGAGAGAGATGGGGAGAGAATGTGAGGCAGTCTGTGATTGTGAAGCATGTGCTTCCTAGTGTATTATGTACAAGTGTACATTCATATGTGACATTAATGTGTGTTCCCATGTTCACATGTGTTCAGCTCTTATTATACATGAATTTCAGCTATCAGTAAAAAACGCCTAGTTCTTTCAGTGTTTAATGTGATATAGCAAAGCAAAAATGCAAACATTTACAATATATATCATATGAATTGTTTGGAATTGAGACAAAGTCAGTGTATGATGATGATTTGTTAAACTTTATATTAGTGTTGTTTTTTTAAACCAAATATCGCCCGGGTCAAAATGACCTGAACAGAACGAAGAGAAAAGAAAGTGGACTCACCATATAATGGAGTAGGCGTAGCCATACTGCCACTACTGGTTTGTAGACCCTTAACACACAAGAGGGCATAGTTTAATGAGTTTAATTCAACATAGTATCCACCTCTTTCAGCTGGAATTTACTGGAGAACTTTTGCACCACACTTCCGGTTAAGAGCAGACATACAAGCTCACGTCGCGTCGCAGATGCAACCGTTGTGAGCTTGTAGATCACACTCATACTGTAAAGCATCAAACCTAGATGTATTTGTAATGCTCTGGATGCTTCTCTACTATAAATGGTCAGATTAAATGTATATTGAGGATATAAGTATCCTTGTATTTCTTAATAGTTTTAGAGCACCAGGAGTCGGTGGTCCCCGGGAATTCCCCGTGAGCAGCCCCGTTGGGGTGGTCATTTGGTCATTTTAGCACATTTGGTCATTTTTTACACCTGGGGGTCCCTCAGGGACCTGGGGGTCCCTGGAGCTCCGGGGTAAACTACAGAGACACACACTGGTGAATCTGGTGGTTCCAGATTTTTTAGTATGTTGTTTATCATACCCAATAGTAACAGAATCCATTGAAAATTCTCTTTTATCAATTATTTGGGGTTTCAACCATATATGTATCGAATATTTGATTCATCGCAAACAGACCACTAGGGGGCGAGCCCAACTTGTTTGCGATGGTTTTTGTAAACCTTATAACCATACCATACCAAAAATCAAAAACTTGTCACCGAGTGCCCAAAGTTGATGTTTTTTGACGGATTCCCTCCCAGCTATTAGATGTATGCAGAGTATACGGAACCTACCGGGTCCTGGGGCAGGCTGCTCTTCGGGGCCTTGGGTCCTGGGTCCTGGGGCAGGCTGCTCTTGTTGCCCCCCCGGGAACTCGGGGGGGGGGGGGGGGGGTACCGGGTCCTGGGGGCAGGTACATCAACTCGCCGAGGGTGAGGAGCAGGCAGAAGGCAGAGGCTACGAACATGATCCACAAGAAGATGGTCTTCTCCATGGGTCGTGAGGGGTAACACACCGCCGGTGACACACCGCCGGTGGCCCGTCGGCCACCGGCCCGTCGGCCACCTGCTGCCCGTCGGCCACCTGCTGCACGTCGGCCACCGGCCCGGCCACCTGCTGCCCGTCGGCCACCTGCTGCCCGTCGGCCACCTGCTGCCCGTCGCCCACCTGCTGCCCGTCGGCCACCTGCTGCCCGTCGGCCACCGGCCCGGCCACCTGCTGCCCGTCGGCCACCTGCTGCCCGTCGCCCACCTGCTGCCCGTCGGCCACCGGCCCGGCCACCTGCTGCCCGTCGGCCACCTGCTGCCCGTCGCCCACCTGCTGCCCGTCGGCCACCTGTCCGGCCACCTGCTTGTACGACCATACGACCAGATAAATGATCTCGCCGAAGGTGAGGAGCAGGCAGAAGGCAGAGACAATGTACATGATGTACAGGAAGGTGGTCTTCTCCTTGGGTCTTGAGACGAAACATTCGACCGTGCCTGGGCAGGGGTAGCGCTCGCAGATGAAATTTGGAAGCACCTCGAAGCCATACTGGAAGCACTGGCCCAAGAAGAAGGCCACCTCCAATATGGCACGGATCACCAGATGGAATATGTAGCCCTTCATCAGGCCATCATCCTTCATCCGTTGCCGATTACCAGGGTTCGCTGCAACACCAGGGTTAGCTTCAACACCAGGGTTCGCTTCACCACCAGGGTTAGCTGCACCACCAGGGTTCGCTGCGATCTTGTGCATGGCATAACCCAGGTACGTGATGCAGGGCAAGATAATCACGATTACCTGGATAGACAAATCATAAAACCATGTTTAGTGTAAAAACATTATTTGTAATTATTCTTTTAACCACTTAAAACCCCATTTTATTTTAATGCCAGGTCTAAATAACCAGCAAATTCAAATACTGCATCTAGTGCACTAAGAGTTGAGCAGGGTTTCCTGCAGCACTTTATTGGCCAGGGGGGCCCCCTGGCCTAAAATCTGTAGCACCTGGCCAAGAGACAAGTCAACCTCTCCTTTTATGTTGAGGGCAAAAATAAGAATTAGTCTAAAATAAGGGAATTAATTTAGTTTTCCGTCATCATGGGCACATTCATGTGTTTTTTATTAACCGACGAATTTCACTAAGTCTGACCTCACAAGCCCCATATTTGGACACAAACAACATATAACTCCATATATAGAGACATGGCTGCTGACATCAGTATGACATCACACTGCTGACATCAGTATGACATCACACCGTACACAAATGACCCTTATATAAGACCGGCATTATCTACCGACAGATTGTGGAGATAAGCGACCAACGGTCGCTTATCTCCCGATTAGGGAGTCACTGGGTACCGGGTCCTGGGACAGGCTGGGCAGGTAGTGGCTGAGGTTGCTGCTCTTCGGGGCCTTGTTGCCCACCCGGGAACTATAAATGCGCCATTTTAATAATTGTAAGGACACACATAACAAAAAGTCCCAAATAACAAATGTATGCTGCAGCAGCTAATCTGTTACTGCTACTTTCGATTATTGCTAAAAAAACACCAAAAAGACCAGTAAAAATAACTATGGGTTCCCAAGGTACGCGGTCCAGCCAGCAGCAGCAGCAGCCATCTGATGAGAGAGAGAGATGGGGAGAGAATGTGAGGCAGTCTGTGATTGTGAAGCATGTGCTTCCTAGTGTATTATGTACAAGTGTACATTCATATGTGACATTAATGTGTGTTCCCATGTTCACATGTGTTCAGCTCTTATTATACATGAATTTCAGCTATCAGTAAAAAACGCCTAGTTCTTTCAGTGTTTAATGTGATATAGCAAAGCAAAAATGCAAACATTTACAATATATATCATATGAATTGTTTGGAATTGAGACAAAGTCAGTGTATGATGATGATTTGTTAAACTTTATATTAGTGTTGTTTTTTTAAACCAAATATCGCCCGGGTCAAAATGACCTGAACAGAACGAAGAGAAAAGAAAGTGGACTCACCATATAATGGAGTAGGCGTAGCCATACTGCCACTACTGGTTTGTAGACCCTTAACACACAAGAGGGCATAGTTTAATGAGTTTAATTCAACATAGTATCCACCTCTTTCAGCTGGAATTTACTGGAGAACTTTTGCACCACACTTCCGGTTAAGAGCAGACATACAAGCTCACGTCGCGTCGCAGATGCAACCGTTGTGAGCTTGTAGATCACACTCATACTGTAAAGCATCAAACCTAGATGTATTTGTAATGCTCTGGATGCTTCTCTACTATAAATGGTCAGATTAAATGTATATTGAGGATATAAGTATCCTTGTATTTCTTAATAGTTTTAGAGCACCAGGAGTCGGTGGTCCCCGGGAATTCCCCGTGAGCAGCCCCGTTGGGGTGGTCATTTGGTCATTTTAGCACATTTGGTCATTTTTTACACCTGGGGGTCCCTCAGGGACCTGGGGGTCCCTGGAGCTCCGGGGTAAACTACAGAGACACACACTGGTGAATCTGGTGGTTCCAGATTTTTTAGTATGTTGTTTATCATACCCAATAGTAACAGAATCCATTGAAAATTCTCTTTTATCAATTATTTGGGGTTTCAACCATATATGTATCGAATATTTGATTCATCGCAAACAGACCACTAGGGGGCGAGCCCAACTTGTTTGCGATGGTTTTTGTAAACCTTATAACCATACCATACCAAAAATCAAAAACTTGTCACCGAGTGCCCAAAGTTGATGTTTTTTGACGGATTCCCTCCCAGCTATTAGATGTATGCAGAGTATACGGAACCTACCGGGTCCTGGGGCAGGCTGCTCTTCGGGGCCTTGGGTCCTGGGTCCTGGGGCAGGCTGCTCTTGTTGCCCCCCCGGGAACTCGGGGGGGGGGGGGGGGGGGTACCGGGTCCTGGGGGCAGGTACATCAACTCGCCGAGGGTGAGGAGCAGGCAGAAGGCAGAGGCTACGAACATGATCCACAAGAAGATGGTCTTCTCCATGGGTCGTGAGGGGTAACACACCGCCGGTGACACACCGCCGGTGGCCCGTCGGCCACCGGCCCGTCGGCCACCTGCTGCCCGTCGGCCACCTGCTGCACGTCGGCCACCGGCCCGGCCACCTGCTGCCCGTCGGCCACCTGCTGCCCGTCGGCCACCTGCTGCCCGTCGCCCACCTGCTGCCCGTCGGCCACCTGCTGCCCGTCGGCCACCGGCCCGGCCACCTGCTGCCCGTCGGCCACCTGCTGCCCGTCGCCCACCTGCTGCCCGTCGGCCACCGGCCCGGCCACCTGCTGCCCGTCGGCCACCTGCTGCCCGTCGCCCACCTGCTGCCCGTCGGCCACCTGTCCGGCCACCTGCTTGTACGACCATACGACCAGATAAATGATCTCGCCGAAGGTGAGGAGCAGGCAGAAGGCAGAGACAATGTACATGATGTACAGGAAGGTGGTCTTCTCCTTGGGTCTTGAGACGAAACATTCGACCGTGCCTGGGCAGGGGTAGCGCTCGCAGATGAAATTTGGAAGCACCTCGAAGCCATACTGGAAGCACTGGCCCAAGAAGGCGGCCACCTCCAATATGGCACGGATCACCAGATGGAATATGTAGCCCTTCATCAGGCCATCATCCTTCATCCGTTGCCGATTACCAGGGTTCGCTGCAACACCAGGGTTAGCTTCAACACCAGGGTTCGCTTCACCACCAGGGTTAGCTGCACCACCAGGGTTCGCTGCGATCTTGTGCATGGCATAACCCAGGTACGTGATGCAGGGCAAGATAATCACGATTACCTGGATAGACAAATCATAAAACCATGTTTAGTGTAAAAACATTATTTGTAATTATTCTTTTAACCACTTAAAACCCCATTTTATTTTAATGCCAGGTCTAAATAACCAGCAAATTCAAATACTGCATCTAGTGCACTAAGAGTTGAGCAGGGTTTCCTGCAGCACTTTATTGGCCAGGGGGGCCCCCTGGCCTAAAATCTGTAGCACCTGGCCAAGAGACAAGTCAACCTCTCCTTTTATGTTGAGGGCAAAAATAAGAATTAGTCTAAAATAAGGGAATTAATTTAGTTTTCCGTCATCATGGGCACATTCATGTGTTTTTTATTAACCGACGAATTTCACTAAGTCTGACCTCACAAGCCCCATATTTGGACACAAACAACATATAACTCCATATATAGAGACATGGCTGCTGACATCAGTATGACATCACACTGCTGACATCAGTATGACATCACACCGTACACAAATGACCCTTATATAAGACCGGCATTATCTACCGACAGATTGTGGAGATAAGCGACCAACGGTCGCTTATCTCCCGATTAGGGAGTCACTGGGTACCGGGTCCTGGGACAGGCTGGGCAGGTAGTGGCTGAGGTTGCTGCTCTTCGGGGCCTTGTTGCCCACCCGGGAACTATAAATGCGCCATTTTAATAATTGTAAGGACACACATAACAAAAAGTCCCAAATAACAAATGTATGCTGCAGCAGCTAATCTGTTACTGCTACTTTCGATTATTGCTAAAAAAACACCAAAAAGACCAGTAAAAATAACTATGGGTTC
Source organism: Nannobrachium achirus (assembly GCF_963921795.1). Classification (NCBI taxonomy): domain Eukaryota; kingdom Metazoa; phylum Chordata; class Actinopteri; order Myctophiformes; family Myctophidae; genus Nannobrachium; species Nannobrachium achirus. Next base: position 41,271,781 of record NC_137831.1, on the reverse strand, counting down.
CCAAGGTACGCGGTCCAGCCAGCAGCAGCAGCAGCCATCTGATGAGAGAGAGAGATGGGGAGAGAATGTGAGGCAGTCTGTGATTGTGAAGCATGTGCTTCCTAGTGTATTATGTACAAGTGTACATTCATATGTGACATTAATGTGTGTTCCCATGTTCAGCTCTTATTATACATGAATTTCAGCTATCAGTAAAAAACGCCTAGTTCTTTCAGTGTTTAATGTGATATAGCAAAGCAAAAATGCAAACATTTACAATATATATCATATGAATTGTTTGGAATTGAGACAAAGTCAGTGTATGATGATGATTTGTTAAACTTTATATTAGTGTTGTTTTTTTAAACCAAATATCGCCCGGGTCAAAATGACCTGAACAGAACGAAGAGAAAAGAAAGTGGACTCACCATATAATGGAGTAGGCGTAGCCATACTGCCACTACTGGTTTGTAGACCCTTAACACACAAGAGGGCATAGTTTAATGAGTTTAATTCAACATAGTATCCACCTCTTTCAGCTGGAATTTACTGGAGAACTTTTGCACCACACTTCCGGTTAAGAGCAGACATACAAGCTCACGTCGCGTCGCAGATGCAACCGTTGTGAGCTTGTAGATCACACTCATACTGTAAAGCATCAAACCTAGATGTATTTGTAATGCTCTGGATGCTTCTCTACTATAAATGGTCAGATTAAATGTATATTGAGGATATAAGTATCCTTGTATTTCTTAATAGTTTTAGAGCACCAGGAGTCGGTGGTCCCCGGGAATTCCCCGTGAGCAGCCCCGTTGGGGTGGTCATTTGGTCATTTTAGCACATTTGGTCATTTTTTACACCTGGGGGTCCCTCAGGGACCTGGGGGTCCCTGGAGCTCCGGGGTAAACTACAGAGACACACACTGGTGAATCTGGTGGTTCCAGATTTTTTAGTATGTTGTTTATCATACCCAATAGTAACAGAATCCATTGAAAATTCTCTTTTATCAATTATTTGGGGTTTCAACCATATATGTATCGAATATTTGATTCATCGCAAACAGACCACTAGGGGGCGAGCCCAACTTGTTTGCGATGGTTTTTGTAAACCTTATAACCATACCATACCAAAAATCAAAAACTTGTCACCGAGTGCCCAAAGTTGATGTTTTTTGACGGATTCCCTCCCAGCTATTAGATGTATGCAGAGTATACGGAACCTACCGGGTCCTGGGGCAGGCTGCTCTTCGGGGCCTTGGGTCCTGGGTCCTGGGGCAGGCTGCTCTTGTTGCCCCCCCGGGAACTCGGGGGGGGGGGGGGGGGTACCGGGTCCTGGGGGCAGGTACATCAACTCGCCGAGGGTGAGGAGCAGGCAGAAGGCAGAGGCTACGAACATGATCCACAAGAAGATGGTCTTCTCCATGGGTCGTGAGGGGTAACACACCGCCGGTGACACACCGCCGGTGGCCCGTCGGCCACCGGCCCGTCGGCCACCTGCTGCCCGTCGGCCACCTGCTGCACGTCGGCCACCGGCCCAGCCACCTGCTGCCCGTCGGCCACCTGCTGCCCGTCGCCCACCTGCTGCCCGTCGGCCACCTGCTGCCCGTCGGCCACCGGCCCGGCCACCTGCTGCCCGTCGGCCACCTGCTGCCCGTCGCCCACCTGCTGCCCGTCGGCCACCGGCCCGGCCACCTGCTGCCCGTCGGCCACCTGCTGCCCGTCGCCCACCTGCTGCCCGTCGGCCACCTGTCCGGCCACCTGCTTGTACGACCATACGACCAGATAAATGATCTCGCCGAAGGTGAGGAGCAGGCAGAAGGCAGAGACAATGTACATGATGTACAGGAAGGTGGTCTTCTCCTTGGGTCTTGAGACGAAACATTCGACCGTGCCTGGGCAGGGGTAGCGCTCGCAGATGAAATTTGGAAGCACCTCGAAGCCATACTGGAAGCACTGGCCCAAGAAGAAGGCCACCTCCAATATGGCACGGATCACCAGATGGAATATGTAGCCCTTCATCAGGCCATCATCCTTCATCCGTTGCCGATTACCAGGGTTCGCTGCAACACCAGGGTTAGCTTCAACACCAGGGTTCGCTTCACCACCAGGGTTAGCTGCACCACCAGGGTTCGCTGCGATCTTGTGCATGGCATAACCCAGGTACGTGATGCAGGGCAAGATAATCACGATTACCTGGATAGACAAATCATAAAACCATGTTTAGTGTAAAAACATTATTTGTAATTATTCTTTTAACCACTTAAAACCCCATTTTATTTTAATGCCAGGTCTAAATAACCAGCAAATTCAAATACTGCATCTAGTGCACTAAGAGTTGAGCAGGGTTTCCTGCAGCACTTTATTGGCCAGGGGGGCCCCCTGGCCTAAAATCTGTAGCACCTGGCCAAGAGACAAGTCAACCTCTCCTTTTATGTTGAGGGCAAAAATAAGAATTAGTCTAAAATAAGGGAATTAATTTAGTTTTCCGTCATCATGGGCACATTCATGTGTTTTTTATTAACCGACGAATTTCACTAAGTCTGACCTCACAAGCCCCATATTTGGACACAAACAACATATAACTCCATATATAGAGACATGGCTGCTGACATCAGTATGACATCACACTGCTGACATCAGTATGACATCACACCGTACACAAATGACCCTTATATAAGACCGGCATTATCTACCGACAGATTGTGGAGATAAGCGACCAACGGTCGCTTATCTCCCGATTAGGGAGTCACTGGGTACCGGGTCCTGGGACAGGCTGGGCAGGTAGTGGCTGAGGTTGCTGCTCTTCGGGGCCTTGTTGCCCACCCGGGAACTATAAATGCGCCATTTTAATAATTGTAAGGACACACATAACAAAAAGTCCCAAATAACAAATGTATGCTGCAGCAGCTAATCTGTTACTGCTACTTTCGATTATTGCTAAAAAAACACCAAAAAGACCAGTAAAAATAACTATGGGTTCCCAAGGTACGCGGTCCAGCCAGCAGCAGCAGCAGCCATCTGATGAGAGAGAGAGATGGGGAGAGAATGTGAGGCAGTCTGTGATTGTGAAGCATGTGCTTCCTAGTGTATTATGTACAAGTGTACATTCATATGTGACATTAATGTGTGTTCCCATGTTCACATGTGTTCAGCTCTTATTATACATGAATTTCAGCTATCAGTAAAAAACGCCTAGTTCTTTCAGTGTTTAATGTGATATAGCAAAGCAAAAATGCAAACATTTACAATATATATCATATGAATTGTTTGGAATTGAGACAAAGTCAGTGTATGATGATGATTTGTTAAACTTTATATTAGTGTTGTTTTTTTAAACCAAATATCGCCCGGGTCAAAATGACCTGAACAGAACGAAGAGAAAAGAAAGTGGACTCACCATATAATGGAGTAGGCGTAGCCATACTGCCACTACTGGTTTGTAGACCCTTAACACACAAGAGGGCATAGTTTAATGAGTTTAATTCAACATAGTATCCACCTCTTTCAGCTGGAATTTACTGGAGAACTTTTGCACCACACTTCCGGTTAAGAGCAGACACAAGCTCACGTCGCGTCGCAGATGCAACCGTTGTGAGCTTGTAGATCACACTCATACTGTAAAGCATCAAACCTAGATGTATTTGTAATGCTCTGGATGCTTCTCTACTATAAATGGTCAGATTAAATGTATATTGAGGATATAAGTATCCTTGTATTTCTTAATAGTTTTAGAGCACCAGGAGTCGGTGGTCCCCGGGAATTCCCCGTGAGCAGCCCCGTTGGGGTGGTCATTTGGTCATTTTAGCACATTTGGTCATTTTTTACACCTGGGGGTCCCTCAGGGACCTGGGGGTCCCTGGAGCTCCGGGGTAAACTACAGAGACACACACTGGTGAATCTGGTGGTTCCAGATTTTTTAGTATGTTGTTTATCATACCCAATAGTAACAGAATCCATTGAAAATTCTCTTTTATCAATTATTTGGGGTTTCAACCATATATGTATCGAATATTTGATTCATCGCAAACAGACCACTAGGGGGCGAGCCCAACTTGTTTGCGATGGTTTTTGTAAACCTTATAACCATACCATACCAAAAATCAAAAACTTGTCACCGAGTGCCCAAAGTTGATGTTTTTTGACGGATTCCCTCCCAGCTATTAGATGTATGCAGAGTATACGGAACCTACCGGGTCCTGGGGCAGGCTGCTCTTCGGGGGCCTTGGGTCCTGGGTCCTGGGGCAGGCTGCTCTTGTTGCCCCCCCGGGAACTCGGGGGGGGGGGGGGGGGTACCGGGTCCTGGGGGCAGGTACATCAACTCGCCGAGGGTGAGGAGCAGGCAGAAGGCAGAGGCTACGAACATGATCCACAAGAAGATGGTCTTCTCCATGGGTCGTGAGGGGTAACACACCGCCGGTGACACACCGCCGGTGGCCCGTCGGCCACCGGCCCGTCGGCCACCTGCTGCCCGTCGGCCACCTGCTGCACGTCGGCCACCGGCCCGGCCACCTGCTGCCCGTCGGCCACCTGCTGCCCGTCGCCCACCTGCTGCCCGTCGGCCACCTGCTGCCCGTCGGCCACCGGCCCGGCCACCTGCTGCCCGTCGGCCACCTGCTGCCCGTCGGCCACCGGCCCGGCCACCTGCTGCCCGTCGGCCACCTGCTGCCCGTCGCCCACCTGCTGCCCGTCGGCCACCGGCCCGGCCACCTGCTGCCCGTCGGCCACCTGCTGCCCGTCGCCCACCTGCTGCCCGTCGGCCACCTGTCCGGCCACCTGCTTGTACGACCATACGACCAGATAAATGATCTCGCCGAAGGTGAGGAGCAGGCAGAAGGCAGAGACAATGTACATGATGTACAGGAAGGTGGTCTTCTCCTTGGGTCTTGAGACGAAACATTCGACCGTGCCTGGGCAGGGGTAGCGCTCGCAGATGAAATTTGGAAGCACCTCGAAGCCATACTGGAAGCACTGGCCCAAGAAGAAGGCCACCTCCAATATGGCACGGATCACCAGATGGAATATGTAGCCCTTCATCAGGCCATCATCCTTCATCCGTTGCCGATTACCAGGGTTCGCTGCAACACCAGGGTTAGCTTCAACACCAGGGTTCGCTTCACCACCAGGGTTAGCTGCACCACCAGGGTTCGCTGCGATCTTGTGCATGGCATAACCCAGGTACGTGATGCAGGGCAAGATAATCACGATTACCTGGATAGACAAATCATAAAACCATGTTTAGTGTAAAAACATTATTTGTAATTATTCTTTTAACCACTTAAAACCCCATTTTATTTTAATGCCAGGTCTAAATAACCAGCAAATTCAAATACTGCATCTAGTGCACTAAGAGTTGAGCAGGGTTTCCTGCAGCACTTTATTGGCCAGGGGGGCCCCCTGGCCTAAAATCTGTAGCACCTGGCCAAGAGACAAGTCAACCTCTCCTTTTATGTTGAGGGCAAAAATAAGAATTAGTCTAAAATAAGGGAATTAATTTAGTTTTCCGTCATCATGGGCACATTCATGTGTTTTTTATTAACCGACGAATTTCACTAAGTCTGACCTCACAAGCCCCATATTTGGACACAAACAACATATAACTCCATATATAGAGACATGGCTGCTGACATCAGTATGACATCACACTGCTGACATCAGTATGACATCACACCGTACACAAATGACCCTTATATAAGACCGGCATTATCTACCGACAGATTGTGGAGATAAGCGACCAACGGTCGCTTATCTCCCGATTAGGGAGTCACTGGGTACCGGGTCCTGGGACAGGCTGGGCAGGTAGTGGCTGAGGTTGCTGCTCTTCGGGGCCTTGTTGCCCACCCGGGAACTATAAATGCGCCATTTTAATAATTGTAAGGACACACATAACAAAAAGTCCCAAATAACAAATGTATGCTGCAGCAGCTAATCTGTTACTGCTACTTTCGATTATTGCTAAAAAAACACCAAAAAGACCAGTAAAAATAACTATGGGTTCCCAAGGTACGCGGTCCAGCCAGCAGCAGCAGCAGCCATCTGATGAGAGAGAGAGATGGGGAGAGAATGTGAGGCAGTCTGTGATTGTGAAGCATGTGCTTCCTAGTGTATTATGTACAAGTGTACATTCATATGTGACATTAATGTGTGTTCCCATGTTCACATGTGTTCAGCTCTTATTATACATGAATTTCAGCTATCAGTAAAAAACGCCTAGTTCTTTCAGTGTTTAATGTGATATAGCAAAGCAAAAATGCAAACATTTACAATATATATCATATGAATTGTTTGGAATTGAGACAAAGTCAGTGTATGATGATGATTTGTTAAACTTTATATTAGTGTTGTTTTTTTAAACCAAATATCGCCCGGGTCAAAATGACCTGAACAGAACGAAGAGAAAAGAAAGTGGACTCACCATATAATGGAGTAGGCGTAGCCATACTGCCACTACTGGTTTGTAGACCCTTAACACACAAGAGGGCATAGTTTAATGAGTTTAATTCAACATAGTATCCACCTCTTTCAGCTGGAATTTACTGGAGAACTTTTGCACCACACTTCCGGTTAAGAGCAGACACAAGCTCACGTCGCGTCGCAGATGCAACCGTTGTGAGCTTGTAGATCACACTCATACTGTAAAGCATCAAACCTAGATGTATTTGTAATGCTCTGGATGCTTCTCTACTATAAATGGTCAGATTAAATGTATATTGAGGATATAAGTATCCTTGTATTTCTTAATAGTTTTAGAGCACCAGGAGTCGGTGGTCCCCGGGAATTCCCCGTGAGCAGCCCCGTTGGGGTGGTCATTTGGTCATTTTAGCACATTTGGTCATTTTTTACACCTGGGGGTCCCTCAGGGACCTGGGGGTCCCTGGAGCTCCGGGGTAAACTACAGAGACACACACTGGTGAATCTGGTGGTTCCAGATTTTTTAGTATGTTGTTTATCATACCCAATAGTAACAGAATCCATTGAAAATTCTCTTTTATCAATTATTTGGGGTTTCAACCATATATGTATCGAATATTTGATTCATCGCAAACAGACCACTAGGGGGCGAGCCCAACTTGTTTGCGATGGTTTTTGTAAACCTTATAACCATACCATACCAAAAATCAAAAACTTGTCACCGAGTGCCCAAAGTTGATGTTTTTTGACGGATTCCCTCCCAGCTATTAGATGTATGCAGAGTATACGGAACCTACCGGGTCCTGGGGCAGGCTGCTCTTCGGGGGCCTTGGGTCCTGGGTCCTGGGGCAGGCTGCTCTTGTTGCCCCCCCGGGAACTCGGGGGGGGGGGGGGGGGTACCGGGTCCTGGGGGCAGGTACATCAACTCGCCGAGGGTGAGGAGCAGGCAGAAGGCAGAGGCTACGAACATGATCCACAAGAAGATGGTCTTCTCCATGGGTCGTGAGGGGTAACACACCGCCGGTGACACACCGCCGGTGGCCCGTCGGCCACCGGCCCGTCGGCCACCTGCTGCCCGTCGGCCACCTGCTGCACGTCGGCCACCGGCCCGGCCACCTGCTGCCCGTCGGCCACCTGCTGCCCGTCGCCCACCTGCTGCCCGTCGGCCACCTGCTGCCCGTCGGCCACCGGCCCGGCCACCTGCTGCCCGTCGGCCACCTGCTGCCCGTCGGCCACCGGCCCGGCCACCTGCTGCCCGTCGGCCACCTGCTGCCCGTCGCCCACCTGCTGCCCGTCGGCCACCGGCCCGGCCACCTGCTGCCCGTCGGCCACCTGCTGCCCGTCGCCCACCTGCTGCCCGTCGGCCACCTGTCCGGCCACCTGCTTGTACGACCATACGACCAGATAAATGATCTCGCCGAAGGTGAGGAGCAGGCAGAAGGCAGAGACAATGTACATGATGTACAGGAAGGTGGTCTTCTCCTTGGGTCTTGAGACGAAACATTCGACCGTGCCTGGGCAGGGGTAGCGCTCGCAGATGAAATTTGGAAGCACCTCGAAGCCATACTGGAAGCACTGGCCCAAGAAGGCGGCCACCTCCAATATGGCACGGATCACCAGATGGAATATGTAGCCCTTCATCAGGCCATCATCCTTCATCCGTTGCCGATTACCAGGGTTCGCTGCAACACCAGGGTTAGCTTCAACACCAGGGTTCGCTTCACCACCAGGGTTAGCTGCACCACCAGGGTTCGCTGCGATCTTGTGCATGGCATAACCCAGGTACGTGATGCAGGGCAAGATAATCACGATTACCTGGATAGACAAATCATAAAATCATGTTTAGTGTAAAAACATTATTTGTAATTATTCTTTTAACCACTTAAAACCCCATTTTATTTTAATGCCAGGTCTAAATAACCAGCAAATTCAAATACTGCATCTAGTGCACTAAGAGTTGAGCAGGGTTTCCTGCAGCACTTTATTGGCCAGGGGGGCCCCCTGGCCTAAAATCTGTAGCACCTGGCCAAGAGACAAGTCAACCTCTCCTTTTATGTTGAGGGCAAAAATAAGAATTAGTCTAAAATAAGGGAATTAATTTAGTTTTCCGTCATCATGGGCACATTCATGTGTTTTTTATTAACCGACGAATTTCACTAAGTCTGACCTCACAAGCCCCATATTTGGACACAAACAACATATAACTCCATATATAGAGACATGGCTGCTGACATCAGTATGACATCACACTGCTGACATCAGTATGACATCACACCGTACACAAATGACCCTTATATAAGACCGGCATTATCTACCGACAGATTGTGGAGATAAGCGACCAACGGTCGCTTATCTCCCGATTAGGGAGTCACTGGGTACCGGGTCCTGGGACAGGCTGGGCAGGTAGTGGCTGAGGTTGCTGCTCTTCGGGGCCTTGTTGCCCACCCGGGAACTATAAATGCGCCATTTTAATAATTGTAAGGACACACATAACAAAAAGTCCCAAATAACAAATGTATGCTGCAGCAGCTAATCTGTTACTGCTACTTTCGATTATTGCTAAAAAAACACCAAAAAGACCAGTAAAAATAACTATGGGTTCCCAAGGTACGCGGTCCAGCCAGCAGCAGCAGCAGCCATCTGATGAGAGAGAGAGATGGGGAGAGAATGTGAGGCAGTCTGTGATTGTGAAGCATGTGCTTCCTAGTGTATTATGTACAAGTGTACATTCATATGTGACATTAATGTGTGTTCCCATGTTCACATGTGTTCAGCTCTTATTATACATGAATTTCAGCTATCAGTAAAAAACGCCTAGTTCTTTCAGTGTTTAATGTGATATAGCAAAGCAAAAATGCAAACATTTACAATATATATCATATGAATTGTTTGGAATTGAGACAAAGTCAGTGTATGATGATGATTTGTTAAACTTTATATTAGTGTTGTTTTTTTAAACCAAATATCGCCCGGGTCAAAATGACCTGAACAGAACGAAGAGAAAAGAAAGTGGACTCACCATATAATGGAGTAGGCGTAGCCATACTGCCACTACTGGTTTGTAGACCCTTAACACACAAGAGGGCATAGTTTAATGAGTTTAATTCAACATAGTATCCACCTCTTTCCGCTGGAATTTACTGGAGAACTTTTGCACCACACTTCCGGTTAAGAGCAGACATACAAGCTCACGTCGCGTCGCAGATGCAACCGTTGTGAGCTTGTAGATCACACTCATACTGTAAAGCATCAAACCTAGATGTATTTGTAATGCTCTGGATGCTTCTCTACTATAAATGGTCAGATTAAATGTATATTGAGGATATAAGTATCCTTGTATTTCTTAATAGTTTTAGAGCACCAGGAGTCGGTGGTCCCCGGGAATTCCCCGTGAGCAGCCCCGTTGGGGTGGTCATTTGGTCATTTTAGCACATTTGGTCATTTTTTACACCTGGGGGTCCCTCAGGGACCTGGGGGTCCCTGGAGCTCTGGGGTAAACTACAGAGACACACACTGGTGAATCTGGTGGTTCCAGATTTTTTAGTATGTTGTTTATCATACCCAATAGTAACAGAATCCATTGAAAATTCTCTTTTATCAATTATTTGGGGTTTCAACCATATATGTATCGAATATTTGATTCATCGCAAACAGACCACTAGGGGGCGAGCCCAACTTGTTTGCGATGGTTTTTGTAAACCTTATAACCATACCATACCAAAAATCAAAAACTTGTCACCGAGTGCCCAAAGTTGATGTTTTTTGACGGATTCCCTCCCAGCTATTAGATGTATGCAGAGTATACGGAACCTACCGGGTCCTGGGGCAGGCTGCTCTTCGGGGCCTTGGGTCCTGGGTCCTGGGGCAGGCTGCTCTTGTTGCCCCCCCCGGGAACTCGGGGGGGGGGGGGGGGGGGGTACCGGGTCCTGGGGGCAGGTACATCAACTCGCCGAGGGTGAGGAGCAGGCAGAAGGCAGAGGCTACGAACATGATCCACAAGAAGATGGTCTTCTCCATGGGTCGTGAGGGGTAACACACCGCCGGTGACACACCGCCGGTGGCCCGTCGGCCACCGGCCCGTCGGCCACCTGCTGCCCGTCGGCCACCTGCTGCACGTCGGCCACCGGCCCGGCCACCTGCTGCCCGTCGGCCACCTGCTGCCCGTCGCCCACCTGCTGCCCGTCGGCCACCTGCTGCCCGTCGGCCACCTGCTGCCCGTCGGCCACCGGCCCGGCCACCTGCTGCCCGTCGCCCACCTGCTGCCCGTCGCCCACCTGCTGCCCGTCGGCCACCGGCCCGGCCACCTGCTGCCCGTCGGCCACCTGCTGCCCGTCGCCCACCTGCTGCCCGTCGGCCACCTGAATAACTATGGGTTCCCAAGGTACGCGGTCCAGCCAGCAGCAGCAGCAGCCATCTGATGAGAGAGAGAGATGGGGAGAGAATGTGAGGCTTTAATTAGATTATCAAATTTTTAAAATACTAACAAAAATACAGAAAAAATAGCAGATACACAAGCTCACACCACCTTGCAATACGACACATTGTGAACTTGTAGATCGGCTATTTACTCCATTTCTGTGCCTCATTGTTGTGTGACAAAATTATAAAATACGGCTTACGTGGTTAATCAGATTAATCAAATTAGTCGTAATATTTGGCTTTTAGACAGGGTGATGTTCACCCTGTCCCTGTTCAGACGCTGCAGCCTCAAAGGACACAGGCCCTGAATTGGAACAGTTGTGGTGACACAATGAGGAAGGCGGTGAGTTTCTATGTGTATAACACCCTCTAGTGGACAAACAGGGTGGTGGGAGTAAATACAGTGCAATAAGCAAATATAGTTTAACTTATGGCTTACTTAAGTAAATGAAAATGTGCATCCTATTAACTGCAGGTGCAGTCTTGCTTAAAATTGCCTTTAGTTTTTTTCTCTTTTTTTCACAGCTTACAAGAGTCCAGTCTTTCAGACAGAACACTGGTTCTCTGGACCGGGGAAAACAGCAGTTTAGGTCCAGGGCAGGCACTTCAATACTAGCTCTTCCACTGTGACTGTCTAACCATTGAGTCAATTCAGTAGACCTTTACCTGTTGGCTATCTCACACGTTCTAGCCATCCCAGGGCTTTGTATTAGAGGCAAAGGGTGTAGAAAAGGGCCACAAAACACCCTTTAACGTCCCAGTCTTTCCACGAAAGAGCTCCGAGAACAGGAGTCTTTTCAACAATGTATGAATAACCAAGTTCTGATTTCCGTTATGACAGGCGCTGTTGGACTTCCGTACGTCGGTCAATAAATCCAAGACTCTTCATCCAACATATAAATTCTCTTTGAACCAGGAACGAGGTCTTCAGTTGCCTGAAATGGGTGGGGGGTGGGGAGAACAATACAATTACTAAAAAATAATATAATATATATATTCCTGCCTGGCTGGGTCAGTCATATACGCGATCGCAGTTTTCCCGGTAAACCTGAGCGCAACGGTGGGGACTGATGGGCAAGGAGGGTCACGAGCTTATGAGAAACAACTAAAACAAGACCTTAAAACCTAGCGACAAACAGTTGCGTGCATTAGCACAAGATTAGATGAGGATAAAGGAAATCATTAGCCTAAATGGAAAACAGTAAATTAACTTCTGAAAAGGCTTCTAAGCCTACACTAGCCTACTAGTAAAACTAGTGGAACAGAGATCCTGCCACACGTAAATAATTGTGGTTGTAAACGATAACACAGACAATATAAATCCTTAGTCTAGTAGTGGGAAGAAGAGGTTATCATCATGGCCCCAAATAACTTTTAAATATCTTGCAATTGGCGATGAGTCTCTTACGAAATCGGCAAGAGTGCCTCTCATTACATAAAGCTATATAACCTCTCCATCATCGGCAATAGTCAGTGGTGTGTGTTCCCCACACTCCCGCGCCCCCACCGTCGCGCTCAGGTTCACCGGGAAAACTGCGGCCGCATCATATACATGTGCCTCCCCAGTGGGCCCGCAGTAATCATTGCCCCCCTGTAGCCACTGTCAATCAATTAATCACATATACTGCACATGAACTGGCTAGCTTTCCCCCCCCCCCCGTTTTCCAGAGCTATAATTATTTTATTCGATTAGGCTCATTTATGCAACTAATGTAACCATAACATGATGGTCAAATAAGGCAATAAAGTGCACAATAAAATCAATAACCAGATAAATGTACAACAACACACAACTCAAAAAACTATAAATTTAAATTATGGTCAATGTTAATTACAAGTTACCTGAATCTGTTCAAATTGCTTAAAGGAGTAGTTCACCCCCAAAATGACTTTTTTTCTATTGATCACTAATGCCATGGAGACTTGAGTTCAATGATATTTTTTTGTATTTGTTACATTCTTAAGACAAAACATTTTTTATAGTAAATTTACCCCCATTGATTCCGGATGGGGACCCGGATGGGGAGTAATGCATTTGGGTCCCCATCCGGAATCAATGGGGGTACATTTACTATAATATTTATTTTTTCTTAGGAATGCAACAAATACAAGAAATATATCATTGAATTCAAGTCTCCATGGCGTGAGTAATCAATAGAAAAAAAGTCATTTTGCGGGTTTCCTTTAATGTTTACACTGCAGTCAATGTTTGTTAGGGATGCAGTTAAAGAAAAAGAAAAAAGGATGAAAGAAATGTATGGTAAATTCTTCTTGCAGATACTTGAGTTTCAATTGAAAGCATGCTGTTTTGTTGCCTTTTAGTAAATGTGAAGAGTTCCGTTCTTATACATCACATACTGTATCTGTAACAAACTCCAAATCCGTAATAACCTCTTTTGCTGCTGCTTTTTACTGAGGTTTTTGATTCTTGTGCTGTAATGCAGTTTAATTATATATCATCTTTTATTCATTCAAGTTGGTTAGAGGTGGTCTCCCTACTGGTTGATAAGTAGTATTGCCACATCATCTCCCAAGGAGAAGCTGCAATTGCCGTACGAGTGGTAGAATGTGGGAGACCCAGGTTTGAATCTGAGGTAGTACATCAGTTACAGATTGAAGCTTTAACTCAAATCTAATTACCCATTATTTAACTTTCTAATAACCATTTTAATGTCCTTTGTTTTGTATAATTAACCGCTTTTTCAAAGATCCACACTCACAGTACGTTGCGATGCATTTGAAGCTTGTAGATCGGCTACTTACATTATCAGTTAATAATATTAGCTGTACCTTTATAGCTGAGGATTCTCCTCCTGCTCCTTAGCGGCTTGGAGGAGGCGGTGGTCGCGACGTCTCCCTTTGTAAAGGTAAAACAGCTCGAGGAGGGTGAGGAGCAGGCAGAGGGAAGAGACAGTGTACATGATCCAGAGAAAGATGGTCTTCTCCGTGGGTCGTGCGATGAAACAGTCGACCGTGTCTGGGCAGGGGTCGCGCGTGCAGATGAACTTGTCATGCACCTTGGAGCCATAGAGGATGCCCTGGCCAATGAGGAAGGCCACCTCGAGGATTGCACGAAACAGCAGATGGGACCCGTAGACCATCATCAGGCCATCAAGCGTGATCTGTTTCCGTTCCGACACCAGACCTGGATAATGCCACCAAGTTGTTTCATTCACCTTTATCGCAATCTCGTTGTGTGACGCTTTACATTAATGTTTAGAAAATGTGCTAAAAATGGTGATGCCAGGATTACAGTGGTAAAACCAGTGGAATCTCTGCTGAAATAAGCCACTTCTACTCAAGTTGAGAATGTACATCTTACCTTTGATCGGGATCGCCCCAGTATCGCCCATCTTGTGCATGGAGTAACCCAGGTACATGATGCTGGGCCAGGTAATCACGATTACCTGGATAGACAAATCATAAAATCATGTTTAGTGTAAAAACATTATTTGCAATTATTCTTTTAACCACTTAAAACCCCATTTTATTTTAATGCCAGGTCTAAATAACCAGCAAATTCAAATACTGCATCTAGTGCACTAAGAGTGAAAATAACAGATCTACAGGCTCACAGTTGTGAGGCGTTGTGAGCATGTAGATCGGCTATTTTCACAATTTCTGCCACTAATATTTGACAATTTGGTCAATGTTTAATTTGTCATTTTAGAGCCAATATAAAGTCCTTAAATTGTCACTTTAGAAATGTGCAGACACCCTCTATAGACTTAAACGTTATGTTGGTTTGTTTACTGTTGAGAGAAAACTATTTGCATATCGTTAGCCTCATAGGATAAATGCCTAAGTCATTTTTTATGATTTTTGGATAATAAGAAAAAACACATTTTCTAGCAAGTATGTAAGAGTTTTTAATGCAGATTTTCAAAATAGCTTCCTGAGGGGTTAACACAATGTTTTTACAAAAAGATAAACATGACAGTGATTCCATAACAAAAAAAAGTGACTTAGGCCATTTTCAAGAAAATAATGTTGTTACTTAGGCATTTTTAATACAGTAGTGAGGGCCCACTAGAAGTCTCTGAGGGCCCCTAGTAGTCTGTGAGGGCCCACTAGAAGTATGTGAGGGCCCCTAGTAGTCTGTGAGGGCCTACTAGAAGTCTGTGAGGGCCCCTAGTAGTCTTTGAGGGCAACTAGTAGTCTGTGAGGGCCCCTAGTAGTCTGTGAGGGCCCCTAGTAGTCTGTGAGGGCCTACTAGAAGTCTGTGAGGGCCAACTAGAAGTCTGTGAGGGCCCCTAGTAGTCTGTGAGGGCAACTAGTAGTCTGTGAGGGCCCACTAGAAGTCTGTGAGGGAACCTAGTAGTATTTGAGGGCAACTAGTAGTCTCTGAGGGCTCACTAGAAGTCTGTGAGGGCCCCTAGTAGTCTGTGAGGGCCCACTAGAAGTCTGTGGGGGCCCCTAGTAGTCTTTGATGGCAACTAGTAGTCTGTGAGGGCCCACTAGAAGTCTGTGAGGGCCCACTAGAAGCTCACCTGTAATGCCCAGTAGCGACATTGGGAGAGAGGAGCGAAGGCGTCGTAGCAGACGTTTTCACATCCAGGCTGCGTAGTGTTGCACGTGAACTTTTCATGTTCATCGTGGTAGATGGTATTACCTGGGGGTGGGCGATATGGTGATAATTATCGTTGAGACGATACAATGTCTCCACGATATGCATTTTCAGAGGTATCGTATATATCGTGATACAATGAGGGAGCCTTGTAAAACATCCCGTTTAATCGTTAATACAGAGATTCATTGCAGAATTCAATTTAAACCTGCATTTTGTTCTAAATCAGTAGTTCTCAAACTTTAAAATGTCAAGGTCTCCACTTGACTCTTGACAGTATACAAATGAAACCAAATGGACCCGTAAGGGTCCATTTGGTTTTGTTTGTATACTGTCAGAGTTACAATAAAGTTCAATTTAGACCTCCCAAAAGGAACCCAGAGAGTCTAGTTTTTGTCAAGTACCTTGAAAAATAACCATAATATTGATATTTTATTTTTCCATATCGCCCACCCCTAGTCTCACCTGCAACCGCGGTCAGCACAATGCGGAAAATGAGTAGCACTGTGAGCCACACCTTCCCCACAAAGGTGCTGCGCTTTGAGATGTCACCGAAAAAACTTGTTATGAGGTCCCAACTCATGATGCCGCTGGGAAGAGAGACAAGCAAAAGGATGTACACTGGTGATGAGAACCATTAAAGATCAGTGCGTTTTACTGTTCAACAACCAGTCACATCAAATAGCAAACAAGACAGACTGGGCATGTGGTAAACCTTGGGTGTATACGCCTGATTAAATACAAATGATCCACCTGACCTCGTAATACATTTAGTTCAACGTTTTTGCAATACAATTACCTACCCTGTTTAGGACACTTACGTGTGATCACAGATCAAAGTGAGCATAGAGTCCACGATTAAGAGCTAAAAGTTGTGTTGACATCAAATGTGTTCAAGCATACAGAATCAGGCAATATCCAGACCCAAATCATATTCTAAATGGGTTAACCGATAACCGGTTATGTTATTAGTTAAAGGAGCTATAGTCAACTTTTTCTTGAAAAACGGATGCTAAAATAAAAATGTTTCGAAAATATTTTACAAAAAAATAAGCGTCATATACTGTATGTGTTTCTATTAAAAAATGACCACAAAGTGTAAAATAATGATAAAATAATCATTTTGGCCATTGTCAGACCGACACTTTGTTTACATTCTAGTCTATAGACTATCCTAAACAAAGTGTCGGCCCTACAATGAAAAAGTTGACTAAAGCTCCTTTAATAGTATAGGCATTTGAATAGCCCAAAAATATTACCAATACTAACAAATCTGTAAGGAGTGTTAAATGGCTCAGTAAAAAAATGGCAGCACAATGTTAAGATTCAGGTCTATTTTTTCTCTTGATCTATGTTAAGTGCGTTGTGGAAAAAAAGCATACACTATTTTAATTATGTGAAGTAACTCTTATTCACATCAAGACAATAGTGGCATTGCAAATATTACGCATCAGAACAATGTTTTATATACAAAGCCATTTGAATCCCGATTGTCCCTTTACATGGCATGCAATTCCACATGCCCCAGTTCAAGCTGTGTTTGGTTTCTTCCCGAAAACAATCTGATCTGATATTCAAGCGTCTCCATTTCAAGCTTTTATTTTTCCGAGGGCAAACCCTGGTTGCGCAAAATATCATGGGAAGAAAAGCCAACAAAGAAGAATGTCATTGTCAGAGTGAAAGGTATTATCAACTCTTTGTTTCAAAAGAGGACTCAGGTGTGCTCCGATCCCCAAGTGCCACAAATAGGTGGATATAATATCTAGGTTACATAATCGCAGTTATCAAATCACACATAAAGACAACAATGAGGCGACATTTAGGAAGGCTTCACTTCCTACTAGGGGCCACACGTTAGAAGCCCATGACACTGTGGTCACAAGCATCCCAATTAAATTGGCCTATATTGATTTAGGCAAACCGAAATGTAATAATACAAATTTCAGATACGGCCAAGCATTAGCCCTGACTTCTAAACTACATGCTCACGTTTGGTGCAGAATCAGATACAGCCTACTTAACAGCTCTTAACCAAACATTTCACCTCTGAACTTATATAATACTCTAAAAAACCTCAGCAGCGTACCAAGTGAAATTCACACCCAGATACCCACTGTAAGAAGTTTTGCCTACATCATGAGTTCTACCTATATTTATGTCAAGGCTGTCTGTCCCACATAACTACACCACTTCTTAGCTAATTGAGGATACCGTATTTTCCGGACTATAAGGCGCACTGTATTCTTTTGAGAAAATTAAAGGCTTTTAAGTGTGCCTTATAGTCCGGAAAATACGGCACTTGTGAACCACGGATGAATTCCTTCACGTGTACTGTGGTTTGATTTCAGACAGTGCTGTGATTCAGATCAGCTGTCCAGTGTCCGCTCTCCTTCCATGCAGTCTGGGGAATGATGCACAAAAGACTAGTAGTGCTTCATGCTGTCCTCAAACTGACAAAAGACACGCACTGTTTTAAAGCTCCCTTTCAACATGGGACCTTTAAACAGACAATGCAATTACAGACAATGCAAACTTTGTCTCACAAACAAGAGGGAGGACTCGCACACAATGCTGCGTCCTGCTGGCCAAAAGACACCTTTTAAACAGTAGCCTGTGTTTGCAGCATCTGGGTGAAAGCAAACACACAAGAGCCATTTGGAAACCTAACAAAAGTTTGCGTTAACGAGCTATTTGGCTTCTTAACGACTGGCCAGGCGGTGGAGGAGACTGGGGAGGTTGAGAACAGAGCAAAGGAGAGTTAACATTCCACTCTTAACCAAAAGCAGAGCTGGATTTTTAGGGTTCAGGGAGCACTTTGAGGGCACATCATGCATGCTGTCCTTGTGCACGCCAATATAATATTATGAACACACCTGACATAACTGTGAAGCCCGTTTGTCACTTTGACAAATCATATGCTGTATATTAGCATTTTTATGGTGTATCTATATCTATTCTGCATCTAGCATGAGGCATATCTATTCTGCATCTAGTATGAGGCAACATGTTTAACCATCAGTGTGTGTGTGTGTGTGTAGGCGGGCGGGGGGGTTGTCTGGCCCCGTTACAGATGTTGTCCAAAAATCATGCAGATCGGTACACAGTATCTCTATAGCCATTAAACAAACGGGTATTTCTTACATTGATGCTCCTACATATTATCATGCAAGCACCAGTTAAAGTTACTTTCCATCCCTCACACTGTCTGTATGCACAGTGCACATCCCATAACCCACACACTGCACATCATTTCGGAGCTCATATCTTTAAACGGGTAAGGGCTAGTAATATTAAACACGTCTAATGTCCACTGAAACTTTTTTTTTTTTTTTTTTTTTAAGTTTGTATTCGTTTTGCATGACGGGACCTTCTGGCATACCTTTAAAGCAGTGTTTCTCAAACCTTCAACTTTCCAGGTCTCCCCATAACTCTGGTTCAATGTTCCCCAATCATCCAAAAATGAAAACAACTCAAAACACACAATAATGGGGAGAAATTACAAATACTAGTGTGGCAGGGGGCACTAGGGACATCTGGACACCATACATTTGTTATGACTGGGCATCTGGACGGGTGGGCACCTGGACAAGACATCTGGGCATTTGGACGAGTGGGCACCTAGGGGTGGAGACATCTGGGCACCTACATTAGGATTGCCCACATGTTCTTAGTGCCCAGATGTCCCACCATTTCCTGCATGAGTTGGGAACATAATTATACTTATTTCTTTTGGTGGGTTAGGTTAGACATAGAACCTTTTTGTGGGGAGGGTGGGTGGGGGACATAGATCCTTTTTGGGGGGGTAAGTGGGGAACATAGAACCCTTACCCGGGGAACATTAGGGAGGACCCCCTAGGGTCCAGTGTTGCCAACCTAGAGGATTTGTCGCTAGATTTAGCTACATTCCAGACCCCCCTAGAGACTAAATTTGTGAAAAGCTTCTAGAGACAAATCTAGCTACTTTTTCTGCTGATTTGGGGACACATATTGTTGACAGGAGCCAGAGATAAAGCCCTATTTTTCCTTCCTTTTCCCTCTCTCTGCCTCCATTTGCTGCTTATCTGCTCCTCAGTGACACACAAACGCACACCCTGCATCTCTTTCTGTCTCTACTGGTACTGCCGCCGTGAAAAAACTCAAAATATTACCATAGAAACGTGCACGCGCATCTGTTCACATGCACGCGCTTTTGTGTGCACGTGCGCGCAGAGCGCGTGCACCCCACCCCTAGCGACTTCTAGCTACTTCTGGGAGAGCCACTAGCTACTTCCGTTACTGGGGAGTAGGCGAGGTTACTGGGGAGTTGGCAACACTGCTAGGGTCGACAGAACCGTCGTACGACGAAATATATGGCCTCAACGTCGATTGAACTGCATGGGAGGGTGATGCAACTCCACGACAAAACGTCGACAAATAAACCATTTTTGGGGGGGTGAAACACAAAACAAGAGTACAAAACACAAGACACGGCCTTCATTAAGTGATTAACTTGATAGAAACGCCACCATTAAGAGTTTATATAACTTTTTAGTGTGAGACACAGAGGTAGACGTTGGAGCTCGGTGGCGTCACTGGCGTCTCATCATCACACAGGCACTGTAGTGCCTACATGTTGAGGCAAAATAGCCTAGTCATTTGGTCCAGGAGACACATTTCTTTATGGGCCACTTAAGGCCCTTCCATACTTTGACCGAAACCGCCGTTTTCGGTCAAAAGGTCCTTTTTAGTAGAGGAAAAAAACATAAAAAAGAGCCTTAGTTTTTGAGGTACCCCTACCCGGGGTAGAACAAAACGCGACATAGTTTTTTCATATCTTTAGGATGTCCCCTTCATGAAATGGATTGTCCCAAGTTTTACTTTTACTGCAAAAGTCATGAAATTGATCCATGAAGGGACTCACCACATAGGCAAAAAAACGCCTATCTTGAAAGATGGAGTTCCAAGTCAAACCTTTGTCATTTTCTACCTGCAGGTTGTTTTTACCTCATACTTGCACAGAAGGTCTACATGTAGTGTCCTTACATCTCAGAACAATCAGAATGCAAAAAGATGGTTCTGTTTTGAATCTGCAGCCTTTTATATAAGGACTTTCTATAGGCGGAAATTACATTTCTAAGGAATGTTCCCCTGTAAGTCTGGGGATAATCTTCTATAAGGGGTAGAACAAAACGCGACATAGTTCTTACAAATCTTTAGGATGTCCCCTTCATGAAATGCACTGTCCCGAGTTTTACTTTTACTGCAAAAGTCATGAAATTGATCCATGAAGGGACTCACCACATAGGCAAAAAACGCCTATCCTGAAAGATGGAGTTCCAAGTCAATCCTTTGTCATTTTCTACCTGCTGGTTGTTTTTACCTCATACTTGCACAGATGGTGTACAGGTAGCATCCTTACATCCCAGAACAATCAGAATGCAAAAATGTGATTCTGTTTTGAATCTGCAGCCTTTTATATAAGGACTTTCTATAGGCGGAAATGACATTCCTAAGGAAAATCCTGGAGATAATCTTCTCTAAGGGGTAGTACCAACCCTGACAGTGTTTTACTTGTCCTCTTCATGAAATGGATGGTCAGTAGTTTTACTTTTACTGTAGAAGTCATGAAATTGATCCATAA
Organism: Nannobrachium achirus; assembly: GCF_963921795.1. Taxonomy (NCBI): domain Eukaryota; kingdom Metazoa; phylum Chordata; class Actinopteri; order Myctophiformes; family Myctophidae; genus Nannobrachium; species Nannobrachium achirus. Next base: position 41,250,789 of record NC_137831.1, on the reverse strand, counting down.
AGGCACTCACCATAAAAAAAAGACAACCCTGAAAGATGGAGTTCCAAGTCAATCCTTTGTCATTTTCTACCTGCTTTTTTTCACCTCAAAAGCAGCAAAAATATTGTTCTATAAGCAGTCTATGGTAGTCAGACTTAAATGCAGTATGTATGTAGGCCTATATTCAGTAGAATACACTACACAATGTGTGATTATTTGGCATGCAGTAAGCCAAAGATTCTCAGACCCTGAAGCTCATGTATGTGCTTCGCCAGCTTGTTGAAAGCTGTTGTTTTGCTTATTCTGAACAGACTGCTCGTTGCATTGCATCCAGTCAATGCGTGCCATGCTGGAAGACTCTCACACAAAGCCACTCCCAATGTATTTGTAATATCAGACATTGCATGTATCGTTGTCTATCCAATGACCAGCATGCATGAAAATGGCAGCTATTCCAAGGAGTTGTTGACTGACAGTAGATGAGCAACACAAGTATATCAATAGTACTGTACATATAAATTAGGTCAGGGTGTGAGAACCTTTGGCTTGACAGATAGTCTACCAGAGGCTTCAGCATGTTCAACACAATATGCCCTCACTCTCTATGGCCTAAAAAAGAAAGCAAAGGACCAGGTGTGTTCTAGTCTCGATGAGCTCTGTTGTATTCTTGCATCATGACAGACATGCCATATATGGAGCCACAATCATGTCCCCAAACCCCTTCTGTGGAATCCATTTGGGAAGGGTTGGATGCTAAAGGATACATCACTACAGCCTGTCCTGTTCAAAAAATAGCCTGCACCAAGCATTAAGAGACCTCACCCAACTCTACTGCTATGATAAGGATTGTTGCAGTCAAAGTAGTATGTTCCTCAATGTCTCTCTGTGGGATTGTGTTGTACATAATATTGCTCCTGTCTTTACAGTACATTGCCTGTAAACTCAAATAAACAAGAAATGACACAATCCTTTTATACCAGCTTGTGCCTTGTGGACCAGCCTTGACTGTGGAGCATTGTAGTGGCCTTGTGGTTGTAATCCACTGGGAACTGAATTCCTTCTTACCGTTTATATCATACCATATTTATTACCATAACATAAATAGTAAGACGGAATTCAATTAATCCATTGACCAGCCATTGACCAATAGATACACAGCCGATTACGTCATGAAATCTCCTGACAAAATTATGTCAGAATTTGGGAGATCACAGCTTTGTATCCATTGACCAGCTTTGCAAATTGGTCAGTCCCCCTCACACTCAAAATAGTTGTTGATTAGAAAATATTGACAAAGAAATAAACGAAATAAATTAAAATGAGAAAAAGCTGCTGTTTGATTATTTGCCATGCAGTAAGAATGGCACACATATATACCTATACCTGAGAACCATCCGTAGATTCTATGACTATGAAGTGTGTAGAGACATGGTATCAAATTGTAATCCCACTACATTTTGTTGTATTTGAGGCATATACAGTATTAATAGATAGAGGGAAAAAAACTCCTGATTCACAATACAAGCATATTCTGACATATTCTTCTGGTTTATTTTGGTTGTTGGTGTATTCCCTATTGACAATCTGAATGGAGCTCATTCATTTGTATTGATAATGAGCACCTTATCGATCCTGCTTATTGACCCGGGCTTTTATCAAGCCCACTGTTGAGCGCTTTATAATATTTTGTGGGAAGATGTGAGATGACAAATTCTGAACAGAACTGGTATTTTTTTTAATTGGCCAGTTGTTGTGACTGTGAGTGGGGGGCTCTCTCTATTCCGATATGTCGCCACTCCGACAGTGACTAATTATTGTCGGAGTGGCAACACGTCCATAGAGGTTAGGGTTAGGGTAAGAGATAGTAGTGTCTGTCGGAAAGGAGACATGTCGGAATGAAGATGAGAATTGACAAAAGTAAAAAATATTATCATTTAATATCTTTTAAAAATCATTCATTAGTGTGCAGTAAGTGTTAAATGGCTATATATTATGAATAGTACTGTAACAATGTATTGATCGCCTCTTGTCTTGATTATTTAAACATGATGTCATGGCCCGCTATGCTTAATAACAAGCTTGATAAGCCCAACGCTTATTGATACCGGGATATCAAGTTTGTAGTAGGCCCTTGTTTCGAGCACCATCCCAACCAGTAAGTAGAAATGGTGTATGATTAACGTGTGGGGATATTTCTGCACTTTCTTGGTAAATCACTTTTTTGCATTCTGATTGTTTTGGGATGTAGGAACACTACCTGTAGACCATCTGTGCAAGTATGAGGTAAAAATAGAAAATTACAAAGGATTGACTTGGAACTCCATCTTTCAGGGTTTGCCTATGTGGTCCCTTCATGGATCATTTTCATGACTTTTGCAGTAAAAGCAAAACTGCTGACCATCCATTTCATGAAGAGGACAAGTAAAAGTTATGAAAAAACATTGTCATGGTTTGTACTACCCCTTATAGAAGGATTACAGGGAAATTCTCCTTAGGAATGTCATTTCCGCCTATAGAAAGTCCTTATATAAAAGGCTGCAGATTCAAAACAGAACCACATTTTTGCAGTCTGATTGTTTTGGGATGTAGGGACACTACCTGTAGACCATCTGTGCAAGTATGAGGTAAAAACAACCAGCAGGTAGAAAATGACAAAGGTTTGACTTGGAACTCCATCTTTCAGGATAGGCGTTTTTTTTGCTTATGTGGTTAGTCCTTTCATGGATCAATTTCATGACTTTAGCATTAAAAGCAAAACTCGGGACAATCCATTTCATGAAAGGGACATCCTAAAGATATGAAAAAACTATGTCGCATTTTGTTCTACCCCGGGTAGGGGTATGGTCAACTTCTGGCCTATTTTTTCCTCCACTATTTCTACCATAAAATTATATCCCTCGGGACTTCTGAAAAGCATTGGACCGAACGAGAGTTCGGAAATTTGCACGTCGGAAAACACAACTCACCGAACATTTCGGTCGAAGTATGGAGAGGCCTTTATTCAGTGAAATTCAGTGATTCAAGTAACTTCGTGGATAAATACAAATGTATAAGGCCTTCCCTCCCTGAATTAGAAAACAAATGTTTGAGTAGTGAAACTAGCCGAAAATCTCCAAACTGGCGACACCTTGTGGGCTTGTAAATCTGCCGTTTTCACTAGTTTGGGACTAGACTAACGACGTTTCTTTTTGAGTCTCGAGCTAAAAAGTTTGTAACGACGGTCATTTCCGGCTAGTCGTTTCACAGACGATGAACTTTGATGGATAAGGATATGGATCGTAAACAAACCTGTTGAAACAACGAAAAGTCATTAAGAAAATGTCCCCCAAACAAACAAACTCACCTAGTGTGCTCCTCCAAGCTGAAGATGATGCCACCATAGAGTTATGGATGCCACCCGTTCACTTCACCAGGTTTGTCTAATCAGCAGACTTGATGATGCTCACGTGCGCCTCCTCATCACCAGATTCACCAACCAAGTAACCTCGCATCACCAGGCTTTCCGCTGGGGGAAAGCCTGGTCTTCGTTTACTAAACGGGCCGTTTGATCCGGTCGGGAGCGGAAGAGCTCCTACGTTTTTCTGTAGTCCAAAACGGACTACACTTTGGCCGGAAACAACGACCGGAAACAGTTTCAACCCAGTTTAGCGCATGCGCAAGTAGTTAGCGCATGCGCAAATACGGGTTAAAACCTGGTTAAAACTGTTTCCGATCGTTGTTTCCGGCCAAAGTGTAGTCCGTTTTGGACTACAGAAAAACGTAGGAGCTCTTCCGCTCCCGACCGGATCAAAAGCCCGAAATTGGAAGCCAGCCCAGGCTACCAACCAAGTACAGCAGAAAGCCTGGTGACGCGAGGTTACCAACCAAGTGACCAACCAAGTAAAACTAAACAACTCAACCTGAACTTTATTCTCTCAAGACGCGAATTACAAAAAAGTATTGGCAGAAAAAAGCACCAAAAGTAAAAGTACTAATTTTGCCGGTCAAGGGACAACCTTATCATTTTTCATAGCCATAAATCATACCAGTAGAGTTCGCTAATATTCGGACGACATAACGTCCGAATATTATCGACCTCTACTGGTAGTTATGATTTATGGCTAAATTTTTCAAAGGCCTACAATTGGTAAATGTATGTTGTGTAGGCCTAATAATAATCAGAATCTACAAAGTAAATAGTTTTCAAATACATGTAGTAAGGTAAATACATTTAGTTTAATAGGTAAAAGTACAATGTTTGGATCCGAGACGTAGCCTAGTGGAGAACAAGTGAATTGGAAATACTCAAGTAAAGTACAAATACCTAAAAATTGTACAGTACTTAAGTAAATGTACTTAGTTACTTTACACCACTGGGGAGGAGGGAGGAGGCCCCTGGCTGAAACCTGATCCACAGACTACTGTTTTGTTGTCCCCTTGTAAGTAAATTAACAAGGCCCTCTATAATGTGACCTGAATGTGACACAGCCTTTGCAAGAAGTACACTCACATTTGTTTATTTTTGCTTAGGTAAAACTAGTACCACAATGTAGAAATACTAAGTCTATACAGTCCTATACATAAGTCCTTTATTCAAGATTGAACTCATGTATTCAAGAATGAAGTTTTTTGTCAAAATCTTTTCAAAAAAGCTCACAATGCGTCATGATGCAGCTACCAGCAACTGAGATCTGAATGGGCTTAATGCATCTGAAATGTTAATTGTAAGTAGGCTAGAAAGCACAACATTTGCCTCCGAGTTGTACAAGTAGTCTTTTCAGACTGGTTGAATGATAGACAGACTACTGTACAGTCCTAAGGTGGTTTCAATAAAATAAAATAAAAAATGTTTTGCAGGATATAATAGGCCAGTAATTCTCAAAATTACATTTCAAGGAATGCAAATTTGAAGTGCATTAGAGTTAGACCCCCATTACCTATTTATGTATTAACTAGGCTAACTGACTCTGGGGCCCCAACAGTTTTTTATTGTTGGGCAAGGCAAGTTTATTTTTAGGCACATTTCAAGAGCTTGTAATCTTTACACAAAGATTAAGCATAAGTAGTAAATAATTGTTCGTGTTTTAACAATGTTTCACTTATGAGCCATTACATCACAGATACATTAAATAGTTTTCACTTGTGATCATATCGCTCTCTACAAACTCCTCTAGAGGAGGAAGCGTCATCAACACAGTTCTTTGTACTTGCACTATACCTTTAGAGGGCAGTGTTGGCTACACTTCCAAGACAGCAGTGCCATGGGAGATGACAGGTAACCAAGCCTTGCTACAGCCAACACATAAAATGTAGTTTACCTCTATTCAATCATTAAAATTGAGAATGTCATTAGGACAACCAAAGTCATAAGAGCATAGGTTTATAAAATTAGCATTTAAATTGTTAATTAAATTATTAATTTAAATGCATCCTCAAGTACAGCAGTTATATAGCCTATAGCCTTTAACTGTCTAACAGTAAACAATTACAACTCAATACCTTTTGACTAGATCAGTTTGACAAAAGTATGTCAAGTCCATACACTTGAAAAATATGTTTATTTTCCAACGTTTATTTTTTTCTCTGAACAAAATAATCTCTAGTTACAAAATGTACATTAGAGGAAATGAAATAAAATCACATCAAAGCAGTATGTAGTGTAAACTGGAATTCCAGAGTAGGACTGTAATAGATTACAGGAAGGTCTACCTACACCTCATCGTAATGCCTTAATTTATACTCAGTCGTACGATTGTGACAAAATAGTTAAAGGGGTGGTGACATCCAAAAATAAATTTTGAGTTTTTTATGCTTTTTTTAATGTTTCCTGGCCTCAATTACACCAAAAAAAACGCAACTTTTGACATGCAGTGGTTTTCCTGCTATCTGTGTGTTTGTGCTGGTTTCTGCATAATGAGTCTCAAACGCGCAGTTCATTGGCTACTGGACTCATACGTCGTCAGTCGATTCACCTCTCTCGCCTCTCTCCCCTCTCCCAGTGTCCCTGTCTGTATTTCTCCACAGCCCAAGTTTTGAGGAAGTGACCTCTTACATTATATTATCCTTTAATTGTAAATATGGGCATATAACATATATTTACCCATTCGGATATCTTATTTACATCAATATCCTTCATATCAAGTAGTCAGTTTATGCTTTTGTGAAATAATGAAAATCGCTATATATCGCTATGTATTTTCCGCCCTGGCTGGGTCCGTGGGCAGCGCCTCCCTCCTCATCACCGAGTCCCCGAGGACAGCGCACTTCTCCCGGGGGCAGAGCTCCGTGGACCGTGGAGCAGCCGACTATAACTCCACGCTGCCCTGTCCTCCCTCCACACACACGGGCACGGCGACTCAGAGAGCAGACAGTAAAACGCTATGATAACACAAGCAATAGGTGGTTCTCTAAACGGAGGCATTTAGACAAAATATGTTACTATAATAACTACAGAAGGACCGTGAAGTGTTTCTGCAGCGCGGAGCAGAGCTATAACGTTACCGCGTACGGTCTAAATTGAACTCCGCGGGGGTACAGATGTAACCACAGAGATCCGGGCGGTAACGTCGGTCCCGGGGAAGAAAAAAACACTCGCGACTCTCGATGCTGTTTGTGTGTGCCTCGTCAGGGCTCAGCTCAGCCTCTGTGTGTCAGTGTGTGTGTGTGTGTGTGTGTGTGTATGTGTGTGTGTGTGTGTGTGTGTGTGTGTGTGTGTGTGTGTGTGTGTGTGTGTGTGTGTGTGTGTGTGTGTGTGTGTGTGTGTGTGTGTGTGTGTGTGTGTGTGTGTGTGTGTGTGTGTGTGTGTGTCACAGTGTGTCTTGTTGTACCAAAGCAAAGCAGCGAAACACATGCATCGCGTCTGCGAGCATGCATCTCTCGGTCATTGTGTTGGAGCTGGGCGGACCTCTGTGTGTGTGTGTGTGTGTGTGTGTGTGTGTGTGTGTGTGTGTGTGTGTGTGTGTGTGTGAGCGTGCGTGCGTGTGGCCAGTGGCCACTTTGGGTACCAGTTTGAGAACTGCTGAGTGGGAGAGAGAGGCTCCCCTGGTGGTGATTATAGAGTATTTCAGGTGACAGACCGTTTTTCATGACACCTAAACAGAGAGAGAGACCATGGCTCCATGGAGTGGATTTTCAAGTTTAAACATTTTAAAACATGTTTTTAGGACCAGGGCAAAGACTTTTATGATTGGTAAAAACAGAATGTCATTTAACCTTTAAGAGAGCTCACCCATATCCATGACAACATGCTACAGAGCTTTGCCACTGACTGATGCACTACAAAGCTGCTCATTTCAGTGCGTCATCATCTCACACCTATACGCTCCATCTGCTTCTCATTTGCCCTTGCAGTTTCAGTTATTTCTGTTACCGTTTGGGTCACTTCGACCGTCATCAGGTATGATACATAATGGTATATGTATACACACCTGATTAAGTTTCAAGCGACTGAAACAAATCTTTAAACTTTTTTTTTGGTTCCAAGTGAAGACTGTTGACTACCTACACCGTGTCCATTGCAGGTGTGCCAAACGGACTTACTAAAAAGAGCATTTGTTTGTATGGAACATTGCCAGACACATCGTACGACATAGTATAAAATCCTGCTTCTCTGCAATAAAAAACAAATCATAACAGCCAAAAGGGGGTGCTCGTTTCAATTTTAAACAAAGGCTTAAAGGAGTAGTTCACCCCCAAAATGACAAAGAGTCACGCCATGGAGACTTGAGTTCAATAATATTTTTAGTTTTTTGTCACATTCCTAAGACAAAAATTTGATTCGAGTAAATTTACCAACATTGATTCCGGATGGTGACCCGTTTCGAAACGGGTCACCATCCGGAACGAATGGGGTACATTTATTGTTATCACATTTTTGTCTTAGGAATGCGACAAAAAACAAAAAATATTATTGAACTCTAGTCTCCATGGCGTGACTAATCAATAGAAAAAAAAAGTAATTTTGGGGGTGAACTACTCCTTTAAGGCATTTCTCTGATCCTCTGTGCTTACAAAATGAACACACACAAAAAACAGATTTCTGGGACAAGGCACCTACTGACAAGGTACGGCTGGAACATTGCATTGAAACATCTACAGGATTACAGTATTCTTGTGGTCAGCGAACTTTAATGCAAGGTTTAGATTAACATGGGGAAATGCTTATTTTTTTGCATGTAATGGTTTATAAAGTACACGTACCAAGTTATACAAATGTTAAAGTGCTGTTTTCTTCCCCTGCAGTCTATTGAAATAAATGACATTCCAATAGTGATGTTTACTTGTGAGAACTAAGGTAGCTGCAGTCTACACTTTAAATCTTAACCTTGGTGCCTGACGAAACAGGTCACATAACAAGCTATTGATTTAAGGAATATGGAAGTTGTCATGAAATGTTGCAAAACCAAAAGAAAAATACATGACTAAGGAAAAAAGAAAAAGCATGGTAGACAGAATTCAAGCATTTCCCAGGTAAACGTTTTGGCTAATTTGAACAAACGTAACGGCTTGGAACTCAGTGAAACAATGACAATAGTAAAGAGAGACAATTATAAAAATCATTGGAATTAAACTTGGTCCTTCCTGCATACTAAGTCCATGTCCATGCACGCACAAAAAAACAACAGAACCCATAGGCAGCATTCTTCTTTTTGGTCTTAATTACAGCCAGCAACAAGTCTTAACAGTGTGCAATGAATGTGACAATCCTTTCATTAGGAAATCTTAACAAAGTACAATTAGCACAACCGTTTGAAGATCAGTAAGGCTTCCAATGAACACGTGGATAACTGCATGAGAACGTTGGCCAAAAAAAATGAAAGAAAGGGATTGAAATAAAAGAGCGTGTAGACCAAAACGCAGCTACGGGCACTGTCAAGGTGTGGGTGTGGACCGGCAAGCTGAAACTCGAGACCAAAATATTTGGCAGAAGTTCAAGTTTAGAGTTGTGGCGTTGTGTACAAACGCAGCTCACATTTGAGTCTTGTTTTCTTCTCTTTTTAGATTGGCCCTTTAATACTGACAAGGCATTTTTCCCTTTCATCCACTAACAAAACCAGACACACGCACAACAAGCATACACACTTCAGTCGCTCTCAGTGGTCTGACTGCATTCCCATATGTCACACATGGCAAACATACGGCCCGGGGTCCAGACCCGGCCCTTCGACCATCTCAATACGGCCCTCGAATCCTCAAGAAAAACTAAATTACCCCCATACAATCTACATGTTAAAAGGCAACATTATGTTCTTTTAAGGAAATCAATTTTAATGCGTAGGCCTATATGTAATGCGTAGTACTGCATTCCATATTCCCTCCGTATGTACTCAAATGTTAAATGTTTTTATAATGCAACAGTGAAACAGTCTGCCATGGATCCATAATTATAAAAGAATTCATAAGCCTTAAAGACACGACACAAAATAGGCAATGCGATTGTCTGTCATGTCTATCAAATTCACGCAGTTTTAACTTAATTCAGCACTATGTGTTTCAAGTTTCCATTGTCCAACGCGTGGCCCTTCCACTCACGTTATCAAAGTCAGTATGGCCCCCTGGAAAGAGATGTCGCCACCCCCTGCCATATGTGCTTCCCCCCCTGTGTCCAGGGCCAGTAGAAATGACAAGACAGACGTCTGAGTCAGGAAGCACGCTCAGGCATGTACTCCTAGGAAAGAAGAGGGAATCATTAGAAAACTCAAATCTATGATCTCTACAACGGTGGTTCTCAAACTTTGACATTTGAAGGTCTCCCCTTAACTGTGAAGAGTTCAGTTATTATACATCACACACTACATCTGTAACAAACTCCAACTCCGTAATAGCCTCTTTTGCTGCTGCTTTTTACTGAGGTTTGATTCTTGTGCTGCACTGCAGTTTATACATTATCTTTTATTCATTCAAGTTCCAGATTGCTTCTTTAAAATAAAATGATTGTAATCAATATAACCAGAACATCTGCAGTGGTTAGAGGTGGTCTCCCTACTGGTTGATTACGGTAGTAGAATTGCCACATCATCTCCCAAGAAGAAGCAGCAATTGCCTCTTGGACGAGTGGTAGAATGTGTGTATCTGAGGTAGTACATACGTTATGGATTGAAGCTTTAACTTAAGTCTAATAACCCATTATTTAACTCTTTAATAACCATTTGTATGTTCTTTGTTTTGTATAAAGCCTTTTGATTTTTAGAATTAACCCCTTTTTCAAAAATTGCCGATCCACAAACTCACAGTACGTTGCGATGCATTTGAAGCTTGTAGATCGGCTACTTACATTATCAGTTAATAATATTAGCTGTACCTTTATCGCTGGGTTCTCCTAGTTTCTCATGGGCGAAGTTGAGCCGGTTCTGATCAGCAGCAGCCTGCGCTGCAGCGTTGACATCAGGGCTGCTGCTCCGTGATGGGCTCCCCCCCTCCTCCGGGTAGGCCAGGTCCAGGTGCTGCTGGGCCAACTTCATGTGCTGTCGCAGCCTCTCTAGCTCCCTGGGCGGTGGGCTCGCCCTGCCCGAGTCCCCCAGGGACCCTCCCTCCCTCAGCTTGCTGCAGTGATCCTTCTTGGTGACCGCGTGGTAACCCGGAGGGGCCATGGCGAGCGGGCGCCGTGTGGACGGGGCAGGAGGTCGCGGGGGGTTTGACCTGAGAGTGGCGCGGCGGCGGAAGGTGTCGCGAAGGCCCCCTACGCCCAGGTGAACCATCTCGAGGCAGGTGAGGAGCAGGCAGAGGAAAGAGACCACATACATGATCAGGAGGAAGATTGTCTTCTCCGTGGGTCGTGAGATGAAACAGTCGACCGTATGTGGGCAGGGGTCACGCGTGCAGATGAAAGAGGGCAGCACCTCGAAGCCATAGAGTGTGTACTGGCCAAAGAGGAAGGCCGCCTCGAAGGATGCACGCGACAGCAGCTGGAACACGTAGACCTTCATCAGGCCATCACGCATGATCCGACGCCGACCATCATGCTTCGCTGCACCACCTTGAAGGACAGACACGTGATCATAAACATCTGACCTGGATAATGCCACCACGTTGTTTCATTCACCATTATCACAATCTGTGTGCAAATACAATACTAAAAGAATGGCATATTGCCATATGACAAATTACTAAATTAGACAGTCTACAATGCCACACTTGGGTTGTGAACTTTTACATTAATGTTAAGAAAATGTGCTAAAAATGGTGACGCCAGGATTACAGTGGTAAAACCAGTGGAATCTGACAACTTCTACTCAATTTCAGAATGTTCATCTTACTTGCTGCAGGTGGCTCCTTCTCAAGCTCAATCTCCTCCTCCATCATGGGATCGTCCTCACCGAGATCCGCATCCTCGTAGTCCCGGTCCGGCCTGCTGTTCACAATGGGTATCCTCCTGCGCCCGCCGCGGTTGAGGGGCCTGTAGTCGCTGTCCCCCATGCGGGCGATCTTGTGCATGGCGAAACCAAGGTACATGATGGTGGGTGTCGTAATCATGATGACCTGGATAGACAAATCATAAAATCAGGTTTAGTTACTTATAAAAAGCCACTTAAACCACCATTTTATTTTCATGCCAGGTCTAAATAACCAACAAATTCAAATACTGCATCTAGTGCTGAAAACACTTTTACTGCGCTGTAAGTCCGCGACCCTTAAAATAATCATATTTTAACTGGGGACTCCCCCACCCTGACGAGCACCAAGAGTTGAGGCATTACATTTTCTAGTGAAAATAACAGATCTACATGCTCAGAGTTGCGAGGCGTTGTGAGCATGTAGATCGGCCATTTTCAAAAAAATTGCCTCTAATATTTGACAATTTGGCCAATGTTTAATTTGTCATTTTAGAGCCATTAACTCATAGGAGGTCCACAACGTGCCAAACTCTTTGATGTCTGTGTGCCCTTTGACATGTTGTACAGTAAACTATACTGTACCAGGCTACTGCGGTGAGGAAAAACACTCCATTTCCCAGATTAAATGTTGAATAATCCTGGGCACCCCATGTGTCAAAGTCCTTAAATTGTCACTTTAGACTCACTCTATAGACTTAAACGTTATATTGGTTTGTTTACTGTTGAGTGAGAAAACCATTTGCATATTAAGTTAATCATCCCGACCCACAGGTTGAGAACCACTGCTGTAAGTGATACTTTTGTTAAAAGCTCTATATTCCCCATGGCAACCAGTTAAAGGCCTAAAGATTTCCAGCATGTCGTTTTATGTTTACAAACCAGCTCACCTGAAATGCCCAGTAGCGGACATGGGAGAGAGGAGCGAAGGCGTCGTAGCAGACGTTTTCACATCCAGGCTGTTGAGTGTTGCACATGAACTTGCTCTGTTCATCGTGGTAGATGGTCTCCCCTCCAACCGCGGTCAGCACAATGCGGAAAATGAGTAGCACCGTGAGCCACACCTTCCCCACGAAGGTGCTGTGGTTGGAGATCTCATCCAGTAACCGTGTTATGAAGCTCCAACTCATGATGCCACCGTCAGTGTTCTAGACCAGCGCTGGGAAGAGAGACAAGCAAAGAGATTAGGGATCAGACAATATACAACATTATCGTTTATCGTGATAAAAACACACAATAATTGTATCGTGGAGATTGAATTTATCGTGATATCGTCCTCCGTCATGCACTGGCATCAATTCACCTTTTATTTGCCAAGCTGCATATCTAGTACCACTTAAACACGCTATAATTGGTAAAAGGTATTCATAATATACCTACTTGATACAGTCTTTTTCACTTTACCAAATGTCTTTGCCAAAGAATAGCCGATCTACAAGCTTGCGACGCGTTGTGAGCTTGTAGATCTGATATTTTTTGGCAAATGTTCCGCCCCAGGATGATGGATTTTGATTATTGCAATAATATCACACATTTGTTTTGTCACAATAATTGTGATATGACATTTTCATATGATCCTATCCCTAAAAGAGATGTACACTGGTGATGAGAACCATTAAAGATCAGTGCTTTTTACTGTTCAACAACCAGTCACATCAAATAGCAAACAGACAAACTGGACATGTGGTAAACTTTTTGGGTGTATATGCCTGATTAAATACAAATGATCCACCTGACCTCGTAATACATTTAGATCAATGTTAAAACACTATGTTATGTCGCCTGCTCAGGATAGCTTTGTGGCAGTGCTTGATGAACGACTAAAGAATTTACTAGAAATAAAACAGTAAAAGAGACTGATAATGGCAAACATTAAGCAGAATTCATGTCGCGAACGCTTTACTCAGGCCTTCGGGCTTTGGGAGACAATTCATATAACAAACAAAAAAGGGTTAGCAAGGGTTATCAAAAAAACTGCACGTCAGTGGTTGAAAGTTGAAACCCATCAAATAAAATCAGTTGTTAATAAAATGTTTTTAAAAAGTCAACAGCACTGTTGAAGTCAATATTCTAAATAGATTCCCATCAATCCAGACCTCCACAGCTAGAGCCAACATTACCAGTAAGACTCCCTAATCGGGAGAAAGAGGGGCATAATGAAAAATCAGGGGCGGAGGTTGTGGTTTGCCAGCCAGCCAAGGAGTGTGTGTGCAAAGTTTGGCATGGATAAGGGCAACGATGCCGGAGATAAGAGTAGGGCCAAAAGTGGGATGTCATGTGACAGACAGACAGATGGAGGGACTTAAAGCCGGTGGAGGTTTTCATAGTAACTGTGCGAACTGGCGGTCGCAATTAGCTGGCAAGCTGCAACTACAGTATATGGGGTATAGTTTGGGTGGATGGGCTGTAGTGATTGGGGGCAATTCACATTTTTCCCTTTGTTGTTTGAGGGGGTAGCTGTGCTTGAGTCTATTGTGCGTGATAACTCTGCTGTCCAATCAACAGTAGAGGTTTGGCTAATGCCTGTTCAGTTTATGCCAAGAAGGAAAAGAGCAATGTTAAATTCAACAGACTATGATGATTGAGAGCATTCAATGAGCTGCAGTCCTTGGGACTACTTCTAAAAAGTGACCTACATTAAAGGAACATCCGTTTCCCCTTTTGCCATATAATTACCTTCCCCGTTTAGGACACTTACGTGTGATCACAGATCAAAGTGAGCATAGAGTCCATGATTAAGAGCTAAAAGTTGTGTTGACATCAAATGTGTTCAAGCATATACAGATCGGGCAATTTCCCAAATCACATTCTAAATGGGTTAACCGGTTATGTTATTAATGTTAATCATGTATGCATTTTAAGTCCAAATATTACCAATGCTAAAGTACTTACAAATCTTTAAGTAGTGTTAAATGGCTCAATAAAAAAAATGCCAGCCCAATGTTAAGATTGTGGTCTTGATCTATGTTAAGTCTGTTGTGTCAAATGGCATACACTATTAAAATTATGTGAAGTAACTCTTATTCACATCAAGACAATAGTGGCATTGCAAATATTAGGCATCAGAAGAACAGTGTTTTATATACAAAGCCCGATTGTCCCTTTACATGGCATGCAATTCCACATGCCCCAGTTCAAGCTGTGTTTGGTTTCTTCCCGAAAACAATCTGATCTGATATTCAAGCGTCTCCATTTCAAGCTTTTATTTTCTTTTGAGGGCAAACCCTGGTTGTGCAAAATATCATGGGAAGAAAAGGCAACAAAGAAGAATGTCATTGTCAGTCAGAGTGAAAGGTATTATCAACTCATTGTTTAAAAAGAGGACTCGGTGTGCTCCGATCCCCAAGTGCCACAAATAGATGGATACAATATCTAGGTTACATAATTGCACTTATCAAATCACACAAACAACAATGAGGCGACTCATAGCTGGGAAGACTTCACTTACTACAAGGGGCCACACGTTAGAAGCCCATGACAAGCATCCCAATTAAATTGGCCCATATTGGTTTAGGCAAACTGAAATGTAATAATCCACATTTCAGGTACGGCCAAGCATTAGCCCTGACTTCTAAACTACATGCTCACGTTTGGAATCAGATCCAGGCAGCCTACTTATCAGCTTTTAACCAAACACTTTCACCTCTGAACTTGCCAATACTCTAAAAACGTCAGCAGCGTACAAAGTGAAATTCACACCCCACTGGCAGATACCCACTGTAAGAAGTTTAATGGCCACACATTTGTCTACATTATATTATATAGGCTGTCTGTCCCACATAACTACACCGCTTCTTAGCCAATTGAGGAATGGATACGTGTGAACCACGGATGAATTCCTTCATGCGTACTGTGGTTTGATTTCAGACAGTGTGCTGGGATTCAGATCAGCTGTCCAGTGTCCACTCTCCTTCCATGCAGTCTGGGGAATGATGCACAAAAGACTAGTAGTGCGACCCTTCATACTGTCCTCAAACTGACAAAAGCCATGCACTGTTAAAGCTCCCTTTCAACATGGGACCTTTAAACAGACAATGCAATTACAGACAATGCAAACTTTGTCTCACAAACAACAAGAGGGAGGACTCGCACACAATGCTGCTTCCTGCTGGCCCAAAGACACCTTTTAAACAGTAGCCTGTGTTTGCAGCATCTGGGTGAAAGCAAACACACAAGAGCCATTTGGAAACCTAACAAAAGTTTGCGTTAACGAGCTATTTGGCTTCTTAACGACTGGCCAGGCGGTGGAGGAGACTGGGGGAGGTTGAGAACAGAGCAAAGGAGAGTTAACATTCCACTCTTAACCAAAAGCAGAGCTGGATTTTTAGGGTTCAGGGAGCACTTTGAGGGCACATCATGCATGCAGTCCTCGAGTCGTGCACGCCAATATGATATAAAACACCATGTCCACTGAAAGTAAACAATGTTTTTTTAAAGTGTGTATTGTTTGGGACATAAGATATGGACCTTCTGGCAAGACTGGCATACCTTTAGAGCAGTGTTTCTCCATTAAAACTCTGGCAGTGTTTAAATGGAACCAAATGAACCCGCATTTGTACACTGTCAAGAGTTACAGGCCTGTAGGCCTATGGGTCAATTTGGACACCCTGTCAACCCCCTAAAGGAACCCAGGAATCCACATTGAGAACCACTGCTTTAAAACGTCCCAACCGCACGTTGCAGAGAGTGAACTCGCTGTACCATAAACGAAAAAGAGCAGATATACAAGAACACGCCGCCTCCCACCGCATTGCGAGCTTGTTTAGGGGCTATGTTCTAGGGGCGAGCGGGCGACAGAACCGTCGTACGACGAAATGTTCGACGTCGATTGAACTGCATGAATGGGAGGATGATGAAACTCCTCGACAAAACGTCGACAAACAACCAACTTTTGGGTGTGTTTTGTACCCACAAAACAAGGGTACAAAACACAAGACACAGCCTTCTTTAAGTGATTAACTTGATAGAAACACCACCAGACCAGTTAATATCACTTTTTAGTGTGAGACAGACAGGTATGCAACACGTTGGAGCTCGGTGCGTGTCATCACACAGGCACTGTCTGCAGCGGTGTGGAGTCACTGGACTAGTGCCTACATGTTTAGGCAAAGTAGTCATTTGGTCCAGTAGGTCTACACATTTTTATGTGTGCCTTATTTTTTTCCCCCCACCTACAATTTAATTTCAATATATTCAAAAAATATATATCACCCCAAAAACCAAACAAATTCTATGATTTAAGTTAACTTGATGGAAAAATTCTAAATGTAATGGTTCAAATAACATTCAAGGATGAATACAAATCTTATAATTCTCTGAATTAGAAAACGAATGTTAGTTTCTTTTGATTCTCGAGCTAAAAAGTTTGAGAACCACTGATTTAGTAGTTTCACAGAGTATAAACTTTGATGGAAAAGCATGTACAATTAAACGAACCTGTTGAAACAACGAAAATAAGAAAATGTCCCCCAAACAAACTCACCTAGTGTGCTCCTCCAAGCTGAAGAAGATGCCACCAGGTCGCTTCACCAGTTTGTTTAATCAGCAGACTTGATGATGCTCACGTGCGCCTCCTCATCACCACCAACAACCAACTGAACTAAACTCAACCTGAACTTTGATTCTCTCTCAAGACGCGAACCCATCCATCCATCCAGTGGTCTGTGTGTGCCTGTGAATTGAAGAAGACGTGTGTCTGACCCTTGTCGTCGTGTCGGGGTCGCAAACAGCAAACAAACAAGAGGCCGGGGGGATCCTGAATGAGAATGATTTCTGACTGAGGAGTCGTGATTCTTGAATTCTTCTTGTCCTCCTCACCACACCCCCTCTCTTCAAGGAGGGAGGAGGCTGGGAGGGGAGGGGGAGGAGCAGGGGTGGGAAAAGTACTCAAACTTTTTCAAGACTGCAATGTGAAAATACTCTGTTACAAGTTACAAGTAGAAGTCTGGAATTCTACATTTACTTGAGCAAAAGTAAAAAAATAAAAAAAAAATAAAAAGCATAAAAAGCACCAAAAGTAAAAGTTCTCATTATGTAGGTTGTCCCATTTCAGGTTTTTCAAATGTAGGCCTACATTTGAAAAACTTTTGAAAATAGCTGCTCTACAAGCTGGCCGAAGTGGTAAATGTATGTTTTGTAATAATAATCAGAATAGTAGTATTACACTAAAGTTTTCAAATGAATATGTATGTACAATGTTTGGATCTGAGAAGTTGCCTAGTGGAGAAAAAGTAAAAGTATTGGAAATTTCAAATACTCAAGTAAAGTAGACCTACATATACCTCAAAATTGTACAGTACTTAAGTAAATGTACTTAGTTACTTTACACCACTGGGGAGGAGGGAGGAGGCCCCTGGCTGAAACCCGAGATCCACATGTTAGACTACTGTTTTGTTGTCCCCTTGTAAGTCAATTAACAAGGCCCTCTATAATGTGACCTGAATGTGACACAGGCTTTGCAAGAAGTAAACTCACATTTATTTGTTTATTTTTACTTAGGTAAAACTAGTACCACAATGTAGAAATTCTCGGTTACAAGTCCTGTATTCAAGATTGAACTCCTGTATTCAAGATTGAAGTTTTTTTAATGTGTCAAAATCTTTTCAAAACAAGCTCACAATGCATCATGATGCAGCAACCAGCAACTGAGATCTGAGTGGGCTTAATGCATCTGAAAAGTTAATAATAAAGTAGACTCGAAAGTTAAGTAAAACATTTGCCTCTTAGTTGTACAAGTAGTCTTTTCAGACTGGTTGAATCATAGACGCTTGCAGCCTACTGTACAGTGCTACGGTGGTTTCAATAAAAAAATATGTTGTGCAGGATATAATAGGCCAGTAATTCCCAACGTTAATTTATTTCAAGGAATGTAAATTTGAAGTGCATTAGAGTTAGACCATAGACCCCCATTACCTATTTATGTATGTATTAACTATAGGCTAACTCACTCTGGGGCCCCAACAGTTTTTACACAAGCTTTACACAAAACAGATTAAGCATAAGTAGTAAATAATTGTTCTTGTTTTAACAAAGTTTCACTTATGAGCCATTACGTCACGGATAAATGAAATAGCTTTCACTTGTGATCATATCGCTTTCGCTCCAACCTCCTCGGGAGGAGGAGGAAGCGTCATCAACACACCCACTCATTGTAAATGACCCAGATTAACATTTCAATTTCAATTCAATTAGCACTACCACCTCGTCCATTGATTCACACATTGAGACATTTGGGTTGAATCGGACATTACACTTGCATGTCCTACTGGGTCTGACATTTGCGTTCACACCTACACCCCCCCACAGTTAATTTACCCATAGCTTAACTGTGTATAGGCCTATATCAGCGCTATTCAGCCTGCGGCCCTTGGGCTGCATTTGCCCCCTGCGGCATGTCTATGTGGCCCATCATGGTCATACCAATAAAAATATATGTTGTCTACTTTTTGATGTCATTTTTCAGTTTCCCTCCAAAACCACTAGGAAACTATTTTTGTCTTGTTTTATAGGCTACAATACTAGTTTGCTGTTTTGTTTGTTCCAAAAGAAGAAACTTCATCATTTCATGACAATCTTTTGAACAATGAAGTTTGGCCGTATAGATGTAAATGTGGCTGTTTTATGCGTGTTTACTACATTTTTAGACTTCTCATCTAGTGTGTTACAAAATCATTGTTTAAATGTCAAAAATAGGGACTCATTTTTAGCTTGTGGCCCTTGGACTTTTGGTATTTTGCTGAGTGGCCCCTGAGCCATCTTAAGTTGAGTAGCCCTGGCCTATATATTAAAAAAATATATAAAATCCAAGGAAGCCCTGGGACACAACATGCAAATGAAAAAAAAACAGTGTTGTAGTGGTAGTAGTAGTGGCTCAGACCTTGCGTGGTGACCAAAAGCCTATAATTCCCCTTTAATCCAGTGGTTAACATGTTGGCTTTTCGAATCCCGGGTGTTGCACAAGCAACACAGCAGAACTATGAAAACAACAGAATTAAAACATAAGACAGAAATACAACTTTATTTCAGCAACTAAAAACATTGACAAGATCCAATTGTATTTAGGCCCAAAACAACATTCAATGCTTTATGGCAGTTTAGGCATTTAGCACTCAGGACACATTTTGTCCAGTGCGATTTACAAGTGTGAGACCGGAGAGTACACAGGGTAAACATGAACCCTAGTGGTCAACAAACTACAGGGTATAGTCACAAAAGTAGAGTCCGAGAACAAGTGCCTCAAAGAAACTAGGATACCAGGTAAACATCAAACCTACATCTGTCCAAATAACATCTAAATAACATTCTTAACATTTGTCGTCAAGAAAAAACAAGTAACCAACATAGTATATATGCATGGTAAACTAGCATAAATACCAGTCCAGTAAGACTCCCTAATCGGGAAATAAGCGACCGTCACGTCGCATACACAAACTTTAGAAGGCAGTCGTAGTCAATCAGGAGGGAATATGGGAAATGGGACAGATCCATGTTGATGACATGACTTTAGAGATACTGTATACCGCTTAGCATGATTTTAGGCCAAAATCTGTAGGAGCAGTGGAGCAGTGTCCAAAACCCTGGGTTTCCGAGGCTACCATAAAATAAACTAAAAAAGGTGATGTGATTTGGTTCAATGTGGTCTGTCATTTAGTCCAGAATTCCTTTACTCTCTAACCTAGTCTCAATGTACAATAGGTATAGAGATAATAACAATGAGACTATGATTTATGACTATGTATTTACTTTAACGATCAATAGCTGGGCATTCCAGGACCACATGTTGAGAACCACTGATGCGTTACTTAAAGAGGTGGTGCCATGGTTTTGTGCTTTTTTTCTGTTTTGTATGTGTCAATGGAGTTTACTATGGCCATTACTCTAATAGACCACCAGTGGTTATAATATGCAAACGAGTACTTTTGGTTTCTTCCTGAAAGATGAAAGCTTCTGAGACAAAAGGCCCAATTGAAATACACAGCTTAAAAGGACAACTCTGCCCTAAATAACATTTAGGCTCATTGTCCTACTTATATCCCAAATGACTGTCTATGGGGTCTATTAGGAAGAAATGCCCCTGTTGTCCACTTTCCCCAGCAGATCCCACATCAGCCCACCAGTAAGACTCCCTAAATTGTGAAATAAGCGACCGTCAAGTCGCATACACAAACTTTAGAAGGCAATGAAAGCCAATCAGGAGGGAATATGGGAAATGGGACAGATCCATGTTGATGACATGACTTTAGAGATACTGTGTACCGCTTTGCGTGATTTTAGAGCAAAATCTGTAGGAGCAGTGTCCAAGAATGTGTTTTGCAAAAATCATTTTGCTAAATTTGTTACGGTCAAAAGTGTTTTTTTTGCCCATTCATGAATGTGTTATAGTTGTCATTACAAACACATCCATTCCTTGGTTGTCCCACACAAGCTGCTACAGTCTCATAAAACATGTTTTGGGGTGAGCATTGCACAACT
The DNA here is from genome assembly GCF_963921795.1 of Nannobrachium achirus. Classification (NCBI taxonomy): domain Eukaryota; kingdom Metazoa; phylum Chordata; class Actinopteri; order Myctophiformes; family Myctophidae; genus Nannobrachium; species Nannobrachium achirus. The sequence continues at coordinate 41,230,030 of NC_137831.1, read as the reverse complement.
GATCAAAGTGATGCATGTGAAGGACAACTAATAACAGAAAATAAAAGAATGAACACACTTTTGACCACAACAAATAGCGCAAAAGCGATAGGCTTATGGGCTCCACTATGCCATATGAAAGCTGCTGGGTTCTGCTGGGGAAACAGGACAACAGGGGCATTTCTGCCTAATAGACCCTATAGAGTATAGACCCTAATTTGGGATCAATAGAAGTAGGAAAAGGAGCCTTGATGTTATTTAGGGCGGAGTGGTCCTTTAATGACATCATAAAATCATTCCCTCGAGGAGATTAGCAACCCTGTAGGTGTGGCTAACCTCAGCTGGGTCTCCACTCAACTGAAAACCAGATATACTCAGGTGGGTGTGGCAACATAAAAAGGTAACTTTCTGTACACCTTTTTGAAAATAATCCTTCCTCCAAGTATAATCATAATACCAGATGATTATGTTTTAAGGGGGAGAAAATCACGGCACCCCTTCTTTCTTTTTCTTTTTTTACTTTGTTTATTTGATTTTCAAATGAAGCATTAAGGCAATGAAGTGGTACAATAATAGGAGTAGCAGCTTCTTTTGTACAAACATCAAATATAAAACAGTGATATAAGGATTACAATTTTACGGCACCCCTTCTTTAAAGGAAAAAAAAAGAATCGTCGAATTTCAAAACCGTTATTTTATAAAGGGCTAAAATTCAGATTCAATAATACTGTAAGTTAGCAAACATACATAGACGCGAATCCCGCCCCAGAGAAAAATAAGAAACCTGCTTCTGTAATATAGGGAGAAAATACTGAGGCACTCGGCCTTCAGGTACAGACTGTACCTGAAGGCCTCAGTATTTTCTCCCTATATTCTGCATCACCACAAGCAGAATTGTTTCGCTTCTATGTACCTGTTTCACTGAAGAGCACTTGAGAAAGCCACTGTGACGGACTGAACACAGGCAGCGCTTCCTCCTTCTGTTTTAAACTTAGTAAACATACGATTTAACTTCTGTGTAAAGAAATACCAATAGGCTATATATTGGATGACCTAAGAGAGGATGTACAGTAGGCTATATCTGCAAAGCGAATCCCCTAAGACAGGGGTCTTCAACGTTTTCAGGCCAAGGACCCCTTAGTTGAGAGAGGGATGAGACCCCCACAACATGTTCATAGATTCCATATACAGTAGTTTCATTGTTTGACAGCACAATCATCAGTGTATTTTGGATTCATGTCAATTTGTGTTTTCAGATATTTAACCACTTGAACCGTCAATACATAATAAACTTGACCTTTCACTCTGTACTAGTCTGCTCTTTTTTCCCCTCTACACCAAAGCTCTTTGCCGAAAATAGCCGAGCTGCGAGGCGTTGTGAGCTTTGTAGATCTGCTATTTTTGGCTGAAGTTCTCAGAATATGGACGTTAGGGTTCAAGTGGTTAATATGAAAAAGGAGAGAAAAAGTTTCTATCACACAAATATTTGGAGGACCCCCTGTAGTAACTTTGAGAACCCCCTGTTGAAGACCCATGCTCTGAGATAACACTGTAAAGGGGCAACATTACTGCAGCTCAAAGCCATTCAGTGCGTCGATATCATTCGAATGATGTGGCTTTTAGATGAAGTGACGTCTATTCCAGGAATTCAGACAGCAGATGTCTTGCTATCGCTCAAGGTACAGCTGTAGTCATGTAAACCCTGACACCTTATCAGCATAATCCAAAAACAATGTCGATGGGGAAGTGTGGGAAACTCACACCGGTCCAGATGTCTCCAAGCCAGCACCCAGGGCATGGTCCCAGGCAGCAGTCACTTCCTTGCCCCATGCTTACTGATTTTCAACCCTGCATAATATATATATAATATATCTTCGTTGTCGGGTGGAAACCTTGTATGTCCAATACTGTTCGTTTTGTATTTATCATTTTAAAAATGAACAAAAGTAGTGAAAACAGCCGATCTACAAGCACACAACGCCTCGCACCGCGAGGCGCTGTGTGCTTGTAGATCGGCTGTTTTCACTACTTTTGTGCAACAGCCTTGTATGATGAAGCAGGGCTTTGCTTGGTGAAAAAACGTACAAACTTGAAACTTGGAGATACAAGGTTTCTCCGTTTCTGCCGACAGTGACGATATAATATACTGTACGTATTATATATTTAGTTTTAGTCAGTCTATTGAATAACATTTCATTTAGTTTTAGTAACATTAAGTAAAATCATCTGAAAAGTTTTAGTCGACTAAATATAAATTTTGTAGACAAAACATTATTTTGGCGGGCCTTGATGGCGTCGTGATGGCTGATTTTACACTTGGTTGCATGCTGAAAATAGCCAATCTACAAGCTCACAATGTGACACGTTGTGAGCTTGTAGATCATGCAGCTATTCAGAGTGCAACAGCCAAGTGCAACCAGACATAAAATGGCTTTTAGTTCTACTGGATCTCTTCTCCACTAGTAACATTTTAGTCTAGTTTTTATTTGTTGACGAAATTGTCAATAAAATCTTAGTCTTAGTTTTAGTCGACGAACATGTTTTGTCATAGTTTTAGTCATGGAAATTAACACCAATGCCTATGCCTACCTATACTGAACTACTGCCTCCTGAACCCTTCATCTAAATAGCCACGAACCCAATCACCTTCAATATTTTATTTATATATTCATATTAAATATACGTCCCGCCCAGACTTCCCACAGTCCTGGCACTTTCTCTGTGCATTAAAATCCACTGATGGAAATAATGTGTCCAATAAAATGTGTTGCAAAATTTTATCGGCAACACCTGTTAAATTAGCCGGAGTGTACAATGTGTGTAACTCACTGTGTCTAACACATTCCTTGCTTTTTTTTTCATACCCACCGCACGGCCAACCCAAACTGGCAGAACACGTTGCCAACTTATAATATATACCACATGTGGTTTTGTACAGTAGTTCGGTCTGCCGGTGCCCAGCATTTATCGAGGCCTTAATGGGCAGATAAACTGTGAAATGATTTAACCCATTTAGAACGCGTACACATTATTGTGTATCCTTATTTTATGCTTTAACTATTGAAAAATAGCAGATATACAAGCTCACAGAGCAGCGAGCTTGTAGATCTGCTATTTTTGAAAAAGTTGTGAAAATGTGCGCAAATCTTTGAATATATGTATTTTTAAAGCAAACGTTTGTAACTCAAATTTTGCTTCTGGGGGTGGTCCCTGGAGGAACTAGATATTTTGAGATGGGGGTCCGTGGCCAAATAAATATCAGTTTGGGGGTCCTTCACATGAAAACGTTTGAGAACCACTGACATATACATAGTAGTCTCTCAAGAACAGACTAACTGAGCTCCAGTTAAGTGAAAAGGACCTTTTCTTGGACGATGGCCGACCAGATTGCCGACATAGAAACATAGGTTTTTCAAAAAAACCTTGGAAGGATTCAAAAGACACTTATAGAATCGGGTCAAAATTCAAATTTCCACAATTCTTCAAAAATAGCAGATCTACAAGCTCGCAGCGCGGCACTCGGTGCCGCGCTGTGAGCTTGTATATCTGCTATTTTTCAATAGTCAAAGCATAAAATAATGATACATGATAACGTGCACGCGTTCTAAATGATTTAAGAGGGAAGGCAGAGAACATGAAAGCGGATTGCATTAGGAACCGCCAGAGTTGTTAGCAGTCATGTTATACTAACGTAGGCTTAAGCCAACAATGCAACACGTCTTTGAAACGCAGGCCTGTGTGTGTCGGACATGTGGGCGCAATTGTGAAACAGGTTTCCTCGCACGGGCATGTGTGCGGCACATGTTCGGCACTGACTGCTTGAAGGAATATTTACACAATCACATTAGTTTGACATCCTTTTCCAATAACCCCAGCCTCGATACAGCCGCGGATCAAATTAAAGAGGTTGAGTTACATGTAATTGATGCTTACTTTATCCCTGCAGTTTAACACCCTCAAAATAAACCGTGATTGAGAACATGAGCTTTTAATGGTACAGTCAGCCATATATTGGCGACAGCAATAGAGGGTATGCGCGTGACATCACTGTTGCTGGACGTTATGTGGGAACGCCTACTGAGTGGCAAAAACATAATTTCTGCCATTGACAGCCCATACATCCAAACAGAAAAGTCCTATCTGATTGTTTAAACAAAGTTAAACTCACCAACATTGCGGCAGTACTGAAAGCTTGAATTATCCTCTTTCTATCTGCAAAGTGGTTGTTTCATAAAAATCCACCATAGGCATGTTATGAGCTACTTTCTGTCAAGACATTCTGATTTTTATTTTTTAAGTGTCAGGGTTTGGAAGCACTCGTTTTCAACAACACAACATCCTGCTGCCTCCTGCATTATGTGCAATTTAGAAACAGGTGGTATGCAGGACCGTTGAGTGATTTGCAACTAGCACTTCCAAACTCCAATGCTCCATGCTGCTCAATGTTTTGCCACTCTAGATTAGGGGGGCGGATCCCAGTGGACGTGCATACCTTTTATAAGTAGTTGATGTGATGAATTATGGCAGCCAGTTTGGGCTGCTTCCTAAAGAGAAATGATTGATTTTAGAAATGATTGATTTTGAGTCTATGACACCTGAGTTGGATGAACTCGACACTTTACGATACTCTGCACCTTAATCTCAACTGAGACTCTTCTTGCGCTAATGTCATGATCAGCTGCTATGCTTACCTTATTTCTAAACCTCATGTGTAAATAGTAAAATGGTACATTTATATATCGCTTTTTTTATCCAAAGCGCTTTGAATAGATTGTGCATCACATGCATTACATTCACCCATTCACAGGGGCGTCACATGTGGGGGGAAAAGTGGGACTGAGTTACTAGGGCCCAAGTTGGAGGGGCCTTGATTATTTTGTACTTTTAGCTATTGAAAAATAGCTGATATACAAGCTCACAGCGTGGTACCGAGTGCCACGCTGCGAGCTTGTATATCTGCTATTTTTGAAAAGTCGTGAAAATGTGTGCAAATCTTTGAATATACGTATTTCTTAAGCGAACTTTGTAACTAAAATTTTGCTTCTGGGGGTCCCTGGAACTAATTATTTTGAGATGGGGGTCCGTGGCCAAATACATATCATTTTGGGGGTCCTTCACATGAAAAAGTTTGAGCACGACTGACATAGAAACATAGGTTTTTCAAAAAAGCTTGAAGGCTTTGAAATATTCAAAGACTTGCACAAAATGTTCATTATTTTTCAAAACTAGCAGATCTACAAGCTTGCAGCACTCGGTGCCGCGCTGTGAGCTTGTATATCTGCTATTTTTCAAAGCACAAAATAATGCGTAATAATGCGTTCCCAGTCTAAATGGGCTAAACCCCCTCCCCCTATGAAGAACATTCATGGAGGGGCCCACAGTGAATCCTTGTACCCAGGGCCCAGAATTTGGTGCGACACCCCTGCCCATACACACACACATTCATACACCGATGGTGGAGGAAACCATGCAAGGCACCAACCTGCACATCAGGAGCAACTAGGGGTTCAGAGAATTGGACACTTTGACTCGGGAATCGAACTGGTTCCCATCCGGCCACTCAGCCGGCCGCTCTACACCTGAGCCACTGCTTAATGTTTGGATGGATTATGCTGTGTGGATATGTAGATACCTTGTCTCTCTTTTTTTTTTATTCCTTTTTCTTTCAGGCCGGATTGTCAACCCAAGTCCTGCAAACGTTGGACGGCAGTCATAGCCGGGAGTCCAGTAGTCCCTCCTTAACATTTTTGTCTGGTCTTTATTTTCGGACAAATTTAGTCATAGTTGTAGTCATCATAGTTTAGTTTTTATTTTGTTTTTGTCAGTGAAAAACATTTTTCGTTATAGTTTTGGTCGACGAAATGCTGCTGCTTAGCAAAAATCTACGGAATACTTTAAAAATATTGAACAAAAACAACGAACGATAACAGCTCCCTGTGTGCTGCTTCCTAGAGCTCGTAGTTATGAGACTGTGTAGCATTTAAAGATTGTGACATAGTTAAATGGTACTTACATGGTTTGGATTCTGGCACTGGGGATTAAAATTAACATTACTTGCTCTCAACACCACCAAGCCCAAACATAGCATCCCTAATCACTGAGGTCTTGTAATAGAGCCAGGATGTCTGTAAACAAATAAATAAACAAACACAAAACATAACAGAATACATTTTAGTTAATTCATACATCAGATTGTTTTATTTATTTGTATAAAAGGTAGAAAAAAAAACGAAATACATTTTGCTTGATCTACAGTCTACACACTGTATTATGAAAGCAAACGCCGTTAACAAATAAATTAAGCTACATGTACGCACTGTTTCTTCAATTTGGATTTTAACATACCATATGTACGCTGAGCTCGGGCGGCTCTGTATGGCAGAGCAGACATCATTAGCAGTGCACATCACAAAATAGCAGCCCACAGTTACAAACGTTTAAATGTTACACACGGTTACACAAATCAACTGCATTTCTGACATTAAAACAGTAGGCTTCAAATATTATCTGCAACATATCTGTCTGCCTGTTCTTATGAGAACAAGAAAGAAAGAAAGAAAGAAAGAAAGAAAGAAAGAAAGAAAGACTGTCATAAACCGTCAACCGCATGCTGGATATGATTCCAACGCATTTGCAGTTGCTTATGGTATCTTTTCCCTTCTCTACCTTGAACCCGAAGTAACATCGACAATATGTATTTTGTAATACTTTTCCAGATGTTTCGTGCAAATCTTCCCTTTTCAGCAAATCCCCCAACTTGTCATCAAACTGATTTTCCAGACGTCTCCACAACACCGCCTCCCCCCCATAGGAAACCCTGTGTCCAGTGTAGCTCTAGGCGCTCTGACAGACTGCTGGCTAAAAGACTAGACCAGGATTTCTCAGCCCCTACGAGGGCTCAACTCTCGTCAAAATAAACTAAACTACTTCACGACTCACCAAACCAAAGGTAGTTTTGCGTTGTTGAAAGTCTATTCTTCGCGGTGGTAAACCTCTCAGCACCCCACCCACTCTGTAAAATACATACATACCACATTATTTTTGTCATGAAATAAAACGCACCCACCTCGAGCCACCCAGCGGCCACCGCAGACACAACCCGGAAATAAGCGGCGGTCGATGTTGGTTGCGTTTTGTTTCATGACAAAAATAATGTATTTTACAGAGTGGGTGGGGTGCTGAGAGGTTTCCCACCGCAAAACTACCGTTGGTTTGGTGAGTAGTGAAGTAGTTTAGTTTATTTTGACTGAAGTTGAGCCGTCGTAGGGGCTGAGAAATCTTGGTCTAGTCTTTTAGCCCAGAAGCAAATATTTGAGTTAACAAATGTTCGCTTTAAAAATATATATATTTTCATTTCATTTCATTTCATTTTTCAAAAATAGCAGATCACTCGGCAGATCACTTGGTGCCGCACTGTGAGCTTGTATATCTGCTATTTTTCAATAGTTAAAGCATTCAATAATTCTAGGCCTAAATGGGTAAAAAAAGAATTGGGCGGATGGCGACTGAACTCCCAAGCTTGTGTTGAGCGCGTGATGTCACAACTCACTGCACCCCAAGGCTGGCGGGGACCACAGTCTGCAGAGCCAGAAAATGGCAGATCTACAAGTCCACAGCGTGGCATAGCACAATGCCTTGTGAGCTGGTAGATCGGCTATTTTTGGCACACAACACTGTCATATGACGCACAAATCAAGCTTAATGACGGAATGGACAAAACACACTCATGTACGCAAGAACACACGCAACACACACATGCACACACACACACGCACACGCACAAACACCCACGCACACACACACAAACACACTAGTTACAATTCAAACAAATGGCAGTAAATGCCTTTCCCTGAAAGCTCAATCTGTCCTCTGCACCCAACCTTGCTTCATTCTAGGTTGAGGCTCCGGTATCATACATATGCATTTCAATTTCAGAATGCGGTCGCAGCTGGGAGCAAACTAAGGCAAAGGCGCACTCCTTTTCTGCGTTCGAACAGTTCCCTCGGGTGGTGTCTTTAGAAAAGACGACGACATGAAAGTTTATGTGCTTGTCCACGAGTGCAATAACAAGTACTTGGCATAAAAGGGAAAGACAAATGCGGACAATAAAAATGAACGTGTGCGTAACGTGTGCGATAATGAACAAAACAAAATATATATACCGGTATATATAGAAGACAACATCTTTCACTGAACTAGGGCATTCACCAAATATTCGAATATTCGAATATCAAAATCACTATTCGACGTTGTTCACTGAAGTCGAATATTCGCTTTTTTTATTGTTTTCTCTTTAAAAAATATATAGTTTATAAAACTTGGCTAGATAGGAAGTCATAAGAATGAGTTTATCAATGCCCCTGGTGGATGAAATCTTTTTATGCCGTGACCCCCAAAATAAACATATTTGAACTGGGGACCCCCCACCCTGACAAGCACTTGGAATTGTGGGTATTACATTTAATGTGACTCGGTTCCGCAGATAAATATTGTGAAAATAGCAGATCTACATGAGGCGTTGTGAGCATGTAGATCAGCTATTTTCACAATGTTCGCCTCTTGCTTACTTAATATTTGACAGTTTGGCCAGTCCTGTCGAACATTCGACTATTCGAATACTTTGAGGTCGAATAATTCGAATACTAAAAATCACTATTCGTGAATGCCCTAGTGCGTAACGTGTGCGATAATGAACCAAAAAAAATATATAGAAGACAACATCTTTCACTGAAACGAGTTCTACTGACACATAAAAACAGGTCCCATCCCAATTTACAGTACACTTTAAGACAGAATAAGACATAATAAAGCCATAATAAGAAGCAATGTGTTGGTAATTATAACTAATATGTTTTATTAGACAGAAACAAAGACAGAATAGCAGAAAGTACCGCGGCAGGTACCACCATACGACCAGCAGTCGCACTGCAACGCCGGCGATAGGACCGCAGTTTCACCAGCAGTCCCGGCAGTAGGACCGGCGGCGGCCGCACGGACCGGCAGGTCCCGTCGCGGTAAACTGCGAGTCCGTGTGGTGGTGGCTGCCGCGGCAGTTACCAGCGATGCCGGTCCTACCTACAGTTCCGTGGCTGACGGTCCTATCGCCGGCGATGCAGCACGACTGACGGTCGAACTGACGGTCGGCAGGTGCCGGTGCCAGAGAATGTATTCACTCTTTCTGCTATTCTGTCTTTGTTTCTGTCTAATAAAACATATTAGTTCTAATTACCAACACATTATTTCTTATTAATGCTTTATTATGTCTTATTCTGTCTTAAAGTGTACTGTAAATTAGGATGGGACCCCGAGTTCTACTGACGCACACGCATCACTTCCGGTTGCCTCGTCATGTGTCCTGCGTGCTCGTGGTGAGCTTGACGCCGAACATGGCTTCCCACCGCTCTTTCACCCAATCCAGCAGACCCCGGGTCATCTCGCCGCCCTCCGAGCGCACGCACCACGCCTTCTCCTGCTTCACGATCTGCAGGTGGTCAAACAAGAGAGGGACGCACAATTAATTCATGCTTTAGCCATTGGAAAATAGCAGATATAGACCGTTTTCGTGAGCGCTCCCCTGTAAAGGGCGCCGCTGCCATTTCTGCGGCGTAGAAGTTAGTGTAAAGCAGGGGTCTTCAACGTTTTCAGGCCAAGGACCCCTTAGTTGAGAGAGAGATGAGGCAGGGACCCCCCACAACCTGTTCATAGATTCCATAGTTTCATCATCCCGGTGTAGTTTGGATTCATGTCAATTTGTGTTTTCAGATATTTAACCACTTGAACCATCAATACTTAATAAACTTGACCTTTCACTCTACTTAGTCTGCTCTTTTTCCCAGCTACACCAAAGCTCTTTGCCAAAAATAGCCGGTCTACAAGCTCACAACGCCTCGCAGCGCGAGGCGTTGTGAGCTTGTAGATCTGCTATTTTTGGCTAAAGTTCCCAGAATATGGACGCTAGGGTTCAATTTGTTAACATAAAAAGGATTGGAAGATTTGGAGGACCCCCTGTAGTAACTCTGAGGACCCCCTCGGGGTCCCGGACCCCCTGTCGAAGACCCCCGACGTGGCCAATCACACGGCTCAAACCCCCTTTAGGACAGACCTCGTCGTAGAGCTTGATGTCCATTCTGCGCGGGTCCGAGGCCCACAGGTGGACGGAGCTGACGCAGCTGATTGGCTGGCTCTCCAGAACGATGAAACCCCCGGTGCCGGGTTCTGCGTGCTCATTGGCCGAGGGGCCGGTCAAGCTCTTGCTCCATTGGTGGTCCTCGCTGAGGAGGTAAAGGGTTTCCTGGGTCACCAGCACCGTCACGGGAGACCAGATGTCCTCTGTGTTGAAACAGGGACAATAGAGGGTATGCGCGTGACATCACTGTTGCTGGAAGTTATGTTAGTCAGGGACCCAGTCCCTGATAATGGGAGAGGACCTGTGATGTTCTGCCGTACTTTTTATTTCTGTTTTATCTATTAGTTTGGTCATTAAGGTCAACAGAATGAGAGGCCTTCTCTGCCGGAAACATCGCGAAAAAAAGTTATGGCCATTTGTATATTCACTGTCCCTTCGACTTCACTATACAGGAAAAGAATACAAAAAAATAAATGTGCTTTAAGTAGCATGTGAGGGGTCAAACTAGGGGTTCTTCATGATTCTGAATCCATTGCAAGCATTTGTTTTGCATGAAAAACATTCCTTGGGCTAAATTTTGGCCCCCCAAAATCAAAAAATCTTCACTTTTCACAGTTTTGGGGGCCGATATTTTTCCCTAGGAATGTTTTTCATGTAAAACAAATGCTTGCAATGGATTCAGAATCATGAAGAACCCTTAGTTTGACCCCTCACATGCTACTTAAAGCACATTTATTTTCTTTTTTTAATATTTTTCTTTTCCTGTATAGTGGAGTCAATTGGACAGTGAATATACAAATGGACATAACTTTTTTTCGCAATGTTTCCGGCCGAGCAGGCCTGTCATTCTGTGGACCTTAATGACCAAACTAATACATAAAACAGAAATAAAAAGTACGGCAAGACATCATAGGTATCACCCCTATTCCTTGAGCTTTTGGGCTTGTGGGTCCCTGACTATGTGGGAACGCCTACTGAGTTGCAAAAAACTAATGTCTGCCATTGACAGTCCATACATCCAAACAGAAAAGTCCTATCTGATTGTATTAAACAAAGTTAACTCACCAACATTGCGGCTGTACCGAAAGCTTGAATTATCCTCTTTCTATCTGCAGTGTTTTTGTTTCATAAAAATCCACCATAGGCATGTTATGAGCTACTTTCTGTCAAGACATTCTGTGCAGGTGATTATTTTTCCAAGTGTCAGAGTTTGGAAGCACTCGTTTTCAACAACGCAACATACTGCTGCCTCCTGCATTATGTGCAATTTAGAAACAGGTGGTATGCAGGACTGTTGAGTGATTTGCAACTAGCACTTCCAATTCCAAACTCCAACGCTTAATGCTGCTCAATGTTTTGCCACTCAGTCTAGATTAGGAGGGCGGGTCCCAGTAGACGTGCATACCTGGTGCATACCCTCTATACATGGTTAAATAATCCAAACAGTCAAATCATGAAGGCAGAAGGGCATTGCATGCCAATGATTCTAAACCAGGGGGTCTTCAACGTTTTCAGGCCAAGGACCCCTTAGTTGAGAGAGAGATGAAGCAGGAACCCCCCACAACCTTTTCAAAGATCCCATATAGTTTAATCGTTTGACAGCACAATCGTCAGTGTATTTTGGATTCATGTCAATTTGTGTTTTCAGATATCTAACCACTTGAACCGTCAACACTTAATAAACTTGAACTTTCACTCTAGACTTAGTCTGCTCTTTTTCCCCTCTACACCAAAGCTCTTTGCCGAAAAAAGCTCTTTGCCGAAAAAATCTGCTATTTTTGGCTAAAGTTTTGGCTCAGGGCGACATGCCATTTCTTGGCCATATGGCCAGGGATATGTATCGATGACATCAGGGATCTTCATATATGGGCATAAAAGGGATTCTGGGGAATACCCATATATGGACTTTTACATACAGTAGGTGATGTCACCTGTGATATCACCTTTGATGTCACAGTGATGTGTCAAGGGAACCACAGTGTCAGGCGTGACCTTCAGAGATACACGGATACGTGGAGAAATGTGCCGGACATCACAGTGACATCAGAGCTTGATGTCAAAGTGGCAAACCCATAGACCAGGGGTCTTCAACGTTTTCAGGCCAAGGACCCCGTAGTTGAGAGAGAGATGATACAGGGACCCCCAAAACCTGTTCATTGATTCCATATAGTTTCGTTGTTTGACAGCACGATCATCAGTGTATGTTGGATTCATGTCAATTTGTGTTTTCAGATATTTAACCACTTGAACCCTCAATACTTAATAAAGTTGACCTTTCAGTCTGCTCTTTTTCCCCTCTACAAAACCTATTTGCCAAAAATTGCAGATCTACAAGCTCACAACGCCTCGCAAGTTCTCTGAATATGGACGCTAGGGTTCAAGTGGTTAATATAAAAAAGGTATCTATCACACATAAAGATTTGGAGGAGCCCTGTAGTAACTCCGAGGACCCCCTGGGGGTCCCGGACCCCCTGTTGAAGACCCTTGCCATAGACCTAAAAAATGTGTACACGTCTACACTGTGACGTTTCTCATCGTAAACTTGCGACCTATGGTAGCAATCAATCATTTAACTGGGGACCACCTGGAACGCCCTCAATGACCCCTGGGCACTCCCGGCTCCACGTTACAATAAGTGCAGTAGTTGAGCCATGTCACTCACTTGACCTTTGACCACCAAATTGCACCTAGCAGGTCAGGTATTGCGTTAGATACCTAATACAGGGGTCTTCAACGTTTTCAGGCCAAGGACCCCTTAGTTGAGAGAGAGATGAAGCAGGGACCCCCACATTGATGATTGTGCTGTCAAACAATTAAACTATATGGAATCTATGATTATGATATGAATAGTTTCATTGTTTGACAGCACAATCATCAGTGTTTTTGCATTCGTGTCAGTTTTTGGTTTTCAGATATTTAACCACTTGAACTGTCAATACTTAACAAACTTGACACTTTCACTCTGCACTTAGTCTGCTCTTTTACCCCTCTACACCAAACTTCTTTGCTAAAGTTAAAGTTCTAAAGTTCTCCGAATATGGACGCTAGGGTTCAAAAAAGTCACACAAAGATTTGGAGGACCCCCTATAGTAACACCGAGGACCCCCTAGGGGTCCCGGACCCCCTGTTGAATACCTCTGACCTAACATATAAAGATTCATGGGCTTGCATTGTGATTTGACAAGGATACAGTGTTTTGAGTCACAGCAGACAATGACATACATTACACATAACTACATACTGTACATAAACACAGACATCCTCATTGAAGGAATGACAGCTACATCTAACAGAATGATTCATTCTGGTCTTTGGCTGGCAGATTCTCCCCCCGCCTCCCCCCCAATAGAAACACCCCCAAACATTTTTAGAACAGCACTCTTCAGATGCTTTGTTCAACAACACTTTGTTTCTTTCTCAAATTCCCAAAATGAAAAATTTAGGCCTAGAATTGTTGAATGCTTTAGCAAAAGTCGTGAAAATGGGTGCAAATCTTTGAATATATGTATTTTTAAAGCGAACGTTTGTAACTAAAATGTTGCTTCTGGGTGGTCCCTGGAACTAAATATTTTGAGATGGGGGTCCGTGGCCAAATAAATATCATTTTGGGGGTCCTACACATGAAAAGGTTTGAGCACCACTGACATAGTAGACTCTCAAGAACAGACCGAGCTCCAGTTAAGTGAAAAGGACCTTTTCTTTGACGATGGCTGGCCAGATTGCTGACATAGGTTTTTCTAAAAACCTTAGAAGGATTCAAAAGACACTTATAGAATCGGGTAAAAATTCTAATTTTCACAATTTTTTAAAAATAGCAGATCTACAAGCTTGTATATCTGCTATTTTTCAATAGTTAAAGCATAAAATAATGATACACACTAATGTGTAGCCGTTCTAAATGGGTTAAGCCACTGACAGAAGTCATCACCAATCCCCAATCAATAGTCAGTCGTTAAAGTCAATGGCTTATACAATAAAGTGTAATTGCGTCAACATTTATTAGGGAATATTGTTCAGACTGATTTGGTTACAAGCAGTGTTCATTTTTTCAGCAAATTTTGATTTAGTCTTAGTCTTTTGAATAACACATCATTTAGTCTTAGTCATGTCTTAGTCTTCTGAAATTGTTTTATCCTAGTCTAGTCTCACGCGGTCCTGTAGGTTCACACTCTATAACATCCGTAAAATCAGACCTTTCCTCACCCAGGAGGCAGCCCAGCTCCTCATCCAGACATCTGTCATATCAAAACTTGACAATTGTATCTCTCTCCTCACTGGTCTCCCATGTGCACTTAAACCCCTCCAACTGATCCAAAATGCCGCGGCACGACTGGTCTTCAACCAGCCTAAATATCTAAATATCAAAATATTTTAGGCTTTAAGTCTTTTGGGCTAAATATAACCACATAACTCTGAACAAGTCATTGTCTCCTACAGCCTGTTACTTGGTCAAATAAACCATACATAAAATATGTATTTGGCTTTAATTTCATTGCAGTTACATACCAGTGTTAATCTTTACAGCCATTAGTCTTAGACTTAGATTTAGTCTTAGTCTTTTGAATAACACAAATAATAGTCTTAGTCTTAGTCGACAATATTAACACTGGTTACAAGCGTTTCCAGTCCTCCTCCACAGGCTTTACGAGAACAGATCTGACATCTCAACACGTTAAGTGGAAAGAGAAGGGCAGGTCAGCGCACGCAACAATTGCAGCACTCGGAATTCCGTGAACCTCTATACAGCTGTGTGGCCCGCAGGCTATGTTTTTGTCTGCACCAAGCACAAACAGGCAGATAAGCGTCCTTCGGCACCAGAGCGCACAGGGGGGGAACAAAAGAAACTACACGCATACCTATATGTAGCAGTCCTTGTCCTAGCGTACACCCACACAAACGAAATCCACACAAAAATGCGGGCGCTCATTTGTCTACGTCAGGGGTTTTCAGACCTTTTTTTTTAACTCAGGGCACCCCTGTAAATAACCTTTTCATCCACGGCACCCCTGAGTTAAGGCCCATTCCCACTGGGCCAGATAACAGATAACAGATAAAAAAAAATATCTGCCACAGATATTTCTTTTATTTGTGGAAGATATTTTATTAAATCTGTATCTACCATCCACTTTGAATGGAAAAATATCTGGAGAAAGAGATTTTTTATCTGTTATCTGGCCCAGTGGGAATGGGCCTTTACACTGTTCATTTTTAGAATCTTACAGGGGAAATATCCGTTTCCATCAGAACTGACTGAAAATAACGTTATACTTGACGTTTAAGCACTTGAACCCCAACATGCCTATTCTGGGGGGAAAGGTTCACCAAAAGTAGCCGATCTACAAGCTCACAACGCGTCACGAGCTTGTAGATCTGCTATTATTTGGTGAAGAGTTGTCGTAGATGGGAAAAGAACTCATCAAGTATCAGGTCTGTTTTACTAAGCATAGTGAAGTGATATTGACAGATTTAGTGATATTGATGAATTTCAAATATTGTCAAATTACCGGTATCTCGCAGCACCCCTGGACTGGCATCACGGCACCCCAGCGTGCCCCGTCACCCACTTTGAAAACCCCTGGTCTACCGGTTCGTGCCCATGTGCAGTATGTACGTGCACGTATGCTCACCTTGCAGGAGGAAGGCCAGGAGATAGAAGAACTGCAGCTGGCCCTCTTCCGTGTCAGTGTGCGCGTCTTCACACACCAGAGGCCTGCAGTAGCACACAAGAAATAACTATCACAACACTTATAGATATCTATTTATATATTGGCCAACACTTCTGCAATTATGCGCCCGTGAGTCACAATTTTAACCACTTTCAACCTGGCGTACCTATTTTGTCCGTGTCATTATAGGCAATTTGTTTTTTCTTTAACAATCCCATCTACAAGCTCACGACATGTCACTACATGCCTCATGTATGTGACATGTTGTGAGCTAAAGGAGTAGTTCACCCCCAAAATGACTTTTTTTCTATTGACTACTCATGCCATGGAGAGTAGAGTTCAATAATACTTTTTGGTTTTTGTCACATTCCTAAGACAAAAATTTGATTCGAGTAAATTTAACCCCATTGATTCTGGATGGGGACCCGTTTTGAAACGGGTCCCCATCCGGAATGAATGGAGGTACATTTATTGTTATCACATTTTTATCTTAGGAATGCAACAAAAAACTAAAAATATTATTGAACTCTAGTCTCCATGGCGTGACTAATCAATAGAGAAAAGTAATTTTGGGGGTGAACTACTCCTTTAAGCACAATAAAAAATTACTCTTATTTGTACTAGTAAGACGCCTCAGGGCGACATCAGGGATGTGGACATTAGATCTCCATATATGGGTTCCCCCTGGAATCACAGGGATCTCTCTAACAGGGCATCATTAATATTGATGACATCAGGGAATTCCATATATGGGCATAAAAGGGATTCTGTACGTGTCACATCACAGTGACATCAGAGCACGATGACATCATGATGACAGTTTTTACGGTCTATGGGTTTGCCCATAGAAAAATGTGTACACGTCTACGGACAAGCTGTGACATTTCTCATGGTAAACTGCGACCTATGGTCGCAATTAACTAAAAAACATCATTTTTTCCCAAAGCCCAAAACACCTGTTTTTTTCTTTTCTTCATATGTTAGCGAAGAGCTCCACCTAGTGTAAAACTATTGCAGTCACAATCACCCAGATTTCCCGACTTCAGCTTCCTGTATTTTCGTTTTGGGGAAATCGCCTCTGTCTGCGGGCTGTATTTTTCACTGAAGCACAGAGATAACCACTGTCTTTAACAGCGATCTGGGCATCGATTGTACTAGAGATCAATATTCTGTGACTACTTGAAAGGTTAAAGGAAAAAATATGCAAGCTTGTGTGTACACAAAATCATTCCCCCCTCCCCCTCCCCTCTATGACAGGCATCAAACAGTTGTCTTTGATGCTCTCATTGATTAAAGAGATCACTAACGAGGACTTGAGACTTTTGTGGCCCAATCAATTACCTTAGTGCACAACCCCTTTGAAGTTCAAAGGGAGCAATTAAGAGCTCTGGCTAGAGATGTTACCGATCAATCGGCAATGGATCGGATCGGGCCGATCAAAGCGTGATCGGCGATAATCGGTGGTTTAGATCAAAAGGTAAATTCACCAATCCGATCCGATCGGTACATCCGATCAACCATTTTGGGGTATTGATTTCCACAGTGCTGAAGGAATAATTAGTTACTGCTATGATAATAAATACATAGTAATGCTGGTAAATAACTATAAGGCAAATATATAAATGAATTCATGAGTGAATTAATTAATTAAAATTAAAACATTAACATTTAGAAAATATAAATAATATATAAATAATAACTTGATCGGATCGGTGATTGATCGGTATCGGGTGATCAAACTTTTGTGATCGGTGCTCGGTGATCGGTTCCAAAAAACCTGATCGGACCATCCCTAGCTCTGGCTGAGTTTCCCCTGACAAAAACATCCCTCCACTGTTTCTGTTGACATTTCATGTGAACATAAAGAGTGTCTTTCTGCAAGGAAACACTCCAACACAATAATATAGTTACTGATGAAGGGAAATGACTGCTATACTTGTATATATATACATTTTTTAATAGTCTTAAAGTTACCTATAATTCCTTTAAGAAAAAATGCTGGCAGAATGGGCTTTTAAAATGTATGTACTCTAGCTGGGGATGAGTTAAAAAAGAAATAGGGACCGGCATTGGATCCAAAAATCTGCCATCGGTCGGGGTCTTTCAGTATACAAGAACAACTGTGTTATCATTTATTGTTTTGATGATTCCTCCGATCAGCATGTGGGTAACATTATGACGTTTATTATTTGATATGGAACTGGTCATAATACTTTATGGTGGTTTATGGTTTAACACATTGTTGACTTTTGAGCTTCTGGGCTGTGTTGTGGTCGGCGCGAGGGCTTTAAGAGGTATATGGAAGCCCGGGGTGACCGCTGACATGATCGCAGATGACATGATTTGTCTTGCGCAAATATCGGGAGCGCTCTGTGGTCTTCCAGCAGACAACAGAGCAGAATGCTGTTTATTAACCACACCACGTAAGCCCTATTCAAGATTCAACATGCAAAGCCCAAAAGGTCATCAATTAAAACAATGATAATAATTTTTACTTAAGGGTTAGAGTCTACTGTAGGTGTCTGAATTGGAAAGAGGCAGAATGAGTGGGGCAGTATGGTCAGGGCATTAAGGCCACTTTGGCCTTAGGGCTGATGTACCAATTATAGAACACTATTGTTTCACCACAGTGCGAAAATGAAAAATGACTGGTGTGAGAAAATGGTCTGGCACGTACTAGTCTGAAGGATATTTGAAAGCTGTGATATGCTATTATTGCTTAAAGCACAACTTTGTGTTTTTACAACAAGGGTTCATGTTTTGTATTGTAACTAGAGAAAAGAAAGGATGATCTGGCCAGCCATCGTCAAAGAAAAGGTCCTTTTCACTTAACTGGAGCTCAGTTAGTCTGTTCTTGAGAGACTACTATGTCAGCGGTTCTCAAACTTTTTCATGTGAAGGACCCCCAAAATGATATGTATTTGGCCACGGACCCCCATCCCAAAATATTTAGTTCCAGGGACCCCCCAGAAGCAAAATTTGAGTTACAAACGTTTGCTTTAAAAATACATATATTCAAAGATTTGCACACATTTTCACGACTTTAAAAAAAAAATCTACAAGAGATCTCCAAGATCTACAAGCTCGCAACGCGGCACTCGGTGCCGCGCTGCGAGCTTGTATATCTGCTATTTTTCAATAGTTAAAGCATTCAATAATTCTAGGCCTAATGAGGTGGATGTTTAGTACTGAGGAAGGCTTTAGCTGCTGGATGACAGGGGTTTTCTGACTGATGCCACTGTAGGGCGTGAGGTCTGAGGTCTGCCATGAGTACGTTTGGGGCCATGTGAGCGTAGCCTACAGGGGTGTCGTACCAAATTCTGGGCCCTGGTTACAAGGATTCACTTAATTATTTTGTGCTTTAACTATTGAAAAATAGCAGATATACAAGCTCACAGCTGCAAGCTTGTAGATCTGCTATTTTTGAAAAATCGTGAAAACTTGTGCAAGTCTTTGAATATTTCAAATCCTTCTAAGGTTTTTTGAAAAACCTATGTTTCTATGTCAGTGGTGCTCAAACCTTTTCATGTGAAGGACCCGCAAAATGATATGTATTTGGCCACGGACCCCATCTCAAAATATTTCGTTCCAGGGACCCCCCAGAAGCTAAATTTGAGTTACAAATGTTCGCTTAAAAAATAAATATATTCAAAGATTTGGACAAATTTTCATGACTTTTCAAAAATAGCAGATCTACAAGCTCGCAGCGCGCGCTGTGAGCTTGTATATCTGCTATTTTTCAATAGCTAAAGTATAAAATAACTAAGTCCCCTCCACCTTGGGCCCTAGTAACTCAGTCCCAGTCCCACTCCCCCCCCCCCTTGTGACGCCCCTGGTAGCCTACGTACCACAGATGGTGCTGGGGGCTGAGCCTCGTGGTGGAGATGGACTTGAGCTTGCTGTCAGACTTGGGGGCCAGCTCACGCACGACCCCTGCAGAAGAGAAAGAGGGGAGAGAGAAAGGGCCTCATGTTGAAATCCAGCGTGACAGTAATGCTATAGAAACTAGTTGAAGGGGTGGAGACATACTCAATACACCCGAAAAGGACATTATTAGCTTATTAAGCACTTGAACCTGCGAGTGCAACTTGGTCCGCTCTTTCCCCCCCTCTAAACCAACACTCGTTGCTTAAAATAGCCAATCTATAAGCTCATAGCGCGTCCTTGTGAGCTATTAAATCAGCTATTTTTGATGAATGTTCCCCTTAGAACAGACATGGGCATTGTGCGGCCCTCTGGTTCACTGTGACCGGCCCTTGTAGGGTTAATGGCAAATTACAAAATAAACACATTTTCTAATTTTACCTCATGCATGGACTAAAGCTGCATTCATTTTATTTTGACGTTTTTTATCCACGTAGATATGGACGCAATACATACATCAGCACATGAGCGTGATCATTGGATTGTTGTCTCAATACTAGAGATGTTACCGATCAATCGGCAATGGATCGGATCGGGCCGATCAAAGCGTGATCGGCGATAATCGGTGGTTTAGATCAAAAGGTAAATTCACCGATCAGATCGGATCGGTGCATCCGATCAAAGCCGTATTATACAGTTCAGCTCTTTGCTCCAGTATGGGAACATGTTTTTTCTTTCTTTATTTATTTAATACATAATAATAATATTGCCCAACTTGATCGGATCGGTGATTGATCGGTATCGGGTGATCAAACTTTTGTGATCGGTGCTCGGTGATCGGTTCCAAAAAACCTGATCGGACCATCCCTACTCAATACCTTACCCAACATGGATAAAGTGGCTAAAAAGAGAAAAGTCGATGCCGAATGCCGGGTTTTCCAAACAAATTGGTCAGAGGTAAAGCTGTGTGTTTAGTTGGCTGGGAGCACTGCCTTTTGGCCCGGCCCTCCACAATATTTTCTGTTGTTCATGTGGCCCCATGGAAAAAATAACTGCCCACCCCTGCCCTAGAATATGTTGCCAGGAATCAAGTGGTTACGAGAAGATAAACCAGGATGTATATAAAAAAAAAAAAACAATGAAAAGAGTAACAGTAAAAGACGGGAACAGTGTCAAAGAACAGAGAAAATGACAAGTGATGTGCGGTAATCCCTGAATAGCATAAGGAACAAGGCATCTATTAAAGACAGCGGCCCCGGATGCAGAGATGAAGAGAATGGGAGTGACTCTTGAGAACCTATTAACCCATTTAGGTCTAGAATTATTGAATGCTTTAACCAGTGAAAAATAGCAGATATTCAAGCTCACAGCTGCGAGCTTGTAGATCTGCTATTTTTGAAAAAAGTCATGAAAATGTGTGCAAATCTTTGAATATATGTATTTTCAAAGCGAACGTTTGTACCTCAAATTTTTCTTCTGGGGGGTCCCTGGAACTAGATATTTTGAGATGGGGGTCCGTGGCCAAATAAATATCATTTTGGGGGTCCTTCACATGAAAAGGTTTGAGAACCACTGACATAGTAGTCTCTCAAGAACAGACTAACTGAGCTCCATTTAAGTGAAAAGGACCTTTTCTTTGACGATGGCTGGCCAGATTGCTGACATAGAAACATAGTTTTTTTTTTTTTTTTAATCTTAGAAGGATTCAAAAGACATTTATAGAATCGAGTCAAAATTCAAATGTTCACGATTTTTCTAAAATAGCAGATCTACAAGCTCGCAGCGCCGCGCTGTGAGCTTGTATATCTGCTATTTTTCATTAGTTAAAGCATGAAATAATGATACACAATATGTGTACGCGTTTTGAATGCGTTAAACAAGGGATAGAAACACAGGTATAGCTGACATAAATGTCACACCTCAGTGTATAAGAAAAAAAAAAGTCCTGTGCAACAATAGACACACTAAAATGTGAGACCCATTCAGTCTCTGTCACAGTGGCGGCACAACGAGAAATCCGTGCGGTCTCGGGTTGCCGGTCTAAGATTTCGACCCTATAGAATCGCGGGGTGTGGGAAACTGCGGAGGGAGACAATCGGGCTGGGTCACAAAAAAACATCTCCGCGGTGTGGCGTGTCATTTATTGCGACAACAATGGAGGACGCCACGGCGGATAGAAGCACTCCACGCAGAGCGCTTTCAAAGTCAAGTGCGCGGAGGTTGAACTTGAAAGTGAGAAAAGGGGAGTTAACCCATGTAGGCCCTAGAGTTATTGAATGCTTTGACTATTGAAAAATAGCAGATATACAAGATCTGCTATTTTGATATAGTAGTGAAAATTAATGTGTGCAAACTTTTCAATATATATATTTTTTTCAAAGCAAACTTTTGTAACTCAAATCTCTGCTTCTGGGTGGTCCCTGGAACAACATATTTTGCGATGGGGGTCCGCGGCCAAATAAATTACATTTTGGGGGTCCTTGACATGAAAAAGTTTGAGAACCACTGATTCAGAGGAAGGATTTAGAAGTCGGGTCAAAGATATTCAAAGATTCAAAGACACATTTTCAAGATTTTTCAAAAATAGCAGATCTACAAGCTTGCAGTGTCGCGCTGTGAGCTTGTATATCTGATATTTTTCAATAGTTAAAGCATAAAATAATGGTTAAAGTGGTTAAAATCTAACGCGACTCGGGCGCGTTCCAGGTATTTGGGAGTTAAAGGGACGCAGTGGAGTGGTGACAGCAAACCTGGGGGAACAGTGGCGGATAACGCGATTAGAAAAATCCAAACGCAAACCCCCCAAAAAAACGCTCCAGTTTCACAAACCCAGAGTCATCTTCGGGAACGGGAGAGGCAAGGGGAGGAACAGGGGAGGTGGAAACGGCCCTTTCCCTTTGATCAACACAGTATCGTTTTACAAATCAGTGCCCAAGTCCACGTGAATCCAACTTTTACAAAAGCACACTCGTTTTTTATGTGAAAGGTGTGTGTGTGTGCGTGTGTGTGTGCGTGTGTGTGTGTGTGTGTCTGTGTGTGTGTGTGTGTGCGTGTATATGTGTGTGTTAGTAGATTGATTGCAACGGGTATTTCTCTTTAATAATAATAATAATACATTTTATTTATAATGCGCTTTACATTCTTACGAATGTCAAAGTGCTACAGGTTTAAAACAAGGCAAAAAAACAACAACAGTAAAACAAGGCAAAAACAGCATATAGGCAAACAGTACATAGGACCCAACTTTGCTAGACTAATGGGTCAGAGAAAAACTAAAAACAGGGCAAAGACAAAAATAATTAGGATCATTAAGAGCTTTGTTAAGCATTTTCTTAACATTAGTTGCCTCTGTGTGTCAGGCGGTCTCAATCTAAACTGTCCAATACAAATACTGTTATGGAATAAGCTACAGGCTAGTGATGCACTTTAGATGTGTAGTATGTATGGTTCAGTTTTATTGTCACACACATCCATACAGGTACAGACAGATACAATGAAATGCTTGTGCTCCTGGCACAAGCATTTCATTGTATCTGTACCTGTATGGATACAGGTACAGATACAATGAAATGCTAGTGCTCCTGGCACAAGCATTTCATTGTATCTGTACCTGTATGGATATGTGTGACAATAAAACTGAACCTGAACCTGATGTAGATTGTGGTTTTTTATTTGTTTGATATTCTGGATTTTCTTTTTCTTTTTTACATTTTGTAGTTCATGTGACGTGCTGTGTAATGTATTGGTGCTATGTAATTATTGGACTATTTATTTGTATTTTATGTTGCAGGACCACATTGGAGTGTTTTATGTGTATATCCAGTGTATATCTAGGTTACATTGTGTTTACTCATATTTGTTTTATCGAGATCAAATCAAATGATGACCTATTGGATGAAAAAAATAAAACAAGATAAAGGAGGGGTCTTCAACAGGGGGTCCAGGACCCCTAGGCCTAGGGGGTCCTCAGAGTTAATCAGGGGGTCCTCCAAATCTTCCAATCCTTTTTATATTAACAATTTGAACCCTAGTGTAGCAATGGTGGAAAGTAACTAAGTACATTTACTTAAGTATTGTACTTAAGTACAATTGTGAGGTATTTGTACTTTACTTGAGTATTTCCGATTTACCTACACTTTTACTTCTACTCCACTACATCTCTGTTCCAAATATTGTACTTTTACTCCACTACATTTATTTGAAAACTTTAGTTACTGATTACTTTGTAGGTTTGGATTATCATTACAAAACATACATTAACCAGTTCAACCCTATATACATTTCGGCCATTTGAAAATAGCCGATCTACAAGCTCACAATGCGTCGCAGCGCGACACATTGTGAGCTTGTAGATCTGCTATTTTCAAAAGATTTGTATACATCCCCAGTTGAATTCTGTTAGTACTTTCTACGCACGGCGTGCATACTATAATCATTTTTTTTTGTCTTAGGAATGCAACAAAACCCAAAAAATATTATTGAACTCAAGTCTCCATGGCGTGAGTAATCAAATACAAAAAAAAAATCATTTTGGGGACAAAAAAAATGAATATATATATATTTTTTTTAATATTTAGAATTTTATTATCACGAGAACAATAGCTTCCACTTTAACATTGCAACTTTTCAGGAATTTTCTATTAGCTTTTTCTATTAGCTTGGATTCCCAATCGATGATGTCACAAGACGATGTGTTTCTGACCTGCCCACAGACCTCCTCTGAGAAAAAAATAATAATAAAAGTTATTTTTTAGTGAGGACCAATTATATGAAGATAGGTTGAAAAGTGGTGGAGTCCTCCTTTAAATAGCAAATGTGAGTACTTTTTCCGCCGCTGCTCCCGAGGTCTCCTCATGTGGCCCCCGTGAACATGTAGCCCTGCTGTTCTTAATCAGACCCGTACCGGAGCCCTGTTTTATATGCACGGCGGAAAATTCATACCAGCCACCAGGCTACAGTAAGCTGAGGGTCAATTTAACACATATGGTGCCAACCCCGAGTTTCCCGAGTTTGTATTGGTACTACCGCTGTGCCAACCCCGAGTTTCCCGAGTTTGGGCCGTTTTTGAAAAAAAAAACTTTTTTTTTTTCATTTTTTTTTTTTTTCAAAAATTTTTTGGGACCTCCAGAAATGTATTAGGCATGATCGCGATCGCGAAATTGCATGTTTAACCCCCATACCAACTCATTCTTTCAGACATGGCAGCCATGTTTGTTTACATCTGAAGAAAACATAATGGCTGATAAATCATGAATGCCTGAACGGATTTCCAAGCGGATTTTTTTGTTTGAAAGCTGTGAACAGCATCTACACACGTGGTGCATCATCTAGGCATGGGCATGCACTTTTTACACAATTGCACAATTACATGGAAGTCTATGGTAACCATGGCAACGCGAGACATTGAAGAGAAAAAATCATTGCAACATAAGTGTTTAGAGGTGGGACGTTCGCAAACGAATCGAGTCTTTTGAACGGCTCTTTGAAATGAACGATAGGATTCGGTTCACAGTAGGGAGCCGTTCCTTTCTAAATGAACAGTGGTGGGAAAAGAACTCAATATCAATATCAACACTGCAATCAAGTAGAAGTTTGGAATGTTAATGTATTTGAATAAAAGTAAAAAAGTATTGGTATCTAAAATGCATTATGCAGAATGTCCTGTTTCACAGGTTTTCCAATGAGTAAAATGTAGAAAACCATTTGAAAATAGCAGATCTACAAGCTCACAATGCGTCGCAGCGCGACGCATTGTGAGCTTGTCGATCGGCTATTTTCAAATGGCAGGTTTGTACCTATATATGCCGAAATAAATGTATATAGGGTCGAAGTTATTAGTAATTAAAATCGAAATCTACAAAGTAACCAGTAGAATGAGCCAGTCTTTTGAACGGCTCTTTGAAAAGAACGGATCCCAGAGATCCGGCTCACTTCAAAGAGCCATAAATCCCATCTCTACAATTTAACTGGGAGACTGGGAGGCAGGGACGTGCTGGCCATTGGGAAAAGCGGGACAACTCCCGAACGGCTGGTTCATTCCCAGCCGGTCCTGGCTGGCCATTAGGAAAAAAATAAAAATAAAATGTCGGCCTTCGTTCCATTTTGGGGGCTGGGCAGAAACCTTCATCATACAAGGCCGTCGCACAAAAGTAGTGAAAACAGCAGATCTACAAGCACACAACGCCTCGCACCGCGAGGCGTTGTGTGCTTGTAGATCAGCTGTTTTCACTAGTTTAATTAATTTTTTAAATGATAAATACAAAACAAACAGTTTTGGACATACAAGGTTTCCACCCGACAATGACGAAATATAACTCATGTAATTGGCCCACTGGCTTGTCACTTGTCATGATCTGAAATGGCAAATCTTTGAGTAGCAGCAGCGCTATAGAGAGAGATCTCTCTCTATAGCGCACAATGAGGGCCTCTACAACTCTTTTTCCTGGGCTGAATCAGGGCCAGCACGTCCCTGCTGGGAGGCTTATCTAAAGATACCAGCTGCATGTGAGCGGGCAGGCAACCAGCAATTTCCGAGAAAAACAAGACAAGACATTTTATTTGTGAGATAAAAAAACATTGGTGGCTCTGTTAGCCACTCCAACGGTGGGGATATTATTCGTTTTCTGTTCTTTGTCTACACTAGTGGTTCCCAAACGGTGTTGCGTTTGTTGTGCCATGCGAGCGTTTCAGCAGGAGCACGCGCACGGAATCGAAGGCATCAAAGTAAAACAACCCCCGAGGTCACACCTCGACAGTGTTTACAGACGCTGTTGTGTCACATCAGGATGATTTCACAAAGGGACGAGCCTGTATGCAAATCAAAAGACCAAAAAAAAAAAACATTTTAAGTACCACTTTCAACTTAGTACACGTATTTTGGTCAAACATTTTAATCGCGATGACTCGTGAGCTTGTAGATCTGCTCTTTTCACTACGAATACGGGTGTTCCGTGATATTTTCACATGGCCAGTGGGGTGCCTGCTTGAAATCCACTGGTAGATCTTGAAAATAGTCATCCAAGATGGAAAAATCACACCCGTGTGAACTGAGCGGTGGTCGTGGAGGCTGCGCAATAATTTAATTGAATTCAATTGAATTGAATTTTTGAATTGAATTGAGTGAATGAGTGAGAGAGCCACACTTGCTCACCAATAGAGAGTGAGTGTGTGTGTGTGTGTGTGTGTGTGTGTGTGTGTGTGTGTGTGTGTGTGTGTGTGTGTGTGTGTGTGTGTGTGTGTGTGCGCGCGCGCCTGGCCTGGCCTGAACGTTTGTGTGTGAGTGTGCCTGGCCTATCCTGAACAACAGTGCCCCTCCCTTAACATATGTGGTCATAAAAGGTCCTGCAGGCTACATACAGACACGCATACAGACAGACATACCCACACACACCGCCACGTATAGGAGCGTTGTGACCACCGCTCAAAAAGAGCAGTTAGCAAAAGACTATGGGCCAATTATGTCCTGACCTATATAGTGCAGGTAATGGGCTATCCCTGACCGGTGTGCTGGGTGTGTCGCCAGTCAGTACAGTCTGCGTCCTCATGTTTCAATCGCAGGCCAACTGGCCGCCTCCCACGGCAGACACCAATGCCACAGTGTATTTACACAAGACATGAGCTGGACTCTCATTTGTCTGAGGTGAAACCAAACACCTTGGCAGAGAAGAGACACAGTGTGTGTGCAGGGGACAGGGGTGTCGCACCAAATTCTGGGCCCTGGGTACAAGGATTCACTTCAATTATTTTGTGCTTTAACTATTGAAAAATAGCAGATATACAAGCTCACAGCGCGGCACCGAGTGCCGCGCTGCGAGCTTGTAGATCTGCTATTTTTGAAAAAAACGTGAAAATGTGTGCAAATCCCTCTAAGGTCTTTTGAAAAACCTATGTTTCTATGTCAGTGGTGCTCAAACCTTTTCATGTGAAGGAGCCCCAAAATGATGTGTATTTGGCCACGGACCCCCATCTCAAAATATTTAGTTCCAGGGACCCCCCAAAAGCAAAATCTAAGTTACACATGTTCGCTTAAAAAATAAATATATTCAAAGATTTGCAAACATTTTCACGACTTTTTCAAAAATAGCAGATCTACAAGCTAGCAGCGCGGCACCGAGTGCCGCGCTGTGAGCTTGTATATCTGCTATTTTTCAATAGCTTAAGTATATGAAATAATGAAGGCCCCTCCACCTTGGGCCCTAGTAACTCAGTCCCACTTTTCCCCCCCTTGTGACACCCCTGGGCGGAGGAGAGACATAGTGTGTGTGTTCATGGGGGTAGGGGGAGTCAAGGTGCAAAGGATGCTGTTTTCCATCAAAAGGCTTGGCCTCGTTTCAGAGGTAAGGTGCTGTTGATGTGGGCACCTTAAGCGAGAGAGAGGTAACAAACAGTGCTTCAAATCAGTGGCGCAGCCAGAACAGAGAAATAGGCTGGGCCTGGCAACTTCAATGAACAATAATTAATAGGCTAATACAATGCATTGAGTTCGGAGCTGCACTTCATCCCAACAACACTTTTCCTAATATAAACTAACACTCACCCTCCAAACACACAGAAGACAACTGCTGCTAGTGTAAAGGATGCATCATCGGAGCGACAGTTTATTTACTCTTAACACTTATGTTGCAATGATTTTTTCTCTTCAATGTCTCGCGTTGCCATGGTTAAAGTGATCCCTGACTAATACGATAAATATGCCTTAATACATTATAATTGTCCTCTATAACTACAATGTAAAATTAAAAACACCTTAATTATTTTATTTCTTCTAGAAATAGCTAATCTTTCACTCAACAGGGGAAATGCCCGTCGCAAGTTGATGATGTCATAAATGTCATGTGTGATCTATCCCTATGGAATTATGGCATGCATGTGCAAATAAAAACAAACTTAATACTTCATATGGTTAATATGAGCATCAACTCAATATTTCAAATGTGTTTTTTGCACATGCATTCCATAAATTTCATAGGGTTAGATCACACATGGCATTTATGACATCATCAACTTGCGACAGGCATTTCTCCTGTTGAGTGAAAGATTAGCTATTTCTTGAAGAAATAAAATATTGAAGGTGTTTTTAATTTTACATTGTAGTTATAGAGGACAATTATAATGTATTAAGGCATATTTGTCGTATTAGTCAGGGATCACTTTAACAAAGACTTCCATGTAATTGTGCAATTGTGTAAAAAGTGCACGCCCATGCCTAGATGATGCACCACGTGTGTAGATGCTGTTCACAGCTTTCAAACAAAAAAATCCGCTTGGAAATCCGTTCAGGCATTCATGATTTATCAGCCATTATGTTTTCTTCAGATGTAAACAAACATGGCTGCCATGTTTGAAAGAATGAGTTGGTATGGGGGTTAAACATGCAATTTCGCGATCGCGATCATGCCTAATACATTTCTGGAGGTCCAAAAAAATAAATTTGAAAAAAAAACTTTGAAAAAAAAAAAAAAAATTTTTTTTTTCAAAAACGGCCCAAACTCGGGAAACTCGGGGTTGGCACAGCGGTAGTACCAATACAAACTCGGGAAACTCGGGATTGGCACCATATGTGTTAATAAGCAAGACGATGATCACACACAAAAAAAAAACTAAAAATTAAATAAAATTTTGGAGCCAGTTTTAGTTTTTGGTTTTGTCCACTTTGTTTCTAGTTTATGTTTTCATAAATAGAAAATATTATTTTGGAAAACATTATGAAGTTATTGTAATTTGATATTTTGTAGATCCCACCTCTCCTCCAGATATGGGATAACACTAAAATGTGTCATGTCAAATAAGTTAGCCCTTATGCAGTTCCCTTTCCCCTTCAAAGTAAAAGCTTCCTGGTATACTTTATTTTGAAAGGTTGGACAGGAAGTAGGGTAGCTTGTTTAAGGTTACTTGTCATTCTTTCTGGGAACAAGAGAACAAAGAAAAGTTTGGTGGAGGTGAGGGAGGCATACAGTTTTTGACCTTATTATTTATTGCATTACTGTTTTTGGACCATTTCAGTTTAATTATTTACATGAACATTTTTGGAAGATAATAAATATTTCTTTGTTGCATTTCAATCGCTCTTTTCTTTTTTTATTGGAATATAATGGAGTCAAGACACCCTGGGCCTTCACCAATAGAGGTTTGGCTTAAATTCCCTCTACATAAAACATTTAATGAAAGAAAGACATTCTTTTGGCCAAAATTGGCTGCGCCGCTGCTTCAAATCCAGTCCCCAAATCCGAGGACAAAATAATCACAGTATAAGGTTGATTTCGGCCAACCCCCTGGTCTTTCCCGCTCAACTATGACAACATCAACAGCTTATCTCCGGGATCCTTCTGCCTTTCTGAATGGAGCCAGAAGGTGAAACATATTTTTTTCTGTCTGATCCAGAGGCTTTGAAAGGTCGGTCTGAAGCGCTCGGCCTGGCAAAACATGTGTCACCTCTTAAACCACTCTATGATCCACTAAGCAACATAGGCTCTAATTGGTGCCTTTAAAGATTATCATATTCCATCTTGGTCAATTTAACTTTGACCAACGCTCTTACCCATTTAGGCCTAGAATTATTGAATGCTTTAACTATTGAAAAATAGCAGATATACAAGCTCGCAGCGCGGCACCGAGTGCCGCACTGCGAGCTTGTAGATCTACTATTTTTGAAAAAGTTGTGAGCAAAAAATGTGTGCAAATCTTTGAATATATGTCTTTTTAAAGGGAAGTTTGTAACTCAAATTTTGCTTCTGGGGGGGTCCCTGGAACTAAATATTTTGAGATGGGGGGTCCGTGGCCAAATAAATATCATTTTGGAGGTCCTTCACATGAAAAGGTTTGAGAACCACTGACATGGTAGTCTCTCAAGAGCAGACTAACTGAGCTCCAGTTAAGTGAAAAGGACCTTTTCTTTGACGATGGCTGGCCAGATGGCTAGCCAGATCTAGAAACATAGGTTTTTCAGAAAACCTATGTTTTTTTCAAAAATAGCAGATCTACAAGCTCGCAGCGCGGCACTCGGTGCCGCGCTGTGAGCTTGTATATCTGCTTTTAACTTTGACCAACGCTGTCTTAAATTAACAACGTTTTTGCTGCTCAACTTGTTGCCTTTTTGTTTTTGTCTGTGGTCTACGATTTATGGTCACCGTTGTCGCAGTTACTATCAAAACCTCCGCCGGCTGTCTGCCAGTCTGTCACGTCACGTCACACTTTTGCACTACTCATTTCTCCGCCACCGTTGCCCCTATCCATGCCAAACTTTGCACACACACTCCTTGGCTGCCAAACCAATTTCTCACATGCCCCACTTCTAGCACAACCATGAGGCTGATTCTTGCAAAACACATTTTTAGACACTGCTCATACACATTTTGCCCTAAAATCACGCAAAGCGGTACACAGTAGGTCGACAGTCATATCATCATTAGGATCTGTCCCATTTAGCGCCACCATCAGGCCGATTTTTTCAAACACATTTTTGGACACTGCTCCTACAGATTTTGCCCTAACATCACGCAAAGCGGTAGACGGCATGTCTGTGTATACGGTCACTTATCTCCCGATTAGCCTACTTTATTTACATATAATATATATATATATAGAATATTAAGTTACATTCTACGCCAGATTTTCGGAGCTGCAAGTTGATCCTTCCCAGAGACCATGTTCTCTCACATTTAAGCCATTTAGGCCTAAAATTATTGAATGCTTTAACTATTGAAAAATAGCAGATATACAAGCTCACAGCGCAGCACCGAGTGCCGCACTGAGAGCTATTGTAGATCTGCTATTTTGGAAAAGTTACATTTGTAACTCAAATATTTGCTTCTGGGGGTCCCTGATACAATATTTTGAGATGGGGGTCCATGGCCAAATACATATCATTTTGGGAGTCCTTCACATGAAAAAGTTTGAGCACCGCCGACATAGAAACATATATATATATTTTTTTTTAAAACCTTAGAAGGATTCAGAAGACACTTAATAGAATCGGGTCAGAATAGCCAAAGAATTGCGCACATTTTCAAGATCTTTTCTTTTTTTTTTTTTTTGCTAAAAAAATAGCTAAAGCATACATGATACACAATAATCAGGGTTCCCACAAATCTTTACCAATTAATTTACAAAACTTTTCCAGAATATTCCAGGACTACATAACAATAATTCAGCTCAATAACAAGTCGCTAACTCCTATGCGCAATGCCCAAAGACAGGTAGTGTATGCCAGTGGTTCTCCACCTTTTCAGGCCATGACCTCCAAAATAATCATATGTGAACTGGGGAACCCCCACCCTGACGAGCCCAAAGGTTTGAGGAATTTTGTATAACACGGTTTTATTGTGAAAATAGCCGATCTACATGCTCACAAAACGCCGCCTCTAATATTTGACAACTTGGCCAATGTTTAATTTGTCATTTCAGAGGTATTAACAAAATCAATAACCAAAGACAACGCATAGCAATTTTTTCCAGGACCTTCCAGGACCCTTTTTCCAGTATTGGAAAAAAATATTTTTCAAATTTCAAAATATTTCCAGGAATTTCATGACCGTGGGAGCCCTGAATAATGCGTACCCGGTCTAATGGGCTTAAATGTATTCAGATTTGGAAGACGTGAGGGGCGCTAAACTCCCAAAAACCACATCCTTCCCCCTGACCGGGCTAGGGAATCTCTACTCGTGCCATAACGACAGCGGCCCTTCGTTAGTCCAACTGTGGTTTTGAACTGGGGCCTGATGACAGAGGCCGGTTTGGACGGTGGAGCGGAGCGGGGGGATAATATATAGTTGTGTTAATGGTCGACTTGCAGATATCCTTTTCAACCCCCGCTAACAAAACAAACAGCTGTTTGAGGGTTAAGCCGCTTAGGTCGAGTACGCATTATCGCATATTGTTATTTTATGCTTTATAACTTATTAAAAATAGCAGATCTACAAGCTCACAGCGCGGCACCGAGTGCCGCGCTGCGAGCTTGTAGATCTGCTATTTTTGAAAAAACGCGAACATTTGAATTTTGACCCGATTTTGACCCGATTTGTCCTTTTTTGAAAAACACATGTTTCTACGTCAGTGGTTCTCAAACTCTTTCATGTCAAGGACCCCTAGAATTATATGTATTTGGCTGCCGACTCCCGTCTCAAAATATTTTGTATCAGGGACCCCCCCAGAAGCAAACATTTGAGTTACAAAAGTTCTCTTTAAAAATGAGATATTCAAAGATTTGCACACATTTTCATGATTTTTCACAAATAGCAGATCTACAAGCTCGCAGTGTGGCACCGTGAGCTTGTATATCTGCTAGTTTTCAATAGTTAAAGCATTAACTAATACCCTAAATGGGTTAACTTGGTTTCTCGCTAAATAGTTGGCCCTTCTTTTGACGGACGGAGAGGCGACTGGGAGGCGCGGGGTTTAACCACATGAACCAATCGGCCTAAGTGTCCATAATCTGAGCATGATACTGTAGGCCAGTGATACTCAAACTCCGGCCCGCGGGCCGGCTGCAATTTTGACTGGCCCACCAGCTTAATGTCCTCGAAGTCACTCATCCAACAAGCTTTAAACTGAGCAGATTTGACCGTGCGTTCCCGAGATAATGGCCAAAACATCTTGAAAGCGCCCAATGATTCGCTCTTTTTTTCTTTACCAGTGGCTGTCCGACTAATTAGCATACCCAAAACGTCATTGTAGGCCTAATGCAAATCAAATATCAAAGAGAGATGTACTGTAGCTCTACTTAACAACTGCATCATTAGCCATTTGGTAGCTAAACAGTCTGGGTGTTATCCCACTTCATAGCAGGCAGACAGATATCAACCCAGACAAATAGCAGACAAATATACATTACTTTGTTTTAGTGTTTGTGTGGAATATGCTAATTGCACAGCATTATTAAAATGAGAGAAAATGTAGCAACTTACTTTGATTACAAATTGTGTAATTGACAGAATATAGCCTAAAAGGAATTCCAAGACATAAAATAATCATTTTTATCAAAAATAGTGGCCCACTGGTTCAGAAGTTTGAGTATCCCTGCTGTAGGCGAACACTTGGCAAAAGTGGGAAAACATCTGGCGAAAATAGCAGATCTACAATCTGTACAAGATCAATCAGCTTGTAGATCTGCTATCTGCTAACAAGGAGGGCACCGAGTGCATATCCCCGGGGGAACCATGCAGCGGTCAAAGGAGTATATCGTTCCTGTCAGATGGAAATCATTACTTTTATCCAAAACCATTACTTTTCAGGAAATGGAAAAAAGAACCTGTGTTCCAGTTCACCAATGTGGTTGTTAATAGTTTCATTGTCAATTGTTTGACATTATAGTATGATGAAGTAGGGCATTGTTCATTTACGACAGACAAGGTTTCTGTCGGACAGCAACCATATAGGGTCTGAGTCAGGGGTCTTCAACGTTTTCAGGCCAAGGACCCCTTAGTCGAGAAAAAGATGAAGCAGGGACCCCCACAACCTTTTCGTAGGTTCCATATAGTTTCATCTTTTGACAGCACAATCGTCAGTGTATTTTGGATTCACGTCAATTTGTGTTTTCAGATATTTAACCACTTGAACCGTCAATACTTAATAAACTTGACCTTTCACTCTGTAATTAGTCTGCTCTTTTTCCACTCTACAGCAAACCTCTTTGCCGAAAATAGCAGATCTACAAGCTCACAACGCCTCGCAGCGCTGACTGAGGACATATCTGTTTACTGCAGGGGTCTCCTCTGCCAACTGGAAGATCCAGCGACGTTTAACCCATTTAGGGCTTGTAGATCTGCCATTTTTGAAAAAGTCATGAAAATGTGTGCAAATCTTTGAATATATGTATTTTCAAAGCAAACGTTTGCAACTCAAATTTTGCTTCTGGGTGGTCCGACTGGTCCCTGGAACTAAATATTTTGAGATGGGGGTCCGAGGCCAAATACATATCATTTTGGGGGTCCTTCACATGAAAAGGTTTAAGAACCACTGACATAGTAGTCTCTCGAGAACAGACTAACTGAGCTCCAGTTAAGTGAAAAGGACCTTTTCTTTGACGATGGCTGGCCGGATTGCTGACATATAGAAACATAGGTTTTTTCAAAAAACCTCCGAAGGATTCAAAAGACACTTATAGAATCGGGTCAAAATTCTAATTTTCAGGATTTTTCAAAAATAGCAGATCTACAAGCTCACAGCGCGGCACTCGGTGCCGCGCTGTGAGCTTGTATATCTGCTATTTTTCAATAGTTAAAGCATAAAATAATGATACACAACAATGTGTACCCGTTCTGAATGGGTTTTAATCACGAGTACATAACGTGGAAACGGATTGATTTCTTGGAGCTTCTCTCGCCATGGCGCCGGTGCTCAAACGGCAGAGGAGTTATTTTGGGATTAAGGCGTAGGACAAGTCCAACTGGAAGGCTGCAGCAAACCACTATTAGCATTAGCATTAGCTCCGAGGCTTCTCTGTGGTCTTTTGCCGAGAGCAAGCAGGCAGTGTTGGTGGGGAAGTTACTTTGAAAGCGTAACTTGTACAGTTACAATGGCAGTAACTTGATCAAGTTAGTTATACCCCTGGAGAAATGTTACATAGAAAAAGTAACTTGAGTAACTTGAGTTACTTTTTTTTTTTCAGCGTTAAATTGAGAGTGTACATTTGGTGTACATGAAACAAAATATAATATCCTACAAAAAAAAGTCAGCAGAAAATATGCCTCTCAACTGAGTTTTATAGTTTTGATCACATCTCTTGTAAAAATAGAAAAAGACTGATGCCTTGTGGACACACATTTTGTTTTTGATAAAACCTGTTCATTCTGGACTGAAATGACCATATATGGACATATACAAGCTTACAGCACGGCACCAAGTGCCTCGCTGTGAGCTTGTAGATCTGCTATTTTTGAAACATGTTCACAAAGTTTTGTGCGACAGATGTTTCTGCCTGACAGTGATGATACTTTAGTGATTATGTTGCGAGGAAAACGTTGAGATAATAGCCATTTTGGTTAGAACTGACTGAAAATAACTTTGTTCTTCAAGTTTAAAATGATAATAAATATTTTGTCCAAATAAATTCCAAATATTATCAAATGATCTCGCGGCACCCCTGGACTGCCGTCGCGGCACCCCAGGGTGCCCTGTCACCGTCACCCACTTTGAAAACCCCTGGGGCAAGGTGGCGCAGTGGTTAGCGCTTCGCCTCACAGCTAGAAGGTCCTGGGTTCGATTCCCGCCGGGGGACGCTGTGGGTGCTGGGGCGTGTTTCTCCCTCCGTGTCATCAGCGCCCACACCCTAGGTGAGGTCGGCGATAGGGCCTTTCTGTGTGGAGTTTGCATGTTCTCCCCGTGTCTCCTAGGGTTGATACCCTCACAAAAACATGCAGTAATCCTGGTCTCAATAATGCCTCCCCCTGGCCAGCCGGGGCGCCTGATGGAGGGGAAAGGAACTGGTTGGAATAACGTGTTCCTTCCACGCGCTACGTCCATCCCGGGGAAAATCCACCCTGTCAGGTGAAAAGAAACAACTTGGACTACTCATGCATATAAGGAAGCATGAGGTCAGTCCGTTGTCTCCCCAGGCGCGGCAGAGGGAGAGCAGAGCCCAGGATTACATAGGCAATTGGCACTGGGTGAAAATGGGTTGCAAAATCGTGGGATAAAAATTGGAAAAAAAAAGAAAACCCCTGGAGTAGAGCCCCCTCTGGCTGGTACCTAGTAGAACTGTCACAAACACCTTATCGTAATTATTTGAGTTAATCGCAATTATTTGATATCATCGCAGCTATTTTTGCTTAATCATCATACTCGTTTCCATGTTGATAAATGTTCATACGTTAGATTTTCTTTATATACAGTAAAAGTTCATATAGCATATCTGTACACTCACAAACCAGCAGGATGATTTTTTTAAAGGACAATTCTTTTTTTTTTTTTTACAACAAGGGTTTGCATTTTAATTCTTTGTAATAAGAGAAAAGAAAGCTTGAGTGTTAACATTAATTTACTTTGTTCTTTGTCGTTTCTTTTAGCACGTTTAGCGATTTTGATTTCAGTGGGTGGGGGCATGCGTACAAGTGGCTAAATATGTATTTTTAGATACAATAAGCCAGCGATTTCTTTATTACTAGTTACAGTAACACAACTAGCCCCCAGAATTAAGCTTATTTTAAACCTCATCCATTTTAAGTGTGGATTAATGACCCCTAATTAATCCACACTGTGTTCCAGAGTTATGAACTCTGGAACACATGGATACATTCTTTATTCTGAATGAATGTTTTTATCTGGAGGGCCGAATTGTGATGTGAAGCTTGACCAATCCTCAAAGTATCCAATCATCAGACCGGGACGGACACCACACATATATTCTGGACGTACGGGACAGATTCTGGACGTATGGGACAGATTCTGGACATACAGGACAGATTCTGGACTGAAATGACCATATACAGTATAGTGATAGCTACACCTTTGCTATACATATTAATTAAACTGTTACATGACATTTGATCGTCAATCTTAATCTTCTTTAAAACTTAAATGTAAAATTATAACTTCGCTCGTAACTTCTTGTAACTTGAGCCAAAAATGACCCAAAAAGTATCTCAGTTACTTGACGAGTTACAGAATGATGAATGTAACTCCTGTTACCGGCAAGTTACAGCAAAATGTAACTTAGTTACGTAACTCAGTTATATGTAACTTTAACTTCCCCAGCACTGAGCATTAGCTCTGGGGCTCTCTCTGTGGTCTTGCCACAGAGAGCAAGCTGGGGCTGCATGTCGGTAATGGAGAATAAAAAGGTAAAGAACGGTCTGTTTTATGGATCCAGACAGGAAGGGAACCTCTCAGGGGAAAGAGAGGGAGAGAGAGAGAGACGGAGTAGAGAATTTAACATGAGAAAGAACAACCTGCATGCAGGGACGCGCAGAGAATGTTAGAGAGGCAGGGGCTGACATTTCGAAAAGGGCCTATTGGTGAAAATATTGAAAATAGCAGACCTCCGAGCTCACAACGCGTCGTGAGCTTGGAGGTCGGCTATTTTCAGTACTTGATACCACACTAAACTAAGCATAAAAAAGGCAATGCTGGAGATGTGGCGTAACGGCATGGATTTCTCCGCCGTGAGGGCAATTCTTTCAACATAAGATGCTGCATTCATGTTCAGGAGTTTGGGAATGAAGGCAATTCTCTTGAATGCTGCCTTCAGGTATGGCATGGAAAGAGGGGCATTTGCATTTCTTTCACCATAGTGAAAACTGCATTCATGGTCTGGAGAGGGCACTTTTTTACAGACGGATAAAAGGGCAGGGGCTCAAGCCCCCTTTCATGTCTATGTGTGCACGTGCCTGCCTGCATGAGAAAGAGAGAGAGAGAGAGAGAGAGAGAGAGAGAGAGAGAGAGCGTGAGCAGGAGTTAAAAGTGAATGAGCGAGTGTGAGAGATCGAGAGCAACAGAGAGAGAGAGAGAGAATGAGACAACATGAAGGACTAAGTGAGAGAGACAGAACTTTTTGGAACATTTTGCACATACATAGTGTGGTAGAATTTGAGCTTATTTTCAAATATCGCCGGAAAGAATTAGCGTGACCTTTTAGGAGAGACTGAATACATTAAATCTCCCAATACTCCAACGAATGTAGCTGAACATGGTGAATGCTGAATTTCCAGTTACGGTAGGGAGTTACTACAGGGGTCCTCCAAATCTTTGAGTGATAACAACTTTCTTCTTCTTTTTTATAATAACCACTTGAACCCTAGCGTCCATATTCTGAGAACAAAAATAGCAGATCTACAAGATCTACGAGTTTGTAGATCGGCTATTTTTGGCAAAGAGGTTTTGTGGAGAAAAAGACCAGACTAAGTACAGAGTGAGACGTTTATTAACCTCTTGAACCCCATTGCCCCCGCCGGCGGGGGCAAAAGGTGTTGACCTCTGAACAGCTGTCAATAAATGT
Source organism: Nannobrachium achirus (assembly GCF_963921795.1). Taxonomy (NCBI): domain Eukaryota; kingdom Metazoa; phylum Chordata; class Actinopteri; order Myctophiformes; family Myctophidae; genus Nannobrachium; species Nannobrachium achirus. Next base: position 41,191,467 of record NC_137831.1, on the reverse strand, counting down.
CAATAAATCAATAGAGACCAAATAAAAGTACAATTTCATTGTTGATTATTGTTACAGTGGTCCTACAGTATAGTAATCAGTTGCCATTGTACTTTTCATCCATACATTACTCATATTACAGTATTATTACTACTTATTGTTACTCGTTTTTATCATTTTTCACCCTATACTTTAACATTACTAATATTACAGCACTACTCTCACTAAAACATCTGTAGAGTTTACATAGTTTGGAATATATTCATACAATTTTGCCTATCAATTGATGACACCTTGGTGAACAATTTCTCTATTCAATATTTATGTTTTCAATGAGGTCTTGAGGCTCATTCACTATTCAGAAGGCAAATTTTCCATAGGCGGAGGTCTTTTTCAATCCTCTTTTCCTAGCTAAATAATCACAGCAGGACAATTTGGTAAGAGAAATGTGATGTTTTACACTGCATTTGTGAATTTTCAGGGGTTAGCTGACATTTGGTGGGACAAGATTAGCCACAATCATTGTAGTTTTGTGTCCACAACTGTTCCAATTTGGGCATACATTTTAGGCGGATTTTTCCCCTGGACCCCCCTGGGGCTAAGTATTGACGGTTCAAAGTGGTTAAACATCTGGAAACACAAATTGACACGAACCCAAAATACCCTGATGATTGTGCTGTCAAACGACGAAACTATGGTATCTATGGGTTGTGGGGGTCCCTGCTTCATCTCTCTCTCGACTAAGGGGTCCTTGGCCTGAACACGTTGAAGAGCCCTGCTCTAAAGTAAAAAAGAAAGTGCATGGCTGACACATGGATGCCTTATGACACAGTCGCAGATAGAACGAGCAGGGCAGATAGCACGAGTTCTATTGCAGGCGTTGTTCCACCGCAACGCGGCAATCTTTGCGTGCACTTCCAAAATTAACTTGTTAGATTGTGGTCGAATGCCGGGCGGGGAGGAGAGAGACACTGTCAGAGTTTAACCACTTCAGAACGGGTACACCTTATTGTGTATCATTATTTTATGCTTCAACTATTGAAAAATAGCAGATATACAAGCCCACAGCGCGGCACCGAGTGCCGCGCTGCAAGCTTGTAGATCTGCTATTTTTGAAAAATCTTGAAAATTATAATTTTGACCGATTCTATAAGTGTCTTTTGAATCCTTCTAAGGTTTTTGGAAAAACCCCATGTTTCTATGTCAGCAATCTGGCCAGCCATCGTCAAAGAAAAGGTCCTTTTCACTTAAATGGAGCTCAGTTAGTCTGTTCTTGAGAGACTACTATGTCAGTGGTTCTCAAACCTTTTCATGTGAAGGATATTTATTTGGCCACGGACCCGCATCTCAAAATATCTAGTTCCAGGGACCACCCAGAAGCAAAAATTGAGTTACAAACGTTCGCTTTAAAAATACATATGTTCAAAGATTTGCACACATTTTCACAACTTTTTCAAAAATAGCAGATCTACAAGCTCGCAGCTGTGAGCTTGTATATCTGCTATTTTTCAACGGTTAAAGCATTCAATAATTCTAGGCCTAAATGGGTTTAACCACTTGAACCCCAGCAAATTCTGGTGGGGGGAACATCGGCCAAAGATAGTGGCTCACAATGCGACGCATTGTGAGCTTGTGGATCAGCTATTTTTGGAGAAGATATTTGGTGTAGAAAAAAGGGTACGGAGCCAACTATAAGGTCCAGTTTACTAAGTCAAGAGGGTTAGTGGTTAAGCGTCAACCAGGGCTCTGAATTATTTCCATGTTAAAAAAAAAATTGCATTCTGTCCAGACCTTGCATTCTTGACTGGAAATCAGTGTGTTGACAGTCATGTAAGTCAGCACTCTATAGCTGACTATTCACAACAGCAGAGCAGTGTTGTTTTTGACAGCAAATTTTGATTTAGTTTTAGTCATAGTCTTTTGAATAAAATGTCTTTTAGTTTTAGTCATAATTTAATCACCTGAAAAGTTACATTTTAGGCGACTAAATATAAGATTTTAGGCGACTAAATCCACAGTTGATTTAGTCAACTGAAATGAATTTTGGCAGGCCTTGATGGCATCGTAATGACTGATTTTACACTTGGTTTTGTGCTGAAAATAGCCGATCTACAAGCTCACAACGCGTCGCAGTGAGCTTGTAGATCGGCTATTTTCAACACGCAACACGCAACACGTGAGCAACGAAACATAAAATGACTCTCTTCTCCACTAGTTCCTCCCTAACGTTTTAGTCTAGTTTTTATTTTGTTGACAAATTTGTCAGTATATTTAGACTTAGTTTTAGTCATCACAGCTTAGTTTTGTGGGGAAAAAAACGCAGACGACCAACATTTTTCGTCAGTTTTAGTCGACGAAATAAACACTGCAGCAGAGAGACAGGAAAACTGGGGAAAAAAATCTCAGTTCTCTCTTCTGTGTCCTCCCTGGCAGACGGGCTGGTCCAAGCAGGGCTACGACCATGTGAGAGAGCCTCAGGCTACCGGAGAAGCCGCAGGGATTTGCGAGTCTGCAAAACGTATGCAGCCATGACTGAAGAATGTCCATGCATACCGTCATGACGAGGGTACAGCTCCGGATATGTGGGTCACATGCTTATTTTACTTTATTAAAGGGGCCCCACTATGCTTTTCAAAATATATATTTTATATAAATATTGGTCCATAATACGGTTTTATGCAGTTTTTAGCCTAAACAACCAGTAGGATATTGAAATGTCATGTTCTGTCTGTCTCTAATTCCAAGCCGTTTCAGATGCAATACCAAAATGCCCTTTGTTGGCAACGGGGCACTGTATTTGGGCTAAAATTGGAACGATACGGAGAATATCAGAGAACCACGATGAGAACCATGTAGAGTCAATCGTAATCAACTCTGTATCGTTCCAATTTTCGTACCACTTTACATCATATACTGTATATAGTCTCAATAGAATATAGCCTCCCAAAAAGTACCGCCCAATAGGAAATGGGCCCTGGTGTGACCTCACACCAGTCCTCATTTCAGGAGAGAACCGTTCGGACACACTCACTCACAAAATCACTGAAATGAAAGGCAAGGCTTAGAGTTAATGAATGGGGTTTTTTGGGGGGCTGGAAGAGACACTGGGAAGACAAAAAAAACAAGAACAAAAAAAAGAAAAATGTGAAATTCATGGTGGGGCCCCTTTAAATCTATAAACTTACAATGCAATGTGACGCGTTGTGCAATGGGCTCGTAGATAGGCTATTAGTGCCTGACACAGTCCTACGGCGAAGTATACATCAGGCTTTAGGTGATCATGTCGGTCATGAGAGGTGAGAGTTTCTGCATGTGTGTGCGTTTGGTGTGTGTGTGTGTGTGTGTGTGTGTGTGTGTGTTTGTATAAATTAAGGTGGGTGTGTTGCGGTACAAAATGGAGTGGGACGGGTTCCCCCCGAGTATAATGAACAGGGGTGTCAATTGGGTATGGCAGGGGTATGCAGCTGCCATACCCTGGGTCCAGGGGGAAAATGAAAGTTACTTTTAAATATAAATCCATGAATGTCTCTTTGTCTATCTGTGCTGGTTATTATGTTGTTAAATTGCAGAAAATAAAGTGCAAAATCTTACAAAATGGTCACTTTAACAAGGTATTAGAATTATATTCTCCACACTTCTATTCTCCCCATCTTGACAAAATGGTATATTCCCAGGTTCTGCAGGTCAGCTGCACAGGTGCAATGCATTATTGTTAATCGTGGCACGTTTACTAACATGCCAAGTTTAGCTGCACTTGAACAACCGTTCCAGGCTGCCATATCCAGCCCAAGAAACCATAGAAACAGGGGAAAAAAATAGAATGTACTTCATAAAATAAATGTATCATGCCTGTTGCTAAGGTAGACACCAGTCATGTTGCCATACCTTAGCTTTTTCTGAACTGACGCCACTGATAACGAACATGCCGTTCTCACATGAGTGCACCTCGAGATCCCTTCATCCTTCGAACACGCCACCACCTCTGAGTCGCTCCGAGCAGTTTGGGTTTTGCTGCATCGCGCCCAAAAAGTGCCCCGGGACGCGGGAACCGGTACGTCTGGTTGCGAGCGGGCCCATCACGTTCCTGACACTAACAGGGTTGCTAAACCTTTCTCTGTGTCATGCCACACGTGAGAGGGAGACCACATGACAGCATGAGATTTCCCACTGGGTGAAATCTTATCGTATATTCTAGCGTTGGAAGAAAATCCGCATATCAACACAAAGGCATTCCCCCCCCCCATTTATTTACAAGCTCACAAGCTAATTATGAAATACTTTAGAAGAAAACGTTGTAATTGTTTAATTTTTTTCTGAAAAGTTGTTGATTTCTTTGTTCTTTTGAATCTTCTGAAATTAGATAGAAACCCCCCCCAAAAAAGGGATAATTAAGTGTGACCCACGGAAATCGGTCCGCGAACTACAAATGGGTCCCCACCCACTGTTTGGGAAACAGCAATCTGAGTTCCAAGAGGTTCTTTTTTTCGCCACTAGGGAAACAGTGACTTAGAACAGGACTCTTCAACAGGGGGTCCGGGACCCCTAGGGGGTCCTCAGAGTTACCTCCAAATCTTCCAATCCTTGTTTATATTAACAACTTGAACCCTAGTGTCCATATTCTGTAAACTGTAGCCAAAAATAGCAGATCTATTTTTTTAGCAAAGAGCTTTGGTGTAGAGGGGAAAAAGAGCAGACTAAGTACAGAGTGAAAGGTCATGTTTATTAAGTATTGACGGTTCAAGTGGTTAAATATCTGAAAACGCACATTGACATGAATCTAAAATACACTGATGATTGTGCTGTCAAACAATGAAACTATATGGAATCTATGATAAGGTTGTGGGGGTCCCTGCTTCATCTCTCTCTCTCAACTAAGGGGTCCTTGGCCTGAATGTGTATTTTATCGTGATTACCTGTCAAGATGCCGTAGTAGCGCTTGCAGCGCACGCTGTCCCGTACCAGGAGGGTGTAGGCCACGCCCCCTTCTTCAAACTCAATGTGGATGCTCTGAGAACCCAACCCCACCTCCAGGTAACTCAGGTCCGTGATTGGATGGCTGTCCCTCTTCTGCAGCCAATCAGAGAGCTGGCTTCCGCTGGGTAGGGAAACAAGGGGGAAAGGGATCAGTGGGTGCAACACAGTAGTGAACACAGTAGTGATGATAAATCGCGATATACAATATTATCGCGATAATCAAATTCCATTATCCTGGGGTGGGACATTTGCCAAAAAAATAGCAGATCTACAAGTTCGGCTATTTTTTTGCAGACATTTGATATAGAGTGAAAAAAGACTATCTAGTACGTATATTATAAGTAACTTTTACCAACTAGAAATACTGTTCCTTCGAAACAGTGTGGGCTCGCTTCCACTCAAAAAATAATATAGTAAAAGGTGTCAGGCAATGCTCTCTTTCATTTTACTGACGGGCCCAGTCCGGCCTGTTCGAAGTGGAGCGGTGAAACTGAGCAGCTATACCCTGTGTGTGTATGTACTGTACTGTACTGTACCATACTGTACCGTACCTTACTGCACCGTACCTTACTGTACTGTACCTTACTGTACTGTACCTTACTGTACTGTACCTTACTGTGCTATGCTGTACTGTACCTTACTGTACTGTACTTCGCTGTACTCTACTGTACCTTACTGTAATGTACATTACTGTACTGTACTCTACTGCACTTTACTGTACTCTACTGTACACTACTGTACCTTACTGTACTGTACTTTACTGTACTGTACCTTACTGTACTGTACTGTACTTTACTGTACCTTACTGTACTGTACTTTACTGTACTCTGCTGTACCTTACTGTACTGTACTCTGCTGTACCGTACTGTATTGTACTTTACTGTACCTTGCTGTACTGTACTTTAATGTACTCTACTGTACCTTACTATACCTTACTGTACTGTACTTTAATGTACTCTACTGTACCTTACTGTACCTTACTGTACTGTACTTTAATGTACTCTACTGTACCTTACTATACCTTACTGTACTGTACTCTACTGTACCCGACTACCTTACTGTACCTTACTGTACTCTACTGTACCAGACTGTACCTTATTGTACTGTACTTTGCTGTACTCTACTGTACCTTGCTGTACTGTATCTTACTGTACTGTACTCTACTGTACCTTACTGTACACTACTGTATTGTACCTTACTGTACTGTACCTTACTGTACTGTACCTTACTGTACTTTACTGTACTCTACTGTACCTAACTGTACTGTACTGTACATATTCGATGTGTTCTATATCTATGAATTCTATGTGTGTTCCCCCCTTCCCTCTTGTAACCTGAGACTTTGGTGATGATTATGACACTTCGCTCTACAGAAATTTGTATTAATAATAAAATCTGCAAAGTAACAAATAACTAAAGCTGTCAAATTCTGTAATTGTAGCGGAGTAAAAGTAATAAAAATGAAAAGCCTGTCAACTGATCTCCCTGACAACCAACAACAACCAACAAAATGGCTGACTGTCCCCTCAGGCCACTGGGACCTACAGTAAAATCCTTAAATTCTATAGCCTGAAGGGACAGTCCGTCCTTCCACTGGTTGCCGCCGGTTGCCAGGGACATATCACAACCAATCAGGATCCTAAAACTTGATTCTTTTAAAGTTACATTTCTCTAAAACTACAAAACATTTCAAAATGAAAAATACAAGCACACGTGTCCACAGCAAGCTGAACACATAACCATTTGAATGGTGTTGAAAGGTGTAAGTGTGTAGGAGTTGAATCGCGCCAAAGTTTTGAGGAGATACTGACTGACTGACTATAAATAATGAAGATAACATACGTGTGCTCGCCTTCCAGGCGAGCCCACAATTATAGAGGGTTTAAGTGGTACCGGATATGCAGCTCGGCAAATAAATGATGGAGGACGATATCACAATAAATAAAATCTCCACGATACGATTATCAAACGATAATGGCGATTATCGTCCCATCCCTTGTGCATAGATCTTGTATGGTGGTATATATTTGGTGTTGGAAAAAAGACAGAGAAGCTTCACACTGTTAGTCTTTTTCGCAGCTTTGATAAGGTGGCAACAATGGCACCACATGTTTCCTATGTGCGAACAAGTGAACATTCACTATCCCAGTAGCGTCATGTGGCGGCCCCAAACTGTGGAATAAACTCCCTGTCGCACTTAGAACTACAGACTCACTCCCTAGCTTCCGCCGTGGACTGAAGACTCACCTTTTCAGACTCCACCTAAACCCATAGCACTAGTGAAACACTCAATGACCATACATGAAGCTAGTAGCATTCTTTTGGTTTTTAGATACTTTTTTACTGATTATATTGTTTTTCTAGATTGATATTCATATGCATTTGTTATATTGTTGTTGATGTTCTGACATATTATCTTGTTTATTATAGTGATGTATTATCTGCTTATTGTTAGTCGCTTTGGATTAAAAGCGTCTGCTAAATGCCTAAACTGTAAACTGTAAACTGAGAACGAGTTCAATGAGAGAGAAGAACTACGATGGTCGGGCGACCTTAGGCTTAAGGGGGGAGAGAGCGACCATAGGTTTAGTGAGCGAGAGAACGTGACAGTAAAGCTGCCTCATGATATACCCGTGGCAAAAAAATAAAAATAAAACTAAAAGGTTCCAAGGATCAACATGCTTGCCCGGAGCTAGACACGTACATGACATGTGCGATAAGATTCGACTGTATATTTTTCATCGCAGAACTTATATAACACCATATTATTATGCCATTTTGCTGGGCTTCTGTCCAAAATAGCATATCGTCGTTGTCGGGTGGAAACCTCGTATCTCCAAGTTTCAAAAGTGTGCGTTCTTTCACAAAGTAAAGCCCTGCTTCATCATACAAGGCCGTCGCACAAAAGTAGTGAAAACAGCAGATTTACAAGCACACAACGCCTCGCGAGGCGTTGTGTGCTTGAAGATCGGCTGTTTTCACTACTTTAAATCATTATTAAAATGATAAATGCAAAACCAATGGTTTTGGACATACAAGGTTTTCACCCGACAACGGCGATGTACTAGGCTCCCCAACCTCCAAGGACACTTTCCAATATTTTCACGTGGGGGGTTAAGTAACTGATTACATATTTATTCACCCTCAATGTTCACTGTCACGGTATAAAAAGGTACGGTATACTTGCATCACATAGTGGGGATATGAATATCTGATGTTGCCCTGTTATCTGAAATCTTCAATTGTTTTTATTAACCAGGCCATGCAATTCATTTTCTGTAGGCTGCTTGCTTAATCTAACAAATAGTAACAGCAATACAATACAATATGAAAAATCATCACCTACAAATGCTTGCATGAAAATCTGTTACGCACAAAGACAGAAATAAACAGGTGAGATATATAAATCTGCATGTTGGTCATTTATACATTCAGGGACTTGCAGAGAATGTTAGAGAGGCAGGGGCTGACATGTCTAAAAGGGCCTTTTGGTGGAAATATCGAAAATAGCAGACCTCCAAGCTCACAACGCGTAGCGCTGCGACGCGTTGTGAGCTTGGAGGTCAGCTATTTTCGGTGCTTGATACCACACTGAACTAAGCATAATCAAGTCAATACAATGTGCCGTAACGGCATGAATTTCTACACAGAGAGGGCAATTCTTTCAACATAAGACACTGCATTCAAGTTCGGGAGGCAATTCTCTTGAATGCTGCCTTCAGGTATGGCATGGAAAGGGGGCATTTGCATTTCTTTCACCATAGTGAAAACTGCATTCATGGTCTTGAGAGGGCACTTTTTTTTGTGTCTATGAATGAATAAATGAATGAATGAACGAATGAATGAATGACATTTTGATGTCCGTGACATGCCACAATTTGGCCCATCCCATATGGGATTATATGACACATTAGACATCAAAGTGAACTGACATCAATAGTCTTTCTGGCGTTCAAGCTACACCCTTGTTATACATTAACAAATCCATAAACAATACATCATGAACAAAATAATCTCAAATAAAACAATGCTATTTTACATGTATATGGCCCTCCTTCTCATTGACCAAGCTTTCTCTCTTTTTGTCTATGTGTGCATGTGCCTGTATTCAGTCATTGGCAACTGACAGCATTACGCATGAGTTGGTGGGATGACGTAGAAAGGACCATGAATCTCACTTTCCAACCGTTGGTCAGTGTAGCCTACGTGTCACATGGTAGCTGAGGTCGAGTTCCTTAAACAGCGGGAACGTTTATTTCCACCGATTCATTCTCATTCATTTAATGCTATTTGTGTCATGATGAGTACATCATGACACAGCTGAGCGAGCCACGCGAGAGACCAAACCTTGACTCCTCGGACGTCAAGAACTACAGACCGCTATGTATCACTCCTTTCCTTTCTTTCCGAAACCACTGAACACGTTTCCAACCAGCTTTCTCTCCATCTATCACAGAACAACCACAACCAGTCAGGATTCAAACCAGCCTACTTCACGGAAACTGCACTCCTTCCTTGCAGTCACAGAATCGCCCAATGCTGCCTCCCACTCTGCAGTCCTGATTCTACTCGAGTGTTAGCAGAATACATACAAGTAGTAGTAGTAGTAATAAGGCATAGGACTCTGGGTGTAAATAGTGTAAATAGTACATGTGCTCTTTATATAATAATTATTTAATACTCTTATGTGTCGTGTTAGTGTCAGGTTTTTTGTGGGTTTTCCTTTTCTATGTATGTTGCTGTATTTTCTTTTTTGCTTGTTTCATCTGTATGTAGTATAGTATTGTCCTGTACATGTTGTTTTGTATGTCTCTTTAAAAAATGAAAAACAAAAATAAACATATTGTTTAAAAAAAGAAATAAGGCAAACTGCTTGTTTTTAATTGTTGCGACCAGGGGTTGCAGTTTACCATGAGAAATGTCACAGCTTGTCTCCGTGTGTGTACACATTTATCGATGGATGGGTTGGTTCCCTTGATGCATCATTGTGACATCACAGGTGACATCACAGGTGACATCACCTATGTAAAAGTCCATATATGGGTATTCCCCAGAATCCCTTTTATGGCCATATATGAAGATCCCTGATGTCATCGATACATATCACTGGCCAGATGGCCAAGACATGGCCCCCGTGGCTGGTTCAGATAGGGATCTCCATGTATGGGCATAAAATCTATTGTATGTTGTGATGTCATGTCAACCACTCTAACAGAATCCCTTTTATGCCCATATATGGAGATCCCTAATGTCATCAATATTAAGCCCATGTCTAACAGGACTTCATATGGGAATACCCATATATGGAGGAAGACAGCCCATACTGTATCTGTACGGTTGGTTCAGACAGGGATCTCCATGTATGGGCATAAATGGGATGTCTATATACAGTGTATGGATCTCCATATGGGTAACTGGTCCGATATACATCACTGGCCAGATGGCCAAGAATTGGCGCTGAATTGGCCTTGCATGTCGCCCTGAGGCATCTTACTAGTGAATAGACCTCCCGCTTCAATAGACATTGTGGCACATGTAATAGGAGGCACGGCCTGCCCCGATTAATATGGGTTGATCACTGCAAGCACACTGTCACAACTGTAGGTCTGCTATTTCCCAAACAATCATGAAATAAATATTTACAAATACAGAATATCCGTGAAACATTTAACAACACAAATATTGTATGTGCGTCCCTGAAACTAAATATGATCAGATTGGGATCCATGGCCAAATACATGTTAATTTGGGGGTCCGAAAAGGTCTGAGAACCACTGCGCTTACGCAACTGTGACGGTCCCCCAGCAGCCAGGGAGGTCCAATTGTGTGTTGGTTAAAGACAACAGAAACCTTTGTAAGAACCCTCGCAGCATGGGATGCAGGCGATACCTCCCATGCTATAACACGGTGGTCCTCAACCTTTTCAGGCCACGACCCCCAAAATAATCATAATTTCAACTGGGGACCCCCCACCCTGACAAGCACTAAGAGTTGAGGCATTATATTTTGTATAACACGGTTCTATTGTGAAAACAGCAGATCTACATGCTCAGAGCATGTAGGTCAGCTATTTTCACAATTTCCTCCTCTATTTGACAATTTGGCCAATGCTTAATTAGTCATTTTAGAGGTATATTAAAAAAGTCCCTAAATTGTCACTTTAGAAATGTGCAGATACTAGGGGTGTAACGATATAGTACCTGCATCGAAATATCGTTTTTAACTTAAATAATCGAAGTATATCGAAATGAAAACAGCTAAAATCAAAACGCATCGTTTGAATTTGTATCGTATCGAATCGGCAGTGTAAAGAATTGATTGTATCGATACAACCTACTTCTGCATTATATTTAGCATTTTTAAGAAGAAAAATCACACCCGTGTGAACTGAGCGGTGGTCGTGGAGGCTGTGCAACAGCACTACTGGGTGGGTGCAGCGGGGTTAGTGTGCTTTACAATGCTGTAGTTTCTTCACACACTCTAATTTATTTGACCCTAAAACATTCAGTTTGTTAATAATAATAATAATACTTGACCACACATGCTGACCCACCCTTCCCCCCTGTGTGTGTGTGTGTGTGTGTGTGTGTGTGTGTGTGTGTGTGTGTGTGTGTGTGTGTGTGTGTGTGTGAGAGAGAACAACAGCGCCCCTCCCTTAACATGTGTGGTCAGAAAAGGTACTGCAGCCTTGAGGCTACATACAGACACGGACGGACGGACGGCCGGACGGCCGGACACACACACGGCCACGTATAGGAGACGGTGTGACCACCGCTCAAAAATGAAAAGGAGGGGTTTAATTACTTTTCCTTTCCTTAAAGCTACACTGGTCTATCAATAAATGTGTGTAATCTCTGGGTTCATGTCAAGGTGCAGGTTTGTCAATATACAATGTCCATGTAATTGGCAGATAATCACAATGTTTACTTCGTATATCCATAATAATACATGTTTCCCTTAAAAACCTGCACTATCCACACCTTTCACACAGATTTAATTTCTTTGCTAAATAGTTACTATATCGATTTTAAATCATTGAATCGAATCATATCGTATCGCCATGAATGAACCAATATCGTCCATGTATCATATCGTCAACCATGTATCGTGAATTCGTGATATGTATCGAATCGCTATTGAAATGTATTGTTACACCTTTAGCAGATACCCTCGATACACTTAAACTTTATGTTGGTTTGTTTAACGTCGAGTGAGAAAACAATGTCGCACATTAAGTTAATCATCTGGGGACCCCCCCCGGGGGTCCCGACCCACAGGTTGAGAACCGATGCTATAACAAGAGCCTCGTTTTGAAAAGCGGGGTAGGAAAATATTTCCGTTTATTGGTGTCATGATGCAGGAGGAAAGAAAACCGAGAGGAGGAAGTCGGGTGTTGGGTGTAGCGTGGGAGGGGGGGGGGGGGGGGTGTTGGGGGAGAGGGTGGGTAGGTTGGGGGGGGGGGGGGGGGGGGGGGACGTATTGGTGAACAAAGACAAAAGTGAGGTCAATGTGTTCTCAAGATGTGACCCACATAACCTGGGTTATGCAATGTCATCCTCCAAGGTGGCTCTGAAATGCCACACCATCTTTTTCACTACCGCGGTTTTTTAATACAGCTCAGTGTGCAGACTTGAGAGTGCAGTACATGAGGTTATGGGGTTCACAGTGTCAAAGAAGCAGGTATTCTGCATACCTTTATGGTATCAAAGAAGGGGGGGGGGGGATTCCTTTGTAGGCAATATACAGTATATAACCACAAAGGTTTTATTTTAAAGAATTGCCGAATGTGTGTGTGTGTGTGTGTGTGTGTGTGTGTGTGTGTGTGTGTGTGCGCGCGTGTGTGTGTGTGTGTGTGTGTGTGTGTATGTGTATGTGTGTATGTGTGTGTGTGTGTGTGTGTGTGTGTGTGTGTGTGTGTGTGTGTGTGTGTGTGTGTGTGTGTGGAATATTGTGTAAAAAAGCAGCAGATGCCATAGCACCCCAAATCATCTGGACTAGCAACTCTGACTTCAGAAGGTTGACATTTCTGTATTATAAATTCTTGTTTTGATTGGTCTCATGTAATACTGTGATATCTTGCGATATGGATTTTAATTTTTTTTCATGAGTTGTATGCCTAAACATCAAATTAAAGGTAGGGTAATTGACCAGTCGCTAAGCCCCTCCTAAAGCCGTCCTTGTCCAATGCCAAGTTAGCAACAGGTTACTAACGCAGCAGACTTGGCAAGCTGCCATGGCGGCGCGCATCGGTGTACCGCTAGTTTGGCTGCTAGATAGAGATGGGATTTATGGTTCTTTGAAGTGAACCGGATCTCTGAGATCCGTTCCTTTCAAAGAGCCGTTCAAAAGACTGGCTCATTTTAGTTACTGGTTACTTTGTAGATTTTGATTATGATTGTAAATCACTTCCACCCAAATAGGCCTGTACATTTTGGCCATTGGATACATTTCTGGCATTTGAAAATAGGTGATCTACAAGCTCACAATGTGTCACGTTGCGATGCATTGTGAGCTTGTAGATCAGCTATTTGCAAATGATTTTTCTACATTTTACTCATTAGAAAACCTGTGAAACGGGACATTCTGCATAATGAGTACGTTCTAATATTGGTACTTTAAGTACATTTTGATACCAATACTATTTTACTTTTACTCTAGTACATTAATAACATTCCAAACTTGATTGCAGTATTGATGTTTACCTAAGTAAAGAAATGTAGTACTTTTCCCACCACTGTTCATAGAAAGGAACGGCTCCCTACTGTGAACCGAATCACATCGTTCATTTCAAAGAGCCGTTCAAAAGACTCGATTCGTTCGCGAACGTCCCACCCACTCGCTTCCGTGTCACAAACACTGAAACAAAAACAGAACGGATTGCACTGAACTACACAAACCCACGGGAATAATTTAGGAGCACTTCATGAGAAAATATAACTGGTAACACTTGTGTACTGTATGTTAATCTGACTTTAGTATACTATAGGCTATTGTTTTCTTCCTGGACGTTTGTGGCAGGTTAGTCTGCAGCTGGGTGCTATTGCTGCACGCCGCCATGGCAGCTTGCCAAGGCACCCGCCTTAGTAACCTGTCGCTAAACGTGGCATTGGGCAAGCACGGGTTTAGGAGGGGCATAGCGACTGGTCAATTGATTTCACTTAAGTTTCAGTTTTCATATAGGTGACAGGCAGGGGCCTTCCTCCAATCATGATCAAATGTATGGTGCGCGCAAGGCCCGCCCCTACGCGACCATGATTGGAGGAAGGCCCCACTCTATCCTGATAGGAAGAAAACCTGTCACCCAACAGTTTTGGTGGAGCTTTTTTCTCCTCAAAGGGCATAAGGCTGAAGTCCAAATATGGACCAAACACTCTATAGTAACTAGTACTATCAGAACATAGACCCATTTTGTTAATATTTGAATTCAATGAAATCACTTACACTGCCTTTAAAACAAAAAAGGTATTGAATATTTCACTGCATGCGCAATGCACAATGTATCTAGAAAGTTTCAAATTATGGAAAATAATGAACTTTTCCACAATATTCAATCTTTTTTAGATGGATCTGTAGATCTGCCATTATGGAAAATCTTTGAGTTGTCTTACGGCCGGACTACACCAAAAAATGTGTGCATACGCGAGTACTGTCCGTGAAGACGCTCGCCTATGCTTAAACGCTCCAGGCTACACCAAGGAGGGAGTATATGTGAGGAAGACCAGATAGTCTGTGTACAAAACGCATACGCGTGCTTAAAAAATAGAACCGATCCTATTTTAGGGAATGCGTATCCGTGGTTCGCGCTATCCGTACGCCTGGTGTAGCCGGCTGAATTGATATACATTGGCTCTATCCAAAACGCGCATACGCACTGACGCGCGCGAAACGGCTTGGTGTAGTCCGGCCGTTATTTTTATTTCATTTTCGCCAAATGACATGCTCAGAATTGGGACACCGGGGTTAAAGTGGATAAGCTGCAAGGTGATTGGACTCACTGCGACTCTGATGTCATCTCTAGGAAGTAGATCCGCTGGTTTGACATCACAAGCAGAGAGGGGACCTCTCCTGGCTCCCCGAACTTCACAGTGGACATCTGAGAACACAAATAAGAACATTTATTTAGCCTTTAACAAGAATGATGAGATCAGATTAAAAATGTTTTTGAGGAAGAACTGAGGGTTATATCAATATCAAGAGGACGGTAGTGCACGCACATCAGTGGTGCAGGTGCAAGACAAGCAGTAGTATCACAAAAAAACTATGGAGTCTGCTCTGCACACTGGTGATGCCGAAAAGGCTCCGCTGTATTTTTATTGCGTCGTCAACGTTTCAATCAATCAGACCTTCATTGGTATACTGTACTGTATATTCATATATTCACTGGTGATAGACGGTGACTGTACATTTACTCATATTATGCATTGACAGACTGTACAGTATGTTAACCCATTTTGTTCAGAGACCAAGGCCATACTGGGTGTTGTCATGCTACACCACAAAGATACCCATGTACCTGACAAAATAAATTTGAAAACGTTAAGGATGTCCACAATTACAACACCAGAGGCAGCGCCATAGATCATGTTCAACCCAGAGTCAAATCAAACAGGGTCAAACTCGTTCTCCTGCTATACCACCAAAATAAGGAACACCTTACCGAAGGCCAGTGATGGGCAAGCTACTTGAAAAATATAGAAAGCTACACTACTAGTTACTCTTGATTAAATCTAGCTCAAATACACTACAAGCGATCCCCTGAGAACTGTAGCAGATTACACTACAAGCTACAGGCAAAAGTAGCTAGCTACATCGACACTACTTCTGTCTGTCTTTAAATTAAATGTGTACCTTTACAGGCCATGACCTCCAAAAAGAATCACATTTGAACTGGGGTCTGACCGTCCTGAATGTCCCCTCACTATTGGGGACACTATTGCAATTGACTGGTCTATTTACTTATTTATGTATTTATTTATTTTTCCCAACCATGATGGTCAAGCTACATTATTTGGAAAATGTAGCAAGCTACGTAACTAGTTACTCTAATTAAATATAGCTAATCCTTCTGTCATTCAATGTTATGTGAGATACTTAAATGGTTTCCTGTGCAAATAAGCAGAAACGCTTACTCGGATCTCCTTTTAGTAGACCTTGCACCAGTGAACTGTAAAATGGTAAAATGGTAAATGGTGCATTTATATAGCGCTTTTATCCAATGTAATGCAATGTGCATTACATTCACCCATTCACACACACATTCATACACCGGTGGCGGTGGAAACCATGCAAGGCACCAACCTGCTCACCGGAGGCAACTTGGGGTTCAGTGTCTTGCCCAAGGACACTTCGACATGTAGACAGGAGGAGCTGGGATTTGAACCGCTGACCCATGGAGCATTGGCCAACCCACTCTACCTCCTGAGCTACAGCCGCCCACAAGGGTAGGGTTTCTGCTAGGGATGGTCCGATCAGGTTTTTTGGAACCGATCACCGAGCACCGATCACAAAAGTTTGATCACCCGATACCGATCAATCACCGATCCGATCAAGTTATTATTTATATATTATTTATATTTTCTAAATGTTAATGTTTTAACTTTAATTAATTAATTCACTCATGGATTCATTTATATATTTGCCTTATAGTTATTTACCAGCATTACTATGTATTTATTATCATAGCAGTAACTAATTATTCCTTCAGCACTGTGGAAATCAATACCCCAAAATGGCCTCAAGTGGGCATACTGAACGGCTGGTTGATCGGATGCACCGATCGGATCGGATCGGTGAATTTACCTTTTGATCTAAACCACCGATTATCGCCGATCACGCGTTGATCGGCCCGATCCGATCCATTGCCGATTGATCGGTAACATCTCTACAAAACCCACAAGAACTGTACTGTCATGAACCTGTACCTTTTCCTATGCAAACTACTAATAAAGTCTTCAATCAAGCAATAGGATGTGCTGATGCACAACAACCAAAAAAGAGTCCACACACAAGTTCAAACCACTGAGGCTGCCGGCAAGCCTACAGTAGGGCAGTAGGGCAGGGCCGTCACCGTGTCCCATGGGCCATGGCAATATTTTATGCTTTAAATACCAGTAAGACTCCCTAATCGGGAGATAAGCGACCGTAGGTCACTTATCTCCACAAATAGGGCAAACATTTTTTATTCCATAAACTTCCTGATCCATGTTGATGACATGAGTGTAGACATACTGTGTAGTGATTTTCGGGCCAAAACTGTAGGAGCAGTGGCCAAAAATGTGTTTTAAAAATCGGCCTGTAGGTGGCGCTAGAAGAGGGCCATGTGAGAAATGAGTGGTGGGCTGTCCGCGTTGCCTTGGCGGACGAATAGGTACTGGCCCCGGCTCTCCCGGACGCTCCTAGCCTGAGTTACGGCATTTTATGTGAGCTGCAGTGGCAGGGGGTCCTCCACTGGGGGCGCCACCACTTTTGCATCCGTTCTGGAGCACCAGGAGTGGGTGGTCCCCAGGAATTCCCCGTGAGCAACTCCGTTGGGGTGGTCATTTGGTCATTTTTGCACATTTGGTATTTTTTTTACACCTGGGGGTCCCCCAGAGACCTGGGGGTCCCTGGAACTCCGGGGGTCCTTGGAGGTTGTAGTTTGGCAGGCAAGGAGTTTGTGTGGAAATTTTGGCATGGATCGGGCCAACGGTGGCCGAGATATGAGCAGGCCAAAAGTGTGACGTGTGAGGTGTGACGGACTGACGTGTGACGTGTGACGGACTGACGCACGGACACCTCGAGCAGCTTTCTGTAGTAAGATGCGACCTACGGTCGCAATAAAGAAATAGCAGATATACAAGCTCACAGCGCGGCACCGAGTGCCGCGCTGCGAGCTTGTAGATCTGCTATTTTTGAAAAATCGTGAAAATTAGAATGTTGACCCGATTTTATAAGTGTCTTTTGAATCCTTCAAAGATTTTTGGAAAAAAACCTATGTTTCTATGTCAGCAATCTGGCCAGCCATCGTCAAAGAAAAGGTCCTTTTCACTTAACTGGAGCTCAGTTAGTCTGTTCTTGAGAGACTACTATGTCAGTGGTGCTCAAACCTTTTCATGTGAAGGACCCCCAAAATGATATTTATTTGGCCACGGACCCCCATTTTGAAAATATCTAGTTCCAGGGACCACCCAGAAGCAAAATTTGAGTTACAAACGTTCGCTTTGAAAATACATAATATTCAAAGATTTTCACACATTTTCGCGACTTTTTCAAAAATAGCAGATCTACAAGCTCACAGCGCGGCACTCGGTGCCGCGCTGTGAGCTTGTATATCTGCTATTTTTCACTGGTTAAAGCATTCAATAATTCTAGGCCTAAATGGGTTAAATTATTTGTACTTGCTCTTGACTCGTACTCTTACCTGTATCTGAGTTTCATTCTTACTGTACTGCTGTTGCTGTCATGACACCTGGATTTCCCCCGGGGATCAGTAGAGCTTTATCTTATCTTAATAACAACAACGTATTCTAAGTAGTGGACAATTTTACCCGAGGCAAAGAGAAAGAAGAATGCAATATATGTCAGGTATTTAGGTTGGCTAGAACGGTTCCGTGTCAGGGGTGAGCAGGTTGGAATTTTTCCACAAAACACACGGCTGTTGCCAGAATCAAGCAACCTCTAGAGCAGTGGTTCTCAACGTGGGGTGTGGGACAGTGTTGATTTCGTCGACTAAAACCATGACGAAAAATGTTTGTCGACTGCCGTTTTTTTCACTGACGAAAACTAAATAAAAACGAAGCTGTGATGACTAAAACTCAGACTAAATATATTGACAATTTTGTCAACAAAATAAAAACTAGACCAAAACGTTGGGGAGGGACTAGTGGAGAGTCATTTTATGTTTGGTTGATCTCAGATGTTGCGTGTTGTGAGCTTGTAGATCTGCTATTTTCAGCACACAACCAAGTGTAAAATCAGTCATTACGATAACATCAAGGCTTGCCAAAATACATTTCAGTTGACTAAATCAACTGTAGATTCAGTCGCCTAAAAATGTTATGATATTTAGTCGACTTAAATTAGACTAAACCTAAAACATTTCAGGCGACTAAATTACATTTTATTCAAAAGACTGACACTGGTGTGGGTAGGAACCAAATGGAACCTTATCGATGTACAAACTAACAGGTGTGTGTGCACTACTAACTCAGAGAGTGACCCGTAAGGGTCCGTTTGCGTAGATTGGGGTCACCAAAATCATATGAAATGGGGGTCCATGGCCTAATTAATGCATATCAGACTGGGTGTCCTTGAAATAAGGTTGAGAATCTCTGTACGCGAGGCACACATTTCATGTGCTTACCTTGCCGTGCTAGTTTCAGCTTTCATTAGGCCATACATAAATTATTTCATCCAACTTAACTCATATGCTGCCATTTAACAATACCTTCGTACTCTTTAACTGCCATTCGTCTCCATAGACTTCCATGTAATTCATAGTGCACGGATCATGCACACCCATGCCTAGATAATGCACCACGTGTGTCCACATTGCTCACAGCTTTCAAACAAAAAAATCCGAATGGAAATCCGTTCAGGCATTCATGAGATAGCAGCCATTATGTTTTACACTGTTGTGAGTAGGCCTGGGGCGGTATGGACATTTTGTTACCGCGATTACCGTCTTCCCATTTACCGCCGGTACTGCGGTAATTACCGCACCCCCGTATCTATTAATTAAGGTTCGGCGATAAGCCAAAATATTGCAATCATCTTCCCAAAAGGAGGGGCGACACAGCCTGACTGCCCGAGTTATACTTCTCCGTACAGCACAGCGTGTCTGGCTTTCAAAGGAGCAGATCTACAAGCTCACAACACGTCGCATCCGTGATGCGTTCTGAGCTTTTAGATCTGCACTGTCGGGTTACCATAGTAACGTAGGCAAGCTACGTAGGCTAGCTACTTGGGCTATTCAGACACAAACAGCTGAAGGAAGGGTTGTCAGATCGTGTACAGTGATTCTGTAAACTCACGTCACGTCTCAACTCTCAAATCGCAGTGATTGAGTGCTGCTATATACAGGTTTTAGTTACAAGACTTGACAGAAAAGGTTATAAAATCGCCGACGCGCCGCTGGACGGAGCACAACGTGCGACGGAGAAAGTAAAATAGTTTCTCCACAGTGGAGAGGCGACACAGCCTGACTGCCCGAGTTATACTTCTCCGTACAGCACAGCGTGTCTGGCTTTCAAAGGAGCAGATCTACAAGCTCACAACACGTCGCATCCGCGATGCGTTCTGAGCTTTTAGATCTGCACTGTCGGGTTACCATAGTAACGTAGGCAAGCTACGTAGGCTAGCTACTTGGGCTATTCAGACACAAACAGCTGAAGGAAGGGTTGTCAGATCGTGTACAGTGATTCTGTAAACTCACGTCACGTCACGTCTCAACTCTCAAATCGCAGTGATTGAGTGCTGCTATATACAGGTTTTAGTTACAAGACTTGACAGAAAAGGTTATAAAATCGCCGACGCGCCGCTGGACGGAGCACAACGTGCGACGGGGTGGAGATAGTTTTAAAATAGTTTCATTTTCGGCTTTAGTCCACGCGGCCCGCGCTCCGCCAGTAATCCGTATGAATAAAAAAAGATATGCCACAACACAAGGTAGCCTATGTATTAACATCCTTGTGTCGAGTGGATTACAGAGAAAGAGTTGTGCTCCGTACTCTATCTATGCCCTGCGTGCAGCCGTGCACTGTGTACACTGCAGGTCTCTGTGTGTGAGTGACGTATGTGGCTTCCAACGTGTGGTACACGGCCCAGAGCAGAGCGGCATGGAGCGCATGCGGTCCTCGCTTCTCCCCCGTTTTAAAACTCGCTTGTTTTCCAATAAAAAATAGACCTTTTTTTGTCTTTTTACCGCGGTAAGCACAATGACACCGCGGTAGACCTCGGTATACCGCGGTACGGCGGTACGGCGGTTACCGCCTCCAACCCTAGTTGTGAGCTTGGAGGTCTGCTACCTGAGTTGTATGGGGGTTGTATGGGGGTTAAACAAGCAATTTCGCGATCGCTATCATATATTTTTTTTCAAAATGGCGGAAATTCTCGGGTTCCTCGGGCGTGGCAGGGAGGGACATCGCGAAATTCTCGGGTTCCTCGGGTTTGGCAGGGTATGAGTTAACATTGAGGTGCCCACAATATTTGGGTGCCCAGTCTTCCTGTCCGCGTCGGTTAAAATAGCTGATCTACAAGCGCACGTTGTCTCGTGGATGCGATGCGTTGTGAGCTTGCAGATCAGCTATTTTGGCATGCAACACACGTCACATGACGAAGTATAGTCAGGCTTTACTTGGGTGGGAGACAACGTAACGAGGAGACTCAACGCTTCATGTAGAGCACAGCCGCAGACAGCACCGCTCAGGCGCTCACATATCAACGCCCCGTCCGCGAGGTCTGCGAGCCTGCAGCTGGGTGCTATTTATTGGAGCATGTGAATGCAAAGAAAGACGAGAGGACAGGCGACCGCGGACCGCCGCACGAACGGGCCGAACGGGCCTACGAGCGCCGTTCACGGACATCAGAATGAACGCTTTCGAAAATAACGTTCATCAAGTGTAAACATGATGATTCATTTCACGTTTGCCCAAAATATGAACGTGTTCATGCACGATCGTTCATTGAACGTGTTCGGGTACAACACTGATTAAATAGTTAATCGCAATTATTTGAGTGACAATCAATCGTCATGTAAAATGTCATAATCGTGACAGCCCTACAACCGAGACATTCCTTCACTTCCTCTAGGTGCGAGAAATGTAAAAAAAACATAAAAATGAAAGGACGAGGAGCCCCGTGCGACCAAGGTAAATAAACAAGGGTCCTGCTGGGGTCTGCTTGGTTCCGTTTCCGCTCTTTTTGGTCCGTGTCCAGGTGTCTGAAGGAGGTAAACGATACCCTAGCGCTGCACGGAGGGGGCTCCGTACATGCGCTGTGTGGAAAAAGAGTTCTTGGAGAGAACGTTCATGAACGGCGCGGGAGGGCGGCACGAAAAGCGGTCAGAAAAGGAGGCGTTTTAGCCAGGTCGGCCTACACGCTGGGTTCGATGGGAAATCGCTGTAGGTTTGTCCTTAACCCACTTAGGCCTAGGATTATTGAATGCTTTAGCTATGGAAAAATAGCAGATATACAAGCTCACAGCGCGGCACCGAGTGCCGCGCTGCGAGCTTGTAGATCTGCTATTTTTTTTTAAAGTCGTGAAAATGTGTGCAAATCTTTGAATATATGTATTTTTAAAGCGAACGTTTGTAAGTCAAGTTTTGCTTCTGGGGGGTCCCTGGAACTAGATATTATGAGATGCGGGTCCGTGGCCAAATGCATATCATTTTGGGGGTCCTTCACATGAAAAGGTTTGAGAACCACTGACATAGTAGTCTCTCAAGAACAGACTAACAGAGCTCCAGTTAAGTGAAAAGGACCTTTTCTTTGACGATGGCTGGCAAGATTGCTGACATAGAAACATATAGGTTTTTCAAAAAACCTTAGAAGGATTCAAAAGACACTTCGGCAGAATCGGGTCAAAATCAGGGCAAAATTCAAATTTTCACGATTTTCCAAAAATAGCAGATCTACAAGCTCGCAGCGTGGCACTTGGTGCCGCGCTGTGAGCTTGTATATCTTGCATACAAACTCACTGGTTAAAGCATTCAATAATTCTAGGCCTAAATGGGTTTTAAAGGAGTAGTTCACGCCCAAAATGACTGTTTTCCTATTGATTACTCATGTCATGGAGACTTGAGTTCAATAAATTCGGTGCAACGAAAAAAGTGATGATAGTAAATGTACCAGATGCATTTGGGTCCCCATCCGGAATCAAAGGGGGTGCATTTATTGTCATCAAAGTTTTGCCTTAGGAATGTGACAAATACAAACAAATATTATTGAACTCAAGTCTCCATGGCATGAGTAATCAATAGAGGGTATGCGTGTGACCTCACTGTTGCTGGAAGTTATGTGGGAACGCCTACTGAGTGGCAAAAAACTAATTTCTGCCATTGACAGCCCATACATCCAAAACAGAAAAGTCCTTTCTGATTGTATTAAACAAAGTTAACTCACCAACATTGCGGCTGTACTGAAAGCTTGAATTATCCTCTTTCTATCTGCAAAGTGTTTGTTTCATAAAAATCCACCATAGACATGTTATGAGCTACTTTCTGTCAAGACATTCTGTGCAGGGGATTATTTTTCCAAGTGTCAGAGTTTGGAAGCACTCGTTTTCAACAACACAACATCCTGCTGCCTCCTGCATTATGTGCAATTTAGAGACAGGTGGTATGCAGGGCCGTTGAGTGATTTGCAACTAGCACTTCCAAACTCCAATGCTCCATGCTGCTCAATGTTTTGCCACTCAGTCTAGATTAGGGGGGCGGGTCCCAGTGGACGTGCATACCCTCTATAGAAAAAAAGTCATTTTGGGGGTGAACTACTCCTTTAAATGTCGTAATCCTCACCCCGATCCTCGGCCACCGGGAAGATGTTCAAAAGCTTTCGTTTTCTCCCCGCAAATCAAGAAACGTGACTCACCTCAACACGGCCATCAAAACATGTTACTGCTGAGTTTGAACCTTGGGTTGTGTGGCTGAATGAATAAGTCATTGAACAGAACACTGGTTCTTTTGTCTTTTTTTCCCAATTTTACTTGTTATGCCGATTCCCAAATTCCCCACACAGTGTGTGTAGTCTAGGGCATTCACCAAATATTCGAATCTTCGAATATCAAAGTCACTATTCGATGTTGTTCAACGAAGTCGAATATTCGCTTTTTATTTTTTATTGTTTTCTCTTAAAAAATATAGTTTATAAAGCTTGGCTAGATAGGAAGTCATAAGAATGAGTTCTCAATGCCCCTGGTGGATGAATTTGTTAATGCTCTATACCAGGGGTTCTCAAACCTTTTTAGGCCGTGATGCCCAAAATAAACATATTTGAACTGGGGACTCCCACCCTGACAAGCTCTTGGAATTGTAGGTATTACATTTAATGTGACTCGGTTCCACAGATAAATATTGCGTTGCGAGGCGTTGTGAGCATGTAGATATGCTATTTTCACAATGTTCGCCTCTTGCTTACTTAATATTTGACATTTTGGCCAGTCGTGTGGAATATTCGACTATTCGAATACTTTGAGGTCGAATAATTCGAATACTAAAAATCACTATTCGTGAATGCCCTAGTGTAGTATTGTCACTGCTGACCCCTTACGGTTGGTCTTTGGACTCGTTGGGACATTTTGTAGGGTTATTTGTAGGGGTGTAACGATACATTTTAATAGCGATTCGATACATATCACAATACATGGTTGACGATACGATACATGGATGATATTGGTTCATTCATGGCGATACGATACGATTCGATTCAATGATTTAAAGTCGATATAGTAACTATTTAGCAAAGAAGTTAATACTGTGTGAAAGGTGTGGATAGTGCAGGTATTATTATGGATATAAATACATGCACATTGTATATTGACAAACCTGCACCTTGACTTGAACCCAGTGATTACACACATTTATCGATAGACCAGTGTAGCTATATGGAAAGGAAAGGTAATTAAACCCCTCCTTTTAATTTTTTCTTCTTGAAAATGCTAAATACAATGCACAAGTAGGTAGGGCTGTAATCTAGCCCTGTTTTAGGGATTCGAACTTCGGGGGGATTTTCCGAACGAACCATCGAACCTTCGATGGTTCGTTCAATTGAATAAAAACCGAACGTTCGAACGTTCGACCCATCGAACGTACTGTACCTTTAACCAGCTAAAACAGTGTAGGAAATGTTTTAAATGCGCTGTTTTATCCATTGAAAACGCGTGGATGCGTGGCCGCATTAACACCTAGGCTAACACTTGGAAAATCCAACCCAATCGGAGAAAATGTTGCGCAGTTAGTTGACGAACAGGCTCAATGTATAGCAGAGTTGCACGGATGATGATTAGACTTGGTGACTGCGTCGGAGCTTGTCGCGTTCGGGCTGAACTGGTCTCGATGTAACAACCCCAGACATCGCATTATAGATCCTTTAGGGGGTTGCAATGAAATCCATCTTTGCTCATGCTTAGGAGAAAGGCTGTTTAATCTTTGGGTGCATGGATGGGTGTTCGCTGTTCAAAGCACACACGTCTGTCTCTGCCCAGCTCAGCTGCTCTCACTCTACACGCTTGTGCCTCGCTGACACAAGCGTGTGTCAGCGAGGCGCTGTAATGGTTCGCGGCCCCAAACAGGAGCGGAATTGGAGCGGAGGACGGTCCTTGATCGCTCCAAGCTGTTCTGGTGCATTTTACAACTACTTTAACGGTCACCATTAACTGTTAGTGTTTACCGGTAGGCCTAACTTATTTCGTATTTGGCTATCTCTACTACTGTGATATTCTGAATAGGCCTATCACATTCTGATAATTATTTTTCGTGTAAAAAAAAGAAGAAAAAAAAAAAGAAAAAAACCTGAACCCATTAATTTCGAACTTCGATTGCCAACGTAACGAACGAACGTTCGAATCTCCGAAGGTTCGCTTGCAGCCCTACAAGTAGGTAGTATCGATACAATCGATTCTTTGCACTGCCGATTCGATACGATACAAAATAAAACGATGCGATTCAATTTTAGCTTCGATTTTTAAGTTAAAAATGATATTTCGATACAGTTACTATATCGTTACACCCCTAGTTACTTGGTATTTAGCCTCGGAAACCCAGGCTTTTATTTTGGCGATCGGAAAGAAAAATAAAAGCCCGGGCTATCGTGTTAAAATCACTGGTGTACGAAGTGTAGAGTGGCGTCGCACCAAATGTGTTGACGTCATGACGCAGCAGCATCTCTGAGCCCTGTGCTGTGTCCACTCCTCAAAATGTTTCCGACAACTACAACCAGGTTTTTTTTTTTTTTTGGAAGGCTAACTAGCGATAATTACAACTATTTGGAGACCTTGGCTGAACCCACCACTCCATCAAAATCCATCACGGACGTGTGCCGACTCTGTGGGGAGACGTTTAGTGACCCCAGAAGCAAACGCAATTTACTCATTAAGAATAGCAAGCAGGACTGTGTTTCCAGTTGGCGACAAAAACCTTTTGGACAAGCCGTTGAGGGAGGGGGAGGGGAGCAGAGCATGCGCTGAGCAGAGGGGGCGTGGGGTAGGGCATTCACGAATAGTGATATTTAGTATTCGAATTATTCAACCTCAAAGTATTCCAATAGTCGAATATTCGACAGGACTGGCCAAACTGTCAAATATTAAGTAAGCAAGAGGCGAACATTGTAAAAATAGCCGATCTACATGCATGTAGATCGGCTATTTTTGGAGCCGTGGGCGGAGCCCATGGTCTCCTTCTGAGTGGCTTTGTGTGTCCTGTCTCACCAGTGAGAAATGTCCCGTTGAGTTCGAACAGTACCTTTTATGACCACACATGTTAAGGGAGGGGCGCTGTTTTCAGGCCAGGCACACACACGCACACACACACACAGGGGGGAACACATAGAATCAAAAACATAGATCTGGAAGTGCTCAATTTCACGGCTCCACTTCGAACCAAGGTTTGATTTTTGATACTGTTTGTTCATGTTGGCTCACTGGGAACACTGTTTGAAAGTGTGGTCCAGTTAGGGATTCCAAATGACCCCTTAAAGGTGTGTAAATGGAACCTTTCCATGTATGCCCTCAGAGTTATGGGAGTCCTTGAAATAAAAGGTTTGAGACCCAACTTCTCTCCAAAATGGCTGCTGCGCATTATAGCCTATTGATCCCAGTGCATGACGGAGGACGATTTCACGATGAATTCAATCTCCACAAGTGTTTTTTCACCACGATAAACCATAACAGCGATTGTCGATCCCATCCCCACATGACGCATTCTAACTTCTGCAGTGGAATCTTGGTGGTCTCACCTTGAGGAAGGAGTGCAGCTCCTCCTCCTCCTCGAACACCTCCACGTCCAGGAAGAGCTTCAGCCGGTGGTCCACTCCCTCATAGTCCTCAGAGAGCAGGTCCAGATCTACAAACACACACACCCCACAGCGTGTATCAAAACAACATCCCGCTTCCAGCAGTGGAAGCTTGTGATTGGCTGAACCGGAGGTAGGGAGCGCTCCGTTGTGTTCGCCTGGACCGCACGGAGGTGCCAAGAGCTCACTCGTGTATAGGTTATAGGTAGTCTCTCGATACAGACTTCCGCAGTAATCCATAAATAATCATAGCACATGATAAACATTCTATATTTACAATGTCTAAGTATTCTACTTAATAATTGGGACTTACAAGAACCATTATCATAGTTATAATAGACCAATATTTACAGTAGTTTAGTCATTTTGGTTTGATAAGGTTGTGGGCAGAACAATTTGTCCTTGTTATTTCACTATTTTTACTTTATTAATTATAATTAAAGACACTTCATAGTGAATTAGTTCATAATAAATAGCCTATTTCATGATTGTTGTTATAGCTAGATCAGATTGTGTTTATAATATAACGCCGTCGCGCCTCCGTCATCTCCAACGAAAACAAGCGCTCCGCCCTTGTTCCATTGTTGGAACCGGGATGGTGTTTTGATACACGCCACCCCAGCTTTTGTCCG
Source organism: Nannobrachium achirus (assembly GCF_963921795.1). Taxonomy (NCBI): domain Eukaryota; kingdom Metazoa; phylum Chordata; class Actinopteri; order Myctophiformes; family Myctophidae; genus Nannobrachium; species Nannobrachium achirus. The sequence goes on along the minus strand of NC_137831.1, from coordinate 41,163,898 downwards.
AGCAATATACACAATATACACTATGGTCACAATTGCGATTAACAATTTAATTGTGTTTCTGTCATTGACAATTACATTCCTGTTTGGCTTGTAGGCTTTGAAGTTGAACATGGTAGATATGACACATAACCTAAATATACAAAGGAATGACTTACATATATTATATATATTTGACAACTTTATACTTGAAAAAGAACCTTGATAGTGGAGATAGCCGATCTACAAGCTCACAACGTTGTGAGCTTGTAGATCTGCTATTCCCACTATTTTTGAAAATGTTTGAAAATATGAAAATGTTTCAACATGTAAACGATTATGACGATTTCATTATTTACATTTTCTTCTTCTTGTTCTTATTATTACATTGCATTTATGCTGCCGATGTTCGGCTACTTTTAACCAAGTCATAAAATGTTAGTTGCAGATCCAGATCGGTATATTTTGAGTGGTTAAATAAAATAAAGTTTTGATGTTTATTTATTTTTAATCTATCAGAAAGTTCTTTGTGTTTATTTCTGAGATAAAAATAAATAATGCTTATAAGTTCAATGTTGTCAAATTCTATTTTTATCATAATCGTTTTTCAAAAATTATTAGAAAATCTTACACTTTCTGACAAAATATACTGTGTGTAAACTTGTAAATGGGGATCTAGGACTCAGCAACAGCTCTAACACGTTCCACAAATCAATGCTCAGCGAAAACAACTCTTCAGCAAATAGAGAGAGACGCACTGCTGTGCCTCAAGCTAACGCTAAACTTTGACCCTGCACTGTGACCCTTGACCGATTTGAGAGCAAACAACACTAAAAGAAAGCGAAAAGATTAAGAGCGAAGGGTCCTGACCGCACCCTCAACTCTTCTCCCAAGTTTATGAAGTGTCTTAAGTTATTGCTATGACAGATAGACAAACAGACAGCCGACCACTGTCGGGGGGACATGAATTCACTCCAACTGAATGAAACGTTTGAGATTTGTCTCCCGTATCCCCGTTGTCAAATGTCTAATCCTCACATTTGTATCATCTTAGAGATGTTCTCCGTTCCTCCGTTCGCTAAGTTATCAAACTACTGTAGGAATGGGACGATGTGAAAATTTCATATCACGATTATTGTGACAAAAGAAATCACGATTTACGATATTATCGCGATAATCAAAATTAGGGGTGGATATTGGCAAGAATCTCGCGATGCAAATACGTATCACGATACTTGGGTCACGATGCAATAGTATCATGATATATTGTGAATCTTTGCGATGCAATACTATTGCGATACTATTGCGATATATCAGCTTTAAAAGCTGAAGGCGCTGCTCTAATGTTGTTGTTTTCGTCATTTGCAGCCATTTTCTCGAGAGACCTCATTCATTGAACTGAGGGAAGGGGAAGTAGCTACTATAGTACAGCGACATCTAGAGGCAGCAGAGTGTCAGGACCGGACTTCTACCATTGGTTCCTATGCATGGGAACATATTTTATTTTCCTCAAAGTATCGCGATACTAAGGCCTGAGTATCGATACAGTATTGGTAAATAAACTATCGCGATGTATTGCCTTATCGATTATATTGCCATATCGATTATATTGCCCACCCCTAATCAAAATCCATTATCCTGCGGAACATTAGCCAAAAAATTGCAGATCTACAAGCTCACAACGCGTCACAAAAGACTGTACCAATTACAGAGGGTTTAAGTGGTACCGGATATGCAGCTCGGGAAATAAAAGGTGAATTGATCCCAGTGCATGACGGAGGACGATATCACGATGAATTAAATCTCCGCGATACGATTATTGTGAGTGTTTTTTTATCGCGATAAACGGCAATCATCGCTTATCGTCCCATCCCTAAACTACTGTTTCTTGGCGACGGGGATATTCCTGTGGCCTGGCCAGAAACCTGACTAAAACATTCATTTATACTGCAAGCCACGGCCTATGGCCATTAACCCTCAAAGCCCCGGAACGTGCCCGAGTCGCGTTCGATTTGAACCACGTTAACCATTACTTTTATGCTTTAACTATTGAAAAAATAGCAGATATACAAGCTCACAGCGCGGCACCGAGTGCCGCGCTGCGAGCTTGTAGATCTGCTATTTTTGAAAGATCGTGAAAATGTGTGCAAGTCTTTGAATATCTTTGACCCGACTTCTAAATCCTTCCTCTAAAGTCTCAAACCTTTTCACGTCAAGGACCCCCAAAATTACAGGTGTTTGGCCACAGACCCCCATCTCAAAATATGCTGTTCCAGGGACCCCCCAGAAGCAGAGATTTTAGTTACAAAACCTTGTTTTGAAAAATATATATTGAAAAAGGTGCACACAAAAATAGCAGATCTACAAGGTTGCAGCGTGGCACTCGGTGCCGCGTTGAGAGCTTGTATAGCTGCTATTTTTCAATAGTTAAAGCATTCAATAATTCTAGGCCTACATGGGTTAAATGGGAGAACATTTGGGAGCAATAAACCCTGTGGTGAATGCTGAACAGCTACATGGGACGTTACTGCATTGCGAGCCCTTATGAACGACTGATCTGGATTGAGAGTGATGGGAGCGGGCCTCGCAGAGGCCACGGTAAAACCTCATGTCTTTTCATCTGGAGGTGAGTGGAAACAACTGTTTCTGTTCTTCCACGAGGTGAAACTCACAAGCAGTGGTGGAAAAAATACTCACATACTGTTGTTCCCTATAGAGGGTATGCGTGTGACATCACTGTTGCTGGAAGTTATGTGGGAACGCCTACTGAGTGGCAAAAAAATAATTTCTGCCATTGACAGCCCATACATCCAAACAGAAAAGTCCTATCTGATTGTTTAAACAAAGTTAAACTCACCAACATTGCGGCAATACTGAAAGCTTGAATTATCCACTTTTCTATCTGCATAAAAATCCACCATAGGCATGTTATGAGCTACTTTCTGTCAAGACATTCTGTGCACATTTTTATTTTTCAAAGTGTCAGAGTTTGGAAGCACTCGTTTTCAACAACACAACGTCCTGCTGCCTCCTGCATTATGTGCAATTTAGAAACAGGTGGTATGCAGGACCGTTGAGTGATTTGCAACGAGCACTTCCAAACTCTAATGCTCCATGCTGCTCAATGTTTTGCCACTCGGTCTAGATTAGGGGGGCGGATCCCAGTGGACGTGCATACCCTCTATTGAGTTTGCACATTTCCTGGGGCAAGCTGCCCAGATCACACATGTCACACGGGTCTTCTTAGTTTTTCACACTTAAAAAGTGCCTGCAATGTAGTGCATTTGAAACTACATTGCAGTGCGCATCATGTGGAGTACATATGCCCTGTATTTTTTGCCGATGGGTTCCCAGATCGGCTATGCCCAAATATGGAGTGTGTGTTGTGTTGTCTAACCACAATGTGTCTGTCGTCATGGCATCAGGTGCAAACAAATCAAGCCAGCTCCGTGGAGCTCTAGAACATCTCCATATATGGGCAAAAAAGGGGGCAAGCCCTATTATGGGCATATACTGATGACCCCGGGGATCTCCATATACGTATGAGCATATCGGTCGGATCAACAGTGCGACATACGTAGGTGTGAGGGGCGGGCGCGTAGTGGCCGAACCTCTAGTTTCTTTAATTAGCAGATCTATAAGCTCACAAGCTCGTAGATCAGATTTTCGCTACTTTTGCATGATACCGTCATACGCCCAAATATAAATTAGGCCATTCATTTACTGAAATAAGGGGAAAAGATTTCCGTCTGATCTGTACAAAGGCTGAGCGCATGCACACTTCTGCAGGCAGCAATAGCTTTTTAAAAACAAAGGCAACATTAGAAGGCTTCTGCGTAACAATGAGGGCACTCTGCCAATCTGCCAAAAAATAAATACATGATTCAGTAGGAGTTGATGCTGTGGGTGAGGCACTGGGTCTGAACCGCTGCCAACATTCACCTACGGTTTCACAAGAAGAGATTACATGGCACTGCCACGGAGAGTAGAAGAAAAGAGAAGGGAGATGGTATGTTTTTTTTATACCCAGGGGCGTCACAAGGGGGGGAAAAGTGGGACTGAGTTACTAGGGCCCAAGGTGGAGGGCCCTAATAATTTTATACGTTAGATATTGAAAAATAACGGATATACAAGTCGTGAAAATGTGTGCAAATCTTTGTATATAAGTATTATTTTAATACATATAATTTTGGGGGTCCTTCACACTGACATAAATACATAGGTTTTTCCAAAAAAAACCTTAGAAGGATTTGAAAGATTCAAAGACTTGCACAAATGTTCACGATTTTTCAAAAATAGCAGATCTACAAGCTTGTATATCTGCTATTTGTCAATAGTATAAATGGGTTAAACACCCTCCCCCTATGAAGAACAATCATGGGGGGCCCGCAGTGAACCCTTGTACCCAGGGACCAGAATTTGGTGTGACACCCCTGATGGAGAGTGGAATAAAAGAGAAGAGATATGGTACGTTTTTTTATTATGCCCCTATTGTCTGTTGTCTGCTCATTCCTTGGTGCCCCGCCGTCGGATCAAGAGGTGACTCTACTCTTACTGTTGTTACTGTGGTTAGGGTTTTGGGTTTGGGAAACGGGATACCATCTGAGAAGCGGAGCGTTCCCCCTTCAGGGTTTGTGTGTGCTTTTCCAACCATTTCCCCGATCTATGACCGCTAGTTAAGACTGCAATTTATCTCAATTTCACTTTAGCCATATGAAATCTGTGGTGCACCAGTGAATCTCATACATACTATCATCTCTGGAGAGGATTTGGTTTAGGATTAGCTTGGTTTCGAGTTTAATGACACTAATGATTATTAATCACGTGAACCCTAGCGTCCCTATTCTAGGCATGGCACAGGCCAGGGATTTTGAGCAACAGCACTATGAGGCGCTCTCTGAAAAAGATTATTGCGACCGTCAGGTACAAGTTACTATGAAAAAAAGCTCCACCGGCTCTCCTTCTGTCTGTCTGTCTGTCACATCACGTCACGTCACACTTTTGCCCCTAATCTCTGCCAACATTGGCCCTATCGATGCCAAACTTTGCACACACACTCCTTGGATGGCAAATCACAACCTCCACCCCTGATTTCTCACATGGCCCTCTTAGCGCCACCAACAGGCCGATTTTTGCTCCTACAGATTTTGGCATCAAATTTTGGCACACACACACACACACACAGACTGCGACCGTGCGTCGCGATCACTCATGCGCGGCCACGCGTGTGCAAGCTCGCACAAAAGTCCCTCCCCCATAAATCGTTCAGACAGGGCACAATATCAGACTCAAGTGGTAAGCTGAGTCTGAAATCAGGCTAGAACCACCCACCTCCAGGACTGGGCCGTCCTCCGCGCAGGGCTTGGGCCTGGTCGGCGTGGTATCCTGGAGGGGTAGAGCTAGTAGCGTCGGTGTAGTTGTAGCTCCCGGACAGATCCTCTTTACTCTGACCTGCAGGCACGTCACAAGGGGAGTGGGACTGAGTTACCAGGGCCCAAGGATGGAATTATTTTATACTTTAGCTATTGAAAAATAGCAGATCTATAAGCTCACAGCGCGCGCTGCAAGCTTGTAGATCTGTAGAAATCCTTCTTTTGACTCCTTCTAAGGTTTTTTTTGAAAAACCTATGTTTCTTTGTCAGCAATCTGGCTATGGCCATCGTCAAAGAAGAGGTCCTTTTCACTTAACTGGAGCTCAGTTAGTCTGTGAAAATGCGTGCACATCTTTGAATATATGTATCTTTTAAGCAAACATTTGTGACTCAAATTTTGCTTCTGGGGGGTCCCTGGAACTAAATATTTTGAGATGGGGGTCCGTGGCCAAATACATATCATTTCACATGAAACGGTTTGAGCACCACTGACATAGAAACATAGGTTCTTCAAAAAACCTTAGAAGGATTTGAAACATTCAACACACACATTTTCACGATTCTTCAAAAATAGCAGATCTACAAGCTCGCAGCGCGGCACTCGGTGCCGCGCTGTGAGCTTGTATATCTGCTATTTTTCAATAGTTAAAGTACCCAGGGCCCAGAATTTGGTTGCGACACCCCGGCTGACCTTCCTTGCCGTGAGAGAGGCCACGGTCGGCCCAGGTGTCCCCCTCGCCTTCATCGACGAAGGTCCCCTGGGCGGTGACGAAGGAGGAGCTGGGGTCGTCCGTGGTATTGGTAGTGGTGGCGGTGGTGGCCTCAAGGACGGGGCTGCAGCTGAGGCTAGCGTCTCTAGACGACGGGTTGTCTGTGGAATGGTCCTAGGAGAGGAGAGGAGCAACGTGAGCTTGTAGATCAGCTATCTGTGTGTCCAATGTTCACCCCCAGAATAGGGACCTGGAAAGCATCTGTGTCACTTATTATTTAGTCTAGAAGATGGACAGGGGGGGCCGCGCGCATATGGTGGATTTTCTTTCGCCACCTGTTTTTTCGTAATCCTTGAAGGGTATATTTTAACACATCTGTTGCCAACCCAGAGTTTCCCGAGTTTGGGCCGTTTTTGAAAAAAAAAATGAAAAAAAATATAATTCAATTATTATTATTTTTTTTCAAAAATGCCATGTTTGTTTACATTTGAAGAAAACATAATGGCTGCTATATCATGAATGCCTGAACGGATTTCCAAGCGGTGCGAGGCGTTGTGTGCTTGTAGATCGTCTGTTTTCACTAGTTTAAATCATTTTTAAAATGACGAATACAATACTGGCTTTCAAGCAGTTTCAAGGGGCACACTTGACCCTTCTCAGGGGCACACCAAAGGTCCCCAGGCACAGTGGTTGAGAAACACTGGTCTAGCACTCTCCATCGGCAAACATCGGCGTCGGTAAAAAAAATATGGCAACGGTCAGGCTCTAATGGACAGACCTGATAGAGGAGGTGATCGACGTGGTCGTGGCCTGGCGGCGCGTCCCTGGCGTGCTGTCCGGAGGACCGGCGGTTAGGCGTGCTGGTGGAGGGAGCCGATTGGCCGTCCAGCTGAACCACATGGTCGCTACCACACTCTGGGCACACGGTGCTGCTCTCTAGACAAACAACAAAAACCAAACACCATAATGTGGTTGTTTACAAAATGAGACGTTCGGGTTTTGGACATTTGTAAAAATTTGGACACAAAAAAAAGGGCCTTTTTTTAAATAGCGTCGTTGTCGGGTGGAAACCTTGTATGTCCGAAACCGTTCGTTTTGCATTTATCATTTCAAAAATGATTTAAACTAGTGAAAACAGACGATCTACAAGCACGTAGATCGTCTCGCACCGCGAGGCGTTGTGTGCTTGTAGATCTGCTGTTTTCACTACTTTAGTGCGACGGCCTTGAATGATGAAGCAGGGCTTTACTTTGCGAAAGAACGGACAAATTTGAAACTTGGAGATACAAGGTTTCCACCCGGCAACGACGATATATTTAAATATATCTCTGCTGTCGGGCCGAAACCTCCTAACTCCAAAATGTTCAATTTCGGGAAAATGAGCTCAAGTGGAGAGAGGAGGTTTTGTCCCAAGCACTTTTTACTACTTTCCATTGGTTCAATATTATTTTAACCAACACTCAGATGTAAAGGGTGTTCAATAGCCCTGATTTATGCCAAAAAATCTAAAACCGCAAAAATGGAGTTAAGAGGTTTTGGCCAGACAGTGACGATATATATGTTTTTATAGTTGTGGTGTTAAACTTTTTTTTTTTTTTATAATAATTTTTACCTTTTTTCAACAAAAAATATCCAATAGGAAAAATGATTATCTTGTGTCAAAATCTAACGTAAACATCAAACATTTAGTCTAGTATGTAATTGTAACAAACATAGGAAATAGAAAATAAGGACATTTCAGACACTCCATTTCAAATGAATGCTTGCAGACATTTAATTATTTTAAGAGGTTCGGATTCCCAGCAATAATAACAGTCATAATGCTTGGCTGCAGGCTATGTGTTTCTCCTAAAACATTCCTCATAGCATGGCTCGGTTCAGGCATGTGTGCAAATAAATGAAAAGGATATGAGTCTCCCATTGACAGGGGTGTCAAACCAAATTCTGGGCCCTGGGTACAAGGATTCGCTCACATTGTGTGCTTTAACCATTGAAAAATAGCAGATATACAAGCTCACAGCGCGGCTGCGAGCTTGCAGATCTGCTATTTTTGAAAACTCGTGAAAATGTGTGCCGAGTCTGAATATTTCAAATCCTTCTAAGGTTTTTTTCTTTTGGAAAAACCTATGTTTCTATGTCAGTGGTGCTCAAGGCAGCCATTCTTGGACTATTTCAGAGTTAAATTCCCGGCTGGGGACGCTCAGGCATAGGACGTGAATTTCATGACAAACATTTTGTATGACAAGTGACATTTTGTGGACAAATTATGTACATAATCATTTATATTTTGTATTTTTTATTGCATCGTATTTTTAGGTTTGTATTATTGTACTTTTCTTTTAAATGTATTATTGTACTGTGTAGTTTTGTGTTTTCTGTAAAAAATTCAATAAAAACAATTTAATAAAAAAAAAAAAAAGAAAAAAAAAATCTGTGGTGCTCAAATATTTTCATGTGAAGGACCCCCAGAAAATTATATGTATTTGGTCACAGACCCCCATCTCAAAATATCTAGTTCCAAGGACCCCCCTGTTACAAATGCTCGCTTAAAAAGTACATGTATTCAAAGATGTGCACACATGTTCACGACTTTTCAAAAACAGCAGCACTCGGTGCCGCGCTGTGAGCTTGTATAGCTGCTATTTTTCAATAGCTATAGTATAAAATAATGAAGGCCCCTCCACCTTGGGCCCTAGTAACTCAGTCCCACTCCCCCCCCCCCCCCCCCCCCCCCCTTGTGACGCCCCTGTCCATTGAGCTCAGCGCTGCGGCCGAGCGCGCCGACCAAAATCAAAACCCCTGAAAACATCTGTTCGACAAACGGCCTACGCGACCCCGCGGCGTGTGGGAACATGTCTTAATGTCAGGTTTGGACGCCGTGCTATGGGAGGCGGCTGCCGGAGTCCAGGGGCGTCAATTGGGTATGGCAGGGGTATGCAGCTGCCATACCCTGGGTCCAGGGGGGAAAATTTACTTTGTTAAATATAAATCCATGAATGTCACTTTGTCTATCTGTGCTGGTTATTATGTTGTTAAATTACAGTAAAATAGCTACAAATGCAAAAGTTTACAAAATGGTCACTTTAACAAGGTATTATAATTATATTCTCCACACTTGTATTCTCCCCAGCTTGACAGAATGGTATATTCCCAGGTTCCGCAGGTCAGCTGCACAGGTGCAAAGCATTATTGTTAATTGTGGCACATTTACTAACATGCCAAGTTTAGCTGCACTTGAACAACCATTCCAGGCTGCCATATCCAGCCCAAGAAACCGTAGAAACCTGTGTAAAAAACTGCCAAAACTCGTTTTTTTCAGACGTTGTGAAAATAGCCGATCTACATGCTCACAACGCCTCGCAGCGCGAGGCGTTGTGAGCATGTAGATCTGCTATTTTCACAATAGAACCGTGTTATACAAAATGTAATGCCTCTTTTCCATGAGGACTCCCGTCTTTGCCATACCCTAGCTTTTGCTGAACTGACGCCACTGCTGGAGTCGAGGGCCTATCTGTCTCCTGGAGATTATAGAGGTGGAGGCTCAAAGGAAGAAGAAAAAAAGAAAAATCCCTTAGTGATTCTTCGCATAAGCCTCTTACGAAACCTCATTTGTTTTGGGATAAATATCAAGCCCCACGCCTGCTGTCAGGCACGGGGCCAGGGACGTGCTGGGCCCCTGATTCAGCCTGGGAAAAAGAGTTGGAGAGGCCCTCATTGCGCGCTATAGAGAGAGATCTCTCTCTATAGCGCTGCTGCTACTCAAAGATTTGCCATTTCAGATCATGACAAGTGACAAGCCAGTGGGCCAATTACTATACATGAGTTATATTTCGTCGTTGTCGGGTGAAAACCTTGTATGTCCAAAACCGTTTGTTTTGTATTTATCATTTAAAAAATGATTTAAACTAGTGAAAACAGCCGATTTACAAGCACACAACGCCTCGCGGGTGCTGTGTGCTTCCAAAATGGAACGAGGGCCGACATTTTATTTATTTATTTTTCTTAAGGGCCGGCCTGGACCGGCCGGGAATGAACCGGCCGTTCGGGAGTTGTCCCGCTTTTCCCAATGGCCAGCACGTCCCTGCACGGGGGCCGTCGTCACGATAGAGCACTCGACGTCATTTGACAAAGCAGGTCCTTTTTCAACGAAGCGTGGTTTTGTTTTGTGAGTTTAGCTTTCACTTCTTTCAGCAATACTGCCTTAACAACGCTTAGGGAGAGGCTTTAAGACCGTCAGTGATTCCGATGAACCCCTTTAACCCTGACGACCCCGTTTTGGGCATTTCAAAATAAGCATGTTATAGTAGATCGGCTAAAGATCATCGTAAGAGCTGGTATATACTTTTCAAGAATGTTATTCATTTGAAATAGTTTACAGCACTTTAGAGCTTATAAAAAACGGCAGAAATTAGAAGTAAGTTGGAAGATTAATGAGATTATCCTGTCCCCTGCACAGCGAGAGTGAGCAGGGAATAAGGTGTTGCAGTTTTCAAGTTCTTATGGGCAAATTCACTCTGAATATAAAGCTGATTTGACTGATGTAGGTATACTTAGATTATAGAATAGATTAGAGGTTAAAAATCCTAATTAAACAGTAAAGGTAAAATGTCAGGCAGATACCGTACACTGTAGTCATAAGACTGACAAACGCATGCATTCAGATCAGCTCTCCCTGTCTGTTCTGTGAGTTTATCGCGTTTAATTTTGATTCTGATTGGAATATCTTGACTCCACACTTGAACTAGGGGTGCAACAATACTTGTACCGGTATCGAACCGTTCAATACGAGGGTGTACCAAACAGAATGATCCTGTACCGAACAATGCAATACAATACCACTCGACATCCACATTCCCCTGGAACCCCCTCAAGGACCCCTAGGGGTCCGCAGAGCCCACTTAGAGAACCACTACCATAGAGATTGGGTACCGTATTGTTCAAAGTTAAAAAAAAAAAATAATATATATATGTAGTTAGAAAAATACATTTATAAAGGACATTTCTGTTTATTTTTTGTATCGAAAAAGTATCGAACCGTGACACCAAAATATCAAACCGAACCGAACCGTGAATTTTTTAAACCGTTGCACCATTAGTAGGAACGATAACCTGATTGTCTGTTCAAAACTACTTTGTATCTGATAAGCAGTTGCTTTGTAGTTGTCTCCACCAGCCGAAGGCTGAGGGAGAGTATGTTTTCCCCTCCGTCCGTCCGTGCGTCCGTGCGTCCGTCCGTGCGTCCTCGCAGTTTGTGAACAGCTAATCTCAGTCACCGTTGGCCCGATCGCTGCCAAACTGAGCACACACACTCCCTGGATGCCAATCTAGAACCTCTGCCCCACATTTTTCAAATCAGCCTCATGGTGGCGCTATAACAGGCCGATTTGTGTGGCCTGGTTGTTACCAGCTAATCTCTGGCGCCGTTGGCCCGATCGCTGCCAAACTGAGCACACACACTCCCTGGATGTAGAGGTCTTCGGACCTGCCCGAGATCCGAAATTACCCGCGATCCGAACCGCCCCGAGCCGGGTAACGGGGCCGTTTTCGAGCTTTTACCGCGGGGCGGGCCGGGGCCGGGGCCGGGGCCGTCTGCCCCGGTTCCCCGGGTATCTCCTGTTACCCGAGTGGAGCCGAGCCAGGCCGAGATTGAAGTGAAAGCGAACGCAACAACTGCACCAAATAGATAACGCCACACGATGGCACTAAAGATGCAGCATGTAATCTGTTGCATTGGTTGTGAGAACTGAGAAGTATAACTCACTCAGTCACAGCAACACTGACTGTATCAGTTGGATTGTTATTATTATCAAAGATATTAACGTAACGTTTTGGTTAACGGTTTACAATGGAGTTGTCATTGCGTGTTGTCATGCTCTGCAGAGCAAAATGGACACTCAAAGCAGAAAGATATAATGAACAACACATGCGACAGAAAACGATAGCATTAGCATTGGCTAGCCAAAGAAGACGGAATAAAAACATGGATTTATTTGTATTTACAAACTGTCCGCATTGACTTACTGGTCTGGGAAAAGATCATCTTTTGGCGAGAGGCACAGCGCCGCTGACAGCAACAGCAGCACCGTGGCGACGTTAGGTAAGAAATATGTCTGATACAACTCTTAATATAATAACGTTGGCATTCTTTCATTTCGGGGCGACAGGTTCGGGTCTCGGATCTCTCGTTCTGCTCGGGTATCGGATCCAATTTTTCTAATAACAGGCGGGGCCGTTCGGATCGGATCCATCACGTCTCGGGGCTGATCGGGTAACGGTTCTCAAATTCCAAATGATAGACGGGGCCATATGGGTCCGGGTCCATTTCCCCCGGGTCCTTTTGGGTTCGGGTAGTTCAAATTGGACCCGTGAAGACCTCTACCTGGATGCTAATTCAGAACCTCTGCCCCACATTTTTTTAATCAGCCTCATGGTGGCGCTATAACAGGCCGATTTGTGTGGCCTGGTGGAGACCTGTGCTCGGAAGAGCACTGCTTCTAGTTTGTTTTGCTTTTCTAGTAACTTATGATCCAATGTTGCTGTACTTGCTGTTAATATCCGTCATTTGTTGTTGTTTGTTGCGGTTGTCTTTTATTGTCCCCTCAAGCACGATTTTGGCTTCTTCTGTGGGCTTCCTTTGTTTGCCTTTATAACATCAATAACTTCAATGGTTGACTGACTACTGATGTAGAATTCTGGTATTGTAGACAGCAGGGATTTAACTCATCTGCTGCCATTTAACAATACCTTCGTACTCCAATCCTGCCATGAGTCTCCATAGACTTCCATGTAATCAGTAGTGCACGGATAATGCACACCCATGCCTAGATCATGCACCACGTGTGTCCACATTGCTCACAGCTTTCAAACAAAAAAATCAGAATGGAAATCCGTTCAGGCATTCATGAGTTAACAGCCACTATGTTTTCCTATAATGTAAACAAAAATGGCTGCCATGCTTGAAAGATGGGGCTGCTATGGGGGTTAAACATGCGATTTCGCGATCGCTATCATGCCTACTATCGTTTTTGGGGTAAAAAAAATTCTTTTGAAATTTTTTTTTTTTTTTTTTTTTTTTTTAAATTCTCGGGTTCCTCGGGCGTGGCAGGGTGGTACATCGCGAAATTCTCGGGTTCCTCGTTTTTGGCAGCAAATGAGTTAACTTGCTAAAACATCAAAATGTGTCGCTTCCACAGCTCTTTCGAGAGGGGATCCCAAATTGCCCGGGGGAAATGACCTTATGACCTTAAGGTTTCCGGATTGCAGCTTTTAAAACATGTGCGTCGTGTGTGTTGCCACAGGGTACCCGGCAAGGGTCTTCAACAGGGGGTCCGTGACCCCTAGGGGGTCCTCAGAGTTACTACAGGGGGTCCTCAAAATCTTTGTGTTCTTTATATTAACCACTTGAACCCTAGCGTCAATATTCGGAGAACTTTAGCCAAAAGTAGCAGATCTACAAGCTCACAACGCCTCGCAGCGAGCTTGTAGATCGGCAATTTTTGGCAAAGAGCTTTGGTGTAGAGGGGGAAAAAGAGCAGACTAAGTACAGAGTGAAAGGTCAAGTTTATTGACAGTTCAAGTGGTTAAATATCTGAAAACACAAATTGACATGAAAATACACTGGTGATTGTGCTTTCAAACAATGAAACTACACTATATGGAATCTATGAACAGGTTGTGGGGGTCCCTGCTTCATCTCTCTCTCAACTAAGGGGTCCTTGGCCTGAAAACGTTGAAGACCCCTGCTATACACACATATAGGGCTGTCACAATTATTACCTAATTGTCTAATCGCAATTATTTGACATAATCGTGATTATTTTTCGTAATCGTCATAATCGTGTCCATGTTGAAAAATGTTCATGTATTTTTTTAAAGTAAAAAATAGTGGAAATAGCAGATCTACAAGCTCACAACACGGTCGCATCGTGACGCGTTGTGAGCTTGTAGATCGGCTATTTCCACTATCAATGTTCTTTTTTAAGTATAAAGTTGTCAAATATGTCAGTAATTTATTTGTATATTTAGGTTATGTGTCATATCTACCATGTGCAACTTCAATGCCTAAAAAGCCAAACAGAAATGTAATTAGCCAGTAGCTATGCCCCTCCCCTAAAAGCTTTTGTCCAATGCTAGCTTAGCAACCGGCAGCTTGCCAAGGCTGTTGCCAGGGCAAACCTCCTAGTCTCTCCTAGTCTCGGGCAAGGACCACTTGCAGGTTGAGAAGACTCTTAACTCTGAACTAAGTAAGATCTGCACATGGCTTAATGACAACAAATTATCAATTCACCTGGGAAAAACGGAGTCCATCCTCTTTGGATCAAATCATAACCTCAAAAAAGTAGAGAACTTCACAATCAAAGTGGGTGACAAGGTCATAACACGAAAAAACGAAATCTCTTACTTAGGATGCATCCTTGAAGCTAATCTTTCCAGTGAAAAGATGACTTCTAAAGTAATAAATAAAATCAACCAACAAACTCGTTTCCTACAGAGGATCGCCCCGATGGTCAATTTCAACACACTGAAGACCATAGCTGGTGCAATAATCCAGCCCCTCTTTGACCACGTATGGTATCGTGACGCACCACAAGCCCTGAAAACTAAACTCCAAACAGCCCAAAATAAACTAATTAGGGTCCTGCTTGGCCTTCCCTATCAGACTCACCTCACCGCTACTCACCAGCTAAGAGTGGGGTGGCTCAGAGTAGATGACAGAGTACAGCAACTTGCAATGGGCCTGGTGTACAAGATACACTACACCACTATGATACCCAAGTACCTATCAAAATACTTTATAAACATTAAGGATGTCCATAATTACAACACCAGAGGCAGCACCACAGATCACTTTCAACCCAGAGTCAAAACCAACAAAGGGTCAAACTCTTTTTTCTGCTATACCACCAAAATGTGGAAAGCCTTACCGAAGGCCATAAAGGAGTGTGGATCACTAGCATCTTTTAAAATTGCCCTGAAAAACCACTTACAGGCAGCAGCCGTTCGCAACTGGTAAAAAATTAACCTAGCCCAACCCTACCCTCCCCTGCCCCTTCTTTGTATATACTGTTTGTTTTAGACTTACTGTCTTCTTTTTTGTTTTTCTTTACATATCTACTGCATAGTACTGTGTTCTATTTGTCTGTCATTCAATGTTATATGAGATACTTAAATGGTTTCCAGTGGAAATAAGCTTAGTCTTTTCATGGATCTCCTTTTAGTAGACCTTGTACCACTGAACTGTACCGTCATGAAACTGTACCTTTTCCTATGCAAACTCCTAATAAAGTCTTCAATCAATCAATCAATCAATCACCTTGGCAAGCAGGAAGTTATTCTAAGCTAGCATTGGACAAAAGCTTTTTGGGAGGGGCATAGCTACTGGCTAATTGTCAATGACAAAAACACAATTAAATCGTTAATCGTAATTAGTTTAGTGACAATTAATCGTCATGTAAAATGTCATAATCGTGACAGCCCTACACACATATAGTCCATGGGCCATACGAGATGTCGGTATCGGAAAGGTGGCAAAGGTTATCATGCATTTTTGAAAAGCTCTATATCTGTAGATTATATTTTGGTATGATAACCCTGATAGTACAATATGTTATTGTTGTTTAACATGGTATAGATATCATTCTCAGTGTTAAAAGTCAATGCCATGATGTTTTGATCTGATAACTAATGCACGAGACGAGAATCTGCCCCACTCCAGGGACAGAAAGATTGACCGGCGAAATGTCAAAGTGTCCCGGACACTGGATAATGAGAAACCAAAACATTCTACATCCTTGCTTCTGAGTTCACGAGACTCAGTCACAACACCATCTCATGATCCATTGTTATGTTTAATTGTCCAATCATAATGTGACTAATGTATTTTATGCTGTACACATTCAACTATATATGTGGAATCATTATGCTTTGTACTCAGAGAGCTTACGATGGGTGATTTTGCTATACTGTACTTGTACAGTACTTTGAACTCTGACTAAACTTCAACACAAAAACGCATATTCTCCGGTGTGGTCTCATTCATTGTGTGGAGTATTTTATTATGATTGGGGAAAACTGTTTATCCATATGGAATATGATCCAAAATTCCATCAAATGGCCCATTCGATTGCCGGATTAGCTCCGAGGAGATATTGGGGACTCAACATTGTTGGACTCATTTTGTCTTCTCCGCTGCTAGAACCAGTTACGGATTTCTACTGATTTGACGTTTATGGATTCGATACAGCTGGACAGTTTGTTTTGGAATCCCACTTCGTTCATCTCTGCTAGTAACAACCAGCCGAGGATATTATCAGACGTTTCCCCTGACTCCCACGGAGTAACACTGAAAGGACTCCCTCCACGTTTTTTCCTCCTGAGCGCGGCACAGGAAGGCAGAAAACACCTGCCGAAATCTAAACAACCTTTTTACAAACGGAACAACACCTTTGAATTGAAGCGTCTCTTCAAAGCTTGGAGAATGAACTGATAACAGCTTTAATGGCTAAGATAGACAATGAGGAAATGAAACAGGTTGTTTCTAGGTGCCCCACAATTGCACCATTTTTGCCCATATGGAGAAAGGAATTCGGATATGATGACTCTCTCCCACATCAACATATCGATAAAACCTCACAACGGTCTGAAGAAAGCCGAAATGGAGGCGGCCAGGTTTGGCTCTGGCACAACGTTCCACACCAGGAGCCGTTCACGGACGGTCTCTCTCCCCTCATCTCTCCGCACAAGAGACTTGAGAGGCGGGCTCCATTCTCACACGCTAAGTCCTAATTCACCACAATCCGGGGTTCAGACGTTTGTACCTGCTAAGTTAGAGACTAGCTATCTTTAGCCCAAGCTGCGTTTTTATTGTTTAATGTTTTGTAGTCTATTGTTTTTGTCGCTTTTTGTTACATGTTTTGAGGACATAGCAGCCGTTTGGCCACGGAGATTGCTTGTCTAAGGTTGGGTTTGTATCAGTACGAGACTTCAATATAGATTTCATTTTATGCTCTAGAACGGCTGTTTCAAGAAGTTCTGAGAAGAAATCTTTTTATTTGGGGCCAGAACATATTTTGTTCTGAAGGAATGTCTCTTCGGCCAGTACGATAACCCAATACGGCTGATTAGAGCCACTTAATCACATAAGAAATAGCGTGGTTATTTTAATTAGGAGATTTCACTTTATGCTCTAGAACCGAACGTTCTGACGGAAATCTTCATGCTTTAAGCTTCGTTTTCGTCTTATCTTATTTTATTTTTAATTTCCGTCTCAGGCCACTCTGAGATGTTGAATACAGGAGCTTTTTATCTCAGCGCTCCCAAGAACATTTTTAAGAAACATGACCATTCAAGCTAAAAAAAAACCCTGCTCCGAGAAGCAGTGTTTTTATCGTGTAAATCCTGGACACACACGGATGAGATGTTACAATCTAAACCTAGAACCTTTTTTTTAACCCGGACCTCACATCACTCTGGAAGATCATCGGGAACTCCCATTTACCAGCAATACCTAAAACCTTTCCTGGAACATTTCAATGGATATGGGCGAAGCTGCGGAGACATTATTGCCACTGGATGTGTTGCTGGATACCACGCAAACCTCATTAGGAAGGAACCGAGAACGCAAACAGTGTTTTCAGATGCTGACGGGCTTGACAAGGCCCCCCCCAGCCGAACCTGGCTGGCACTGCCTTCCACTCACAACGCGATGGGACGCGTTGTGAGCTTGTAGATCTGCTACGTGACTTTCATGGATTACAATGTCCCGAAAAGAACAAACACTCTTGACCCTTGGGACGCCCCGAGATAATGGTACTATATATTTTGTTTACTTTTGACTAAGAACGACTTCTGGAAAGAAAAAAAAAGAAAAATCAAGTTCTGACTGACAAACCTGTGTGTTAAATGTTTTTGATAATCTATCTCTGTCTAATCATCTCTAATCCAATTTTCCTCCCCTGGTTACATTTCGGTTTGTCTATTATGAAAGCAAGAAAATCAAACCAAGTATAAAGTGAGCGGTGCTACTTCTGTGTACAATATGGTACAATATGTGCTTGGCTTATGCTGCTTGCTTGCTGCTTGCCCGCGCTCGCTTGACCGATGCTTACATTTTGGTTTATTATTGTTTTATTTTGGAAAAAAAACTATGAGGGGATTGCTGGAATTGTTTTTTATTTCATTTTTCTTATTTTTACCTTGAGAGGCCACGAGCCGATTCAGTTTCTGTGTGACCTTGCTCTCTCTTTCTCTCTCAAAAATGGGTTTCATTCGCTCTTGTTCTGTATAATCTACTGTTTACATTCTAATACAGGGCTTGATAACAATGTGCTGGGGTTATATTTGAATCTGTCTTGGGTTTTTCTCCCTCTGTATTGTGTTCTAACTCACTTGCCTGGTTTGCAAAACTAGGAATTATTTACACATATGACTGTCTCTCCCTCTCTCTCTCAAAGGGGATCTCATTCGCTCTTGTTATGACTACACTCGTACTGATAACAACCAACGCTTGGGTTTATTTGAATGTTTCTATGTCTTAATAATTTTTTTCTTCCCATCAATGACAGGTGGGCTTTATTTTATTTTAGGGGACAGGACGGACTAATGACATGGCAGAACAGGTATAGTGGAACTAACTCCACTAACTCGCTACCAACTTAACTGACTGATTATCAGTGACTGACTGACTGACTGTTTTATTTCAATTTTATTTTAACCTGTTTAATTTTATGACTGTTTATTTTATTTTAACAGTTTTCTCCTGTCCTCCTGTCTTGTGTGTGAAAAACACCATATCCTGTGAGGGTGTGCACGTACTGTGTCTCTGCGTGCGTGCACATGGGCGTGTGCGTGTATGTGGATGTGTGACTGAAGCTCTATGTGTGTCGGTCTGCTAGAAGACATCTGGCCTCCAAGGTCAAATGTCGCCAACTCAACATTTTAACTCTAGATCCTCAATTATTTAGTAATCCTGTTCTTTTAAACCACATCTTATGGACATGAACCAAAAACATTTACTTTCACCATTCTTAACACATGGACTGCAGACCATGTGTTTAAAAAAAAGGGAAAGAGGCTTATAATTATTATTACTATTTATATTTTATATCTTTTATTTCCATTTTTCATCCTTTTGTCTGTGTTCTAACGAGTAAAAACACTTTGATTACTCCCCCATCAGGCTGAGTTTCAGTATAGAGGCCTCGCTAACTATTGTTTTGGAAAGCCTTATCTTTTTATGGTACATTTCCCCCCTCACAGGCCTGGAAGCTCACTAACTCTGACAGTGAGCAGAATCACTGTCCATCCACAAGGTTTACTGTACCTCTGGACCATCTGTTTCTCATTTAACCATATTGCCTCCAAACATCAACAAAACAATTTTTGTCACACCCAATATTTTTGGCTGTGGCAAACGGGAGGGAATGTGTTTGGAGAATTAATATTTAGAATTAATATTTTTTCATTTAATTTTATTTCTTTCATATTTTCATTTTCTGAATTCATATTTCATTTTCTGATTTCATATTTTCATATTTCATTTTGTTTTCATTTCATCCCATTTAAATATATTTCACCTTATTGAAGTTGATTCCAATCCTCAACAGGGTTAATCTGTTTCCCCTAACAGAACAAACTGACACAACTTGTGTCCTCTTTTGGTGATGTATCTAAACATTTCAATTTAATTTCTATATATAAATACCTTATTGCCTTACATTATGGATTGATTTGTCCCTGTCTTTTCCCTTGTCTTACAGATAAAGATATTTTGAGATGATAATTGAGAATGAGTTGACAGACACATACTTCACTGCATGTCTGTCCAAAGTGGAAATGTCAAAAAGGATGATTGAAAAATCCATATGTATTTCGTGAGTATGAAACTGCATCACACACGTTTTCCCGCTGTAAAGTTTTCTTTAAGACCTTGACTCGGACAAAAGCCAGTAAGGAGGAATAGACAGTTGGCTTTAAGGCGGCTCCGGTTTGACACCTCACTATAAATGTCCCCAACCTGCAGGGACAATTAAGACCACTGATTACCTAAAGGTAACCTCGGAGGTGTACGAATTATGACCGCCAAACGGCTGATTTTCGGATGCTGTCTAAATACATTTTGAATGCTTTTGTCTTTAACCTAAATTATGGTAAAGAGTCAAGTTCGTCTTGTTTTGACTAAAATCGGCCCCAAATTGTAATAACCACCCGGGAGCGTGATGCTGATGTGTTTTTATCTTGCTTGACATGGATAATTTCCAATCAATCTTCGACACATTGAACCTTTGTAAAATACATATATATAATAATTAATAATTAAGACAATAAAAATCTTTTACCTCTACTTAAAAAACAAAAACAAAGTTCAATTATGATATTCTGATTTAAATACCTTTGGAAATATACAGTTCTTTTGACTCTACTCTTCAAAAACTATCGAAATGTTTTTGACTTAAATTGTTCAATTATTATGTTCTGTTTCTAATACCTTAAAAAAAAAGTTTAACCCATGTTTTCTTCCCTTGTTGTTTATGCTGCCTTGACATTTAACACTTCAAATGCTATCTCAGGAGGGAATTGATAGTACAATATGTTATTGTTGTTTAACATGGTATAGATATCATTCTCAGTGTTAAAAGTCAATGCCATGATGTTTTGATCTGATAACTAATGCACGAGACGAGAATCTGCCCCACTCCAGGGACAGAAAGATTGACCGGCGAAATGTCAAAGTGTCCCGGACACTGGATAATGAGAAACCAAAACATTCTACATCCTTGCTTCTGAGTTCACGAGACTCAGTCACAACACCATCTCATGATCCATTGTTATGTTTAATTGTCCAATCATAATGTGACTAATGTATTTTATGCTGTACACATTCAACTATATATGTGGAATCATTATGCTTTGTACTCAGAGAGCTTACGATGGGTGATTTTGCTATACTGTACTTGTACAGTACTTTGAACTCTGACTAAACTTCAACACAAAAACGCATATTCTCCGGTGTGGTCTCATTCATTGTGTGGAGTATTTTATTATGATTGGGGAAAACTGTTTATCCATATGGAATATGATCCAAAATTCCATCAAACCCTTTCTGAGACACAGCTAAATTGGTGTTATCAGCCGCTAGAGTTGGTGTCCCATTAACTTTACATTACAGGGAAAAAAAGCAAAAAATAATCTGCTTTAAGTAACATATGAGGGGTCAAACTAGGGGTTTTTCATGATTCTGAATCCATTGCAAGCATCTGTTTTGCACAAAAAACATTCCTTGAGCTTTTCAAAAATGCATGATAACCTTTGCCACCTTTCCGATACTGACATCTCATATGGCCCATGGACTAATACTCCTAAAATAATTCTCTCACCTTTGCCGTCCTGTCCCTGCCGGTCCCACATCCCGGCCTCGCCGTCCAGCTCCTCTGAGAGCCCCTCTGGCAGCATGGCGGCCCCTTTCCTCTGAGCTCGGCCTCCGTTGGCCTCCTCCTCCGAGGAGCCCTCTCTCTGGAGTGCGAACTCTGCCTTGCAGCGGAGGCACTGCAGGTGGAGCTGGCGGCCGGGCTGCAGCGCCGAGGCCAGCTGCTGCTGCTTCTTCTCCTCCACCAGGGGGGCCAGCACCTCCATCAGAGCCTGGACAACGGAGCGGGGGACGTTGGGGTTGTGATTTGAGTCGCTTAAACCAGTGTTTCTCAAAGGGAGGTACGTGTACCCCTAGGGGTACTCGGAGGTACTGCAGGGAGTACTCAGAAATTGCCCCCAAAAAAAGAAAAACAGAAGTATAAATCATGCTAATATTGTTCATAGTTAAATAATTGACTACAATTGAATTAGGAGGGGAAAAACATGTACTGATATGTTTTATAACTTGATATGAACCTGAGTTGCTAACCCAAATGGCATGGTACCAGGCAACTGGAATGTGTTTTAAAGTTGTTTGAATGTATTGACATGAAAACTGTTTGAAACTCTTTCACTCCATTCCTTATTTGTGATTTTATATTCTTGAAATAGAATCATAAAACACTATTTAATTATATTTTAATTACAGTTTTATAAGCAAAATGTTTTTGCAGGGTAAAGGGTGTACTTGGATTCAGAAATCAGGGAAAGGGGGTACTCAAGCCAAAATTTATTGAGAAACACTGGCTTAAACCACTGGGTTCTCAATGCCCGGGGACCCCAGGGATCCTTAACTCATTGGCCGCCATTTTAACATTGACTGTTTGGCTCCCCTGCCATTTTGTTTAATGAAAAAATTGATATATTTTTTTTATATTGACATTTTTCCTAAATTCTGTATTCTGTATTTTGTGTCATACAGGACCTGAATTGAAACAGGACCACCTCTAGTCTCACCAAAAAATAAAACAAATAAATAAAAAGCTTTTTTTTCTATAGTTGCAGCCATCTCAAAATAGCCATTTTTGACCAAAATCCAGCTATAATTGAAACAACTGGAAATATTGACCTTTTTGTGATCGATCGCTTTTCAAGTGGATAACTCACTTGATATTTGTCTTTATGGCTTCAGGCATTAT
Organism: Nannobrachium achirus; assembly: GCF_963921795.1. Classification (NCBI taxonomy): domain Eukaryota; kingdom Metazoa; phylum Chordata; class Actinopteri; order Myctophiformes; family Myctophidae; genus Nannobrachium; species Nannobrachium achirus. The sequence goes on along the minus strand of NC_137831.1, from coordinate 41,141,296 downwards.
CAGATAAGTGTACTAATGTAATTATGTAATAGGATTTCTTTTTTTTTTAATTTTCTGTTTAGAAAAATGCAGAGAAACATATTTTTATTGGCTATGTCTGACCATACACTCAGCAATTTCACATATATACTACTGTATATTGCAGTATTTATGTGAGCATTTATGTGAGCCCCCACTTGGGGGCGCTTTCTCTCTGTCTCTATGTGTCTGTTTTCGGTCTCGGATGGGTTTTGATCTGTACAGGTGCACACACACAAATAGACATCAAAGGGGGCATGAGTCTTTTTTCTAACATGTCCTAGAATGTGAAAATAGCAGATCTACAAGCTCTACAAGCTCAACACATCGCTCTGTGACACATTGAGAGCTTGTAGAGCTTGTAGATCTGCTATTTTCACATTCTAGGACATGTTAGAAAAATGTCTCCCCCTGCCCCTAAAAAAATCCTCTGCACTGCCCTGCTAAACAGCTCCTCTGCGTCTTTGCTCGTTAGTAATCAACACTAGTTGATCTCTTGCTTTTTTGGAGGAGCGGTGGGGGAGCGTGGGAGTTTTGGTGGTGGTCCACGACCACCACCCTTGAGAAGTGTTGGCTGGAGACCAGGCAGGGTAGTGAGAGGACGGACCCCCTTTCAGGGACCACTTCACTTGTCTCTGAATCAACTGGATCGCGTCGTGTGAACTTTATGTAATCGGGCAGTTTTATTGATTGATTTTGTAAGAGTTGATTATCGTGTTCCCACTGCTCTGCTGAGCGAAGCGTTGAGCCCGCGGACCCCCCAGGGACCCCCTTTTGCAAAGGACCGCCTGTTGACAATGGCCTGCTTGGCTGCTTGTGGACCATTACAAAACAATATATTATAGCCTGGATATATGGATTATACAGTAACCTGTGGATACTAATCAACCATCATCATTCTCAGGTATGTTTTAGAAGCATTTATATGGCGAATTGGCGATAATTTTTTTGTGTCTTGAGAGAGAGAGAGAGAGAGAGACAGATCTCTGAATCAGAGACTCTGATAGCACTATTTCTTTATGGGACTGTGTGCTGATTAGGACAGGGGGACCACTGAAACAGACAGTGGTCGTGGACCACCAGCCAGCTAAGAGATGTGCACACACACACACACACACACACACACACACACACACACACACACACACACACACACACAGCTGTTTTTTTCTTCTCTTTTTTTTCGGCTGCCAGCCTTTTGAGCTCAAATGCGTCTTTTGCCAATTAACTGTGGTTGGGGAGATTTATACATTTGTATTGCAATTTGTACATTATTACAGTCTTTTTTTCAAACACACTTACTTTGATGTGTGATATTTTAGGTTCCCTTTAAGATAAAAGGCTCAGAATTTGTCACGAGCAGGGGGAGAATGTAATTAAACATTACATTATATAAAAGCAAATTCTCGGGACTATCGGGCCTGGCGGGGAGCGACATTGGGATTTTCTCGGGACTATCGGGGGAGGCGGGGAATGAGTTAAGGGGGACCCCAGCTACACTAAAGCCGGATGTCCACTGGCGTGGCACCACACCACACCACACCAAACCAAGGAACCAAAAAGACCCAACAGGCCTATAGTACTGTATTTACTGTAATAAAGTTACAAATAGCATATTTATTTAAAGGACAAGGGTTCATATTTTAGGTTGTAATGAGAGAAAAGGAAAGATGAGTTTATTTTAAAATGTTTTCATTTCTTTCTTTCTATCGTTTTTGTGAGTTCAACTATTTTGATTTGCATGCATGTCCCCAGGTTGGGATTGTATTTTTCCCTTATGTTTCTCCCTCCAGTCAACTCAGAAGTCAGAATGTACAATAGCACCCTAACCACCGCTATTGTGGTGAACAGGTTCTGACAAAGCAAAGTTGAACTGATGTACTTGGGCCTGTCCAACCTACGCATCAACAACGCACGTTTATAGTGAACAGGGACGTGCAGAGAATGTTAGAGAGGCAGGGGCTGAGCAGGGGCTGAAATTTCCAAAAGGGCCTTTTTGGTGAAACTATCGAAAATAGCAGACCTTCAAGCTCACAACGTGTCGCGCTGCGATGCGTTGTGCGCTTGGAGGTCGGCTATTTTCGGTGTGTTATACCACACTGAACTAAGCATAATCATAAGCATAATTTCTACACAGAGAGGGCAAAATTTTAACACAATGCTGCATTCAAGTTCAGGAGAGTTTGGACAAGGCAATTCTCTTGAATGCTGCCTTCAGGTATGGCATGGATGGAGAGGAGGCATTTGCATTTCTTTCACCATAGTAAAAACTGCATTCATGGTCTGGAGAGGGCACTTTTTACAGACGGATAAAAGGGCAGGGGCTCAAGCCCCCTTTGATGTCTATGTGTGCACATGCCTGACAGTGAAAGGTAGCAATAATCATCAATCATCCTTCTTGATGGGCTTCATCTCAGGTCTGAGTCATGGGGCTTCAGCTAGAAACCTGCACATAGTTGGTAGCAACGTGAATGCATCAGGGATTAGGTGTTCTCCTGAACCAAGGATGGGTGGGTATGGTTAGCAAGAACAGACTGGTACAGTGCAGAGTCAGAGGTGGCGGGTTCACCAGGGTGTGTCTGTGTGTGTGTAGGGGTGGGCGATACGGTGATAAATATCCTTGAGATGATACAGTATCTCCACCATATGCCTTTTCAGAGATATCATATATATCGTGATACAATGAGGGAGCCTTATACAAACAATCCAGTTGAATTGTTGATACAGAGATTCATTGCAGAATCCATTTAAACCTCCATTTTGGTCTAAATCAGTAGTTCTCAGACTTTACAATGGCATGGTCTCCCCTTAACTCTAACAGAGTTGTGTGTGCGTGCGTGTGTGCGTGTGTGCGTGTGTGCGTGTGTGTGTGTGTGTGTGTGTGTGTGTGTGTGTGTGTGTGTGTGTGCGCGTGCGTGTCTGCGTACCTGCAGTGCTTGCTGTGGGTCGTCGTCCAGCATAACATAGCTCCTTCCCCTCCTCTCTCTGCTGATGTAGTCAAACTGGAGATGAACCACTGGAAGCATCTTCTCTTCACCCTGAGAGAGACAGAGAGACAGAGAGACAGAGAGAGGAGAGAGAGATAGACGGAAGCAGAAAGAGATAGACAAAGACAGGGAGGAGAGACAGACAGAGGGACAAAGAAACAGTAAACAAAGAATAAAACAGTAAAAAATTGACAGTGATAGCCCCGATTGACAAATTTATTTTCGTTCGCTTCTGTCTAAACTACAATATGACGACATTGAGAGGTTCGGGGGGTGTGGGTGCCGTCATCCGTTCGGTGCTGCCGAGATTTTGTCATTCCCCGAACCAAACCAAAATAAATTCGGCTCTAAAAGTGGAGTACAGCTCAACTCATGTTTCTATGACAGTGGTTTTAAAAAATGTTTCATGTCAAGGTCATAAAATAGTGGTTACAGTGGTTAAAATCTAAAGTACGTTCCAGGTCTAAATGGTAGGGGTGTAACGATATAGTAACTGAATCGAGAAATCGTTTTTAATTTGCAATGATCTACCATATCGATATGCAAAAGCAAATATCGTACTGTTTGGCTCTGTATATCGTATAGCATCGTTTTACAATGCAAATAATCAATTGTATGGAAACTAAATATTTGTGCCTTGTATTTAGCAATAAAAGGGTCTAATTACTTTTCCATTCCATAAAGCTACTCCTGGTCTATCGATAAATGTGTGTAATCTCTGTGTTCATGTCAAGGTGTGGGTTTGTCCATGTGTTGTAATTTAATGTCCATGTATTTGCTAGAGAATCACAGTGTTTACTTATTTATATCCATAATAATAGATTGTTCCCTTAAAAAAACATGCACTATTGACACGTTTCACACAGATTTAATTTCTTTGCTAAATAGTAACTATATAGATTTTAAATCATTGAATCGCATCGCCATGAATGAACAAATATCATCCAAGTATCGTATCGTATCGTCAACCATGTAACGTGATGTGTATCGAATCCTTGTTCAAATGTATCGTTACACCCCTACTAAATGGGCTTATCTCTCTCTCTCTAAAAATCATAGGGAAAAAACAAAAACAATTAAGTTGTATCTACAATGAAGTGCTAAGGAAAAAAGCTGTCAAGATAATAAATGATCCCTCTCACCCACTCCATAGGGAGTTTTACTTCCCTCTGGTAGACGCTATAGAACAGCTTGGGCACACCGTAGCCGTAATATATTTTTTAAATTCATTCATTCCAAATGCCATTTAGGCATTGAATGATGTCATGTCTCGTTGATCTGCCTGTTTGTCCTTCTGGTTGCCTTAAGATATTTTGTGTGTAACGGCCGGGCTACACCGAGCCGTTTTGCGTGCGTCAGTGCGTATGCGTGCGTATGTGGGGCGTGCGCGCGTTTTGGATAGATCCAATGTATATCAATTCAGCCGGCTACACCAGGCGTACGGATAGCGCGAACCACGGATACGCATTCCCTAAAAATAGGATCGGTTCTATTCTTTAAGCGCGCGTATGCGTTTTGTACACAGACTATCTGGTCTTCCTCACATATACTCCCTCCTTGGTGTAGCCTGGAGCGTTTACGCATACGCGAGCGTCTTTACGGACAGTACGCGCGTATGCGCGCATTTTTTGGTGTAGTCCGGCTGTAAGTGTTTGTTGCTGTTTATCTGTCATTTTAATGTTGTCTAAATGTATATGAGACAAAAGACACATTTCCAGACTGTGGACAATAAATGAAACTAACTAACTAACTAACTAACTCTCACCCCATGCATCCAGGCAGCCTGCGAGGGCTCCAGGCGGACCAGGCTGCTGAGCTCCAGGCGGCTCCTCTCCAGGCCTCGCTGCATGTCCACCTCCAGCAGGAGGCCCTGTTTGACCCGCAGGAACACCTCCCTCCTGCTGCCGGGACATTTTACATGACCATCCATTGTCACTCAAATAATTAAAGGGGCACTCCACCACTTTTCAACCTATCTTCATATAATAGGTCCTCACTAATGTTCATGATAAAATATCACAATTTTTTTCTACTCAGTTTGGGTCTCATAGGAGAGCTGAGGGTGGGTCAAATCCTACTACCGGTGACATCATCAATGGGAAATGCAAGCTAATAGAAACGGCAGGCTTTCTATTCCTGAAAAAGTTGCAATGTTAAAGTGGAAGCCATTGTTCTCGTGATAATTATTTCAAAAATATTATTTAATTTTTTTTTGTCAAACGATGATGTCACCGGTAGTAGGATTTGACAGCTCTCCTATGAGACCCAGACTGAATAGAAAAAAATTGTGCTATTTTATTATGAACATTAGTGAGGACCTATTATATGAAGACAGGTTGAAAAGTGGTGAACTACTCCTTTAAGCGATTAACGATTTAATTGTGTTTTTTGTCGTTGACAATTACATTTCTGTTTGGCTTGTAGGCTTTGAAGTTGCACATGGTCGATATGACACATAACCTAAATATACAAATAAATGACTGACATATTTGGCAACTTTATACTTAAAAAAATAACACTGATAGTGGAAATAGCCGATCTACAAGCTCACAACGCAATTTTTTAACATGTTTGAAAATATATGATCGTTTTTCAACATGGAAACGATTATGACAAAATAATTGCGATTGTGTGAAATAATTGCGATTAGACCAGTGGTTCTCAACCTTTTTACGCCAAATACCGCCTCAGAAAATATGTGTCTCTCCAAGTACCACCTGATGTTAAAATACAGGTGCGTAGACCTACCCCATCCTATTCAGCTAAGCACAGTTAACACAGGAGGCCAATTTATTCCTTGAATTCATTGATTTTTGTTGCATTCCTAAGCCAATAATTTGATGACTGGGTCATCGGATAGATTTAGCTACTACATTTGTGAACTGAAAACTGATGATATTTCTAACGTGATTAATCTGTTCTCAAATCCTCTATTAATGGCTAGGTGTGCCATCATGCTCATTTCAGCACGTCCTGAAAGCCTATTTCAAGAAGAACTACCTGTAGTATAATAAAGGCTGGGACTTTAACTGATTAATTGCGATTAATTAATTACAGAAAATTAACGCGATTAAAAAAATTAACGCATTTTAATCACACTTAGTTTTTGCACCACAGAACCTTCAGTTCCGGGCATACTGATCATAGCGATGCACCAACCAAGAAGAGATAACAAACGCAAAGGGAGAAGTAGCCGATCAGAGCGCTTTGCTTGGCCCAGTGGATGCTAAATTTAGATTAAAAAAAAAACTCACTCGTTGATTCACTCGTGAGTCGTACAACAAAATGTGTTTTACTTGAAAAAAAATGCTTCTCAGGTCAAATATCGATGTGCGATTAAAATGCGATTAATTAATCACAGAGCCTGTAATTAATTAGATTAAAAAATTGTATCGCATCCCAGCCCTAAGTATAATGTAAATATTTCACCCCACTTGGCACTTATGTATTTTTTTCTTATTTTTGGGAGACTCCTCTGAGTACCACCAGAAGGGGACCCATATATACCACCAGTGGTACACGTAGCACAGGTTGAGAACCACTAGATTAGACGATTATGTAATAGTTGTGACAGGCCTACCTCCCCAGCCTCCCCCCGCCGTCCACCTCCACGTCTGTCAACACCCCGACCAGCAAGGGGTGACAAAGGTCCACTGGGAACGCATGGGTGGAGTAGGTGGAGAAAAGGAACGCATGGGTGGAGTGGGTGGAGAAAAGGAAGAGAACAAGAGAGAAAAGAGCGTCAATACGTCTTCTCGCCTAACCCATTTTTTAACCCGTTCAGAACGGGTGGGTACACATTATTGTGTATCATTATTTTATGCTTTAACTATTGAAAAACAGCAGATATACAAGCTCACAGCGCGGCACCGAGTGCCGCGCTGCGAGCTTGTAGATCTGCTATTTTTGAAAAATCGTGAACATTTGGATTTTGACCCGATTCTATAAGTGTCTTTTGAATCCTTCTAAGGTTTTTTTGGAAAAACCTACGTTTCTATGTCAGCAATCTGGCTATAGCCATCGTCAAAGAAAAGGTCCTTTTCACTTAACTGGAGCTCAGTTAGTCTGTTCTTGAGAGACTACTATGTGTCAGTGGTTCTCAAACTTTTTCATGTGAAGGACCCCCACAATGTATTTGGCCACGGACCCCCATCTCAAAATATCTAGTTCCAGGGACCCCCCAGAGGCAAACATTTGAGTTACAAACGTTCGCTTTGAAAATACATGTATTCAAAGATTTGCACACATTTTCACGACTTTTTCAAAAATAGCAGATCTACAAGCTCGCAGCGCGGCACTCGGTGCCGCGCTGTGAGCTTGTATATCTGCTATTTTTCACTGGTTAAAGCATTCAATAATTCTAGGCCCTAAATGGGTTAACCCCAATTCCAAACTCGGCCAGCCTGCGCTGAATCACGCGTCTTATGTAAGGCTGTCAGAGGATCTCCGGGGCTTTTGAGAGCGAGCTCCTCAAGACACAGAACGGTGAAATGTTATCAGATTTTCCTCTTCACGACTTGAACTTGACACTTGCCCGATACCTTGCCAGTATTCAAAAAACATCTAAAGCTATTCTCGCTCAGGTATGACTATGAGTATGGGATATTTAGTGAAAATAATATTTAATGTATATAAAAATAATATGAAATTTAAAATAACCGGGGGCGCCCGCTGGCCTAGTGGTCAAAGCGCATATCACATACTAGATTCCCGATCCGGACGACCTTTGCCACATGTCATTCCCCATCTCTCCCCATTTCCTGTCAGTCTACTGTCCTATCAAATAAAGGCATTAAAAAGCCCAAAAACAAATCTTTAAAATAAAATAAAATAAATAAATAACCATTTTGATGTACATTTTCTGTAACGTGACTCAATACACATAGCATAAAAGAGAGAAGAAAAAAAGTATACATTGTACAACAAATACAGTCAGTGATTTTACAGACTCTCCTCTCCTCTCACCTCCGAGTTCTTCTTCCTCGTCTTCGTCTCTGGCGTTCCCGCTCTCTGTCCTTGCGCGGCCCTGTGTGTCCAACAACACCTCCGTTCCTGGAGACTCCCCCTCCCCTCGTCCCCGTCCCGCTCCTGGGCCTGTCACCATTAGGACATTTCGAGTGACGATTAATTGTCACTCAAATAATTGCGATTAACAATTTAATTGTGTTTTTGTCGTTGACAATTACATTTCTGTTTGGCTTTTAGGCTTTGAAGTTGCACATGGTCGATATGACACCAAATATACAAAGAAATTACTGACATATTTCCACAATTTTTTACTTTCTTTTTATTATATGAAAAATGATCTTTTTTTATTATTTATTATTTTTATCCCACGATTTTGTAACCCGTTTTTCACCCAGTGCCAATTGCCTATGTAATCCTGGGCTCTGCTCTCCCTCTGCCGCGCCTGGGGAGACAACGGACTGACCTCATGCTTCCTTCTATGCATGAGGAGTCCAAGTTGCTTCTTTTCACCTGACAGTGGAGATTTCCCTGGTTTGGACGTAGCGCATGGAAGGAACACATTATTCCAACCAGTTCCTTTCCCCTCCATCAGGCGCTCCGGCTGGCCAGGGGGAGGCATTATAGAGACCAGGATTACTGCATGTTTTTGTGAGGGTATACTATCAACCCTAGGAGACACGGGGAGAACATGCAAACTCCACACAGAAAGGCCCTATCGCCAACCCCACCTAGGGTGTGGGCGCTGATGACGCGGAGGGAGGAACACGCCCCCAGTGCCCACAGCGTCCCAGGACCTTCTAGCTGTGAGGCGAAGCGTTAACCACTGCGCCATCGTGTCCCCATGAAAAATGTTCAACATGGAAACGATTATGACAATTATGAAAAATAATCACGCTTATGTCAAATATCTGCGATCAGACGATTATGTACTAATTGTGCCAGAGGCCTTACCCGTCCCCAGGCTGTCCAGCGCGCTGCTGTCCAGGGTGGACTCGGTGTGGCCCTGTGTGGCCCACTGCAGGGTGGACTCTGTCTCCTGGTCCGCGTCCCCCCCGTCCGACCAGGGCTCCTCCAGCCTGGGCTCCGAGGACAGCAGCGGCGGGGGGAGGAGCTCCGGGACCTCCATAGATAGATATTGGGGATGGGACGATATGAAAATGTCAATATCACGTTTATTGTGACAAAATAAATTGCGATTTATGACATTATCGCGATAATCAAAATACATTATCCTGGGGCGGAACATTTGCCAAAAAATAGCAGATCTATAAGCTCATATAGATCTGCTATTTTTTGGCAAAGACATCAACATGGACAGATCCATGTTGATGACATGACTCTAGACATACTGTGTACCGCTTTGCGTGATTTTAGGGCAACATTTGTAGGAGCAGTGTCCAAAAATGTGGTTTGCAAGAATCGGTCTCATGGTGGCGCTAGTAAAGGGCCATGTGAGAGTTTGTGGTTTGGCAGCCAAGGAGTGTGTGTGCAACTTTGGCATGGATAGGGGCAACGGTGGCGGAGATATGAGTAGGGCAAAAGTGTGACGTGACGACAGCCGGTGGAGGTTTTGATAGTAACTGCGACCTGAAGGTCGCAATAATTAGGCATATATGATATAATGTATAATGATTGTGATAGGCCCACCTCCAGGGTCCCCGGGCCGGCGGCGTGCGGGCTGTGGCCGTTGGTGAGGGGTGGAGGGGGGCAGACTGACGGCCCCTCCAGGTGAGTCTGGTACCGGAGCCAGTCCTCGCCCAGCTGCTCCCTGAAGCTGTCCATGCGTTCGATCTCCTTCTTGTGTGGGAGGACGATGTCTGGGAAGACAGGCGTACGTTAACACTTTTAGCTTTTCACGATTATTTTGACATTTAAACCACATTAAACCTGGCCTCTCTATTTTGGGCAAATATATTTTTTTTATTTTAATAAACAAATGACAGGCATCAAGGGAGGGGGAGTAGGACTGAGTTACTAGGGCCCAAGGTGGAGGAGGCCTTAATTATTTTATACTTTAGCTATTGAAAAATGGCAGATTTACAAGCTCACAGCGCGGCACCGAGTGCCGCGCTGCGAGCTTGTAGAACTGTTATTTTTGAAAAGTCGTGAAAATGTAGGCAAATCTTTGAATATATGTATTTTTTAAGCGAACATTTGCAACTCAAATTTAGCTTCTGGGAGGGGTCACTGGAACTAAATATTTTGAGATGGAGGTCTGTGGCCAAATACATATCGTTTTGGGGGTCCTTCACATGAAAATCTTTGAGCACCACTGACATACAGTAGAAACATGGGTTTTTCAAAAAACCTTAGAAGGATTTGAAATATTCAAAGACTTGCACAAAATAATGTTCAACATTTTTCAAGAATAGCAGATCTACAAGCTGCACTCGGTGCCACGCTGTGAGCTTGTAGATCTGCTATTTTTCAATAGTTAAAGTACCCAGGGCCCAGAATTTGGTGCGACACCCCTGTTCATGCGTGTGCACAACAGACAGAAAAACGAAGAAATAAATGCAGTGTGGATGCTGTAGGCGGCACAGAGACGTCACTTACCGCATGTCGTGCTGCGCATTCTGGGTTCGTAATCGGTGTCACTGGGCTCAGAAATGCTGGCTCGCCTCACCTTCACCTTACTCTGAAAAGATGCAAGGATCACATTTCAACGCCTCAGTTATGTCTCTGATGAGAAAAATGATCTCTGTAGTGTGGGTGTTGGAAATGATAATTCCACACATTCACAATGTGTAATGATGTGTTGAGTTGTGAGCTTTTTTGAAATTGTTTTAAATAATTTTTATCCCACGATTTTGTAACCCATTTTCACCCAGTGCCAATTGCCTATGTAATCCTGGGCTCTGCTCTGCCGCGCCTGGGGAGACAACGGACTGACCTCATGCTTCCTTCTATGCATGAGGAGTCCAAGTTGCTTCTTTTCACCTGACAGTGGGGATTTCCCCGGGATGGACGTAGCGCGTGGAAGGAACACGTTATTCCAACCAGTTCCTTTCCCCTCCATCAGGCGCCCCCGGCTGGCCAGGGGGAGGCATTATTGAGACCAGAATTACTGCATGTTCTTGTGAGGGTATCTACCCTAGGGGCCACAGGGAGAACATGCAAACTCCACACAGAAAGGCCCTATCGCCAACCCCACCTAGGCTGATGATGCAGAGGGAGGAACACGCCCCCAGTGCCCACAGCGTCCCCCGGCAGGAATCGAACCCAGGACCTTCTAGCTGTGAGGCGAAGCGCTAACCACTGCGCCAGCGTGCCCCCGAGCTTGTAGATCTTTTTGAAATAAAACTAAATTCAACATTTCCCAAAAGGAAATGCATGTATGGCCCGGACCGCTAGCCTTACGGTCCGGGCACAGAGGCTGCAATGCAACGACCTTTGCTGCGTGTCACTCCCCATCTCTCTCTCCCTATTTCCCGTCTATCTGCTATATACTATCAAGTATCAATAAAGGCAGAGAAATCCCCAAACATATCTGAATTTTTTTATAAATGCATGTATTAAATTCAATCTGACCAGAAGCAAGGATAAAAAAAAATAGCCCCACCAACGTTAAAACGGGTCAACATTACCAGAGGGGGGATACCAAAGCAGAAGCATGCATCCCACCACCACACTGTACCTGCTGCAAATCGAATCGTTTCCTAAATTCCTATTTATCAATTGTACATGCATGCAGGGACGTAAACTGATTAATTTATATGAATTAATTACAGAAAAACGTAGGAGACTAAAACAAGTGCGCATTTTAATCGCACAAAATTATTGTGATGGGGCGCCCGCTGGCCTAGTGGTCTAGGCGGATACCACATACTAGGCTATGATGCCTGCTGGCGTCGCCGGTTCGATTCCCGATCCGGACGACCTTTGCCACATGTCATTCCCCATCTCTCTCCCCATTTCCTGTCAGTCTACTACTGTGTCCTATCAAATAAAGGCATAAAAAGCCCAAAAACAAATCTTAAAAAAAAAATAATAATAACAATTGTGATTATGTCAAAAAATTGCGATTAGACCAGGGGTCTTCAACGTTTTCAGGCCAAGGACCCCTTAGTTGAGAGAGAGATGAAGCAGGGACCCCCATAACCTGTTCATAGATGCCATATAGTTTCATTGTTTGACAGCACGATCATCAGTGTATTTTGGATTCATGTCAATTTGTGTTTTCAGATATTTAACCACTTGAACCGTCAATACTTAATAAACTTGACCTTTCACTCTGTACTTAGTCTGCTCTTTTTCCCCTCTACACCAAAGGTCTTTGCCGAAAATAGACGATCTACAAGCTCAAAACGCCTCGCGCTGCGAGGCGTTGTGAGCTTGTAGATCTGCTATTTTTGGCTACAATTTTCAGAATATGGACACTAGGGTTCAAGTTCTTAATATAAAAAGGATTGGACCCCCTGTAGTAACTCTGAGGACCCCCTAGGGGTCCCGGACCCCCTGTTGAAGACCCCTGGATCAGATGATTATGTAATAATTGTGACAGTCCTACCCTGGATTTCCTCTTGCGGATACGCGTGATGCCCACCTCCCCGACGGACACGCTGTCGCTCAGCTCCCCGGCGCCGCTGGAGACGTCCGGGTTGCTCCGCTCGGCCACCGGGGGCGGGGGGACCGGGGGAGAGGTCTGCGCTTGGCCAATCAGCTGCCCCCGTTTGGGCAGAACCTGTGGAAGGGGAGTGGCCTGGTGTCATTCACACTAGTGGTTCTCAAAGTGGAGTCTGGTCTCCATGCTAAACCAACTAATATGGAATCACAATTTTTAATATATTTATTTTAAGAATTTAACAACACATATGGGGTTCCTTACCACAGTGTTTCTCAACCACTGTGCCTGGGGACCTTCGGTGTGCCCCTGAGAAGGGTCAAGTGTGCCCCTTGAAACTGCTTGAAAGCCAGTATTGTATTTATCATTTTAAAAATGATTTAAACTAGTGAAAACAGCCGATCTACAAGCACACAACGCCTCGCGGTGCGAGGAGTTGTGTGCTTGTACATCTGCTGTTTTCACTACTGTTGTGTGACGGCCTTGTATGATGAAGCAGGGCTTTACTTTGCGAAGAAACTTACAAATTTTTAATTTGGAGATACAAGGTTTCTTGCCGACAGCGACGACATTTACACCCCCGTATTACGTTGGTGTGCCCATGGATTCTTGGGACATGAAAAGTGTGCCCATGCAGAAAAAAGGTTGAGAAACACTGCCTTAGCACACAATGTTTTCAGATAGGGGTCCGCAAAAACATAAGTCCATGGGCCATACGAGATGTCGGTATCCAAAAGGTGGCAAAGGTACATTATATTTTGGTATAAAATTTAACTTTCTGAGACACAGCTAAATTGGTGTTATCAGCCGCTAGAGTTGGTGTCCCATTAACTTTACAGGAAAAAAATGCAAAAAATTAATCTGCTTCAAGTAGCATAATATGAGATGTCAAACTAGTTTGTTTTTTCATGATTCTGAATCCATTGCAAGCATCTGTTTTGCACAAAAACATTCCTTGGGCTAAAACACCCCCACAAAAGTGTGAAAAGTGATGACTCATCACTTTTCATCACTTAAACCATAGTCTTCTGGGGCCCACAGAATGTTTTTCGTGCAAAACAGATGCTTGCAATGAATTCAGAATCATGAAAAACCCCTAGTTTGACCCCTCATATGCTACTTAAAGCAGATTAATCTTTTGCATTTTTTTCCTGTATCCACCTGTTCCCGCAAGACTTTACTGTAGCATTATCTGTGGGACACTTCCGGTTAACAGCAGACATACAAGCTCACGTCGCGTCGCAGATGCAACCATTGTGAGCTTGTAGATCACACTCGGCTGCGGCGCCGGAAATGCCACTCGCCTTCTGCGCAATGCACGATGGGATGTTGGAAAGTTGTGGATAGTAAAGCTAATGGGACACCAACTCTAGCGGCTGATAACACCAATTTAGCTGTGTCTCAGACAGGGTTATCATACCAAAATATAATGTACAGATATGGAGCTTTTCAAAAATGAATGGTAACCTTTGCCACTTTCGGATACAGACATCTCGTATGGCCCATGGACTAAATCATTTAGGGGTCCTTGGTATAAAAATGTTTGAGAATCAGTGATTCACAATACCAAAACAGAGTTGGACTCCGAGATGTACATGTTCAAAGATATCCAGTGAGGCAGAAACATGATAACACAGTATCATGTATAGATTATACTAGAATCAGCTATAAATCTGCTCTTTACAAATTAAAACAAATTGCTGGGTATATGATACCAGGCAAGAGAGTTGGGGCAAAATGTTGACTGAAATACTCACGGACAGCTCTGATGATGAGAGTAGAACTCCGTCAAGTTTAACCTGTAAAAGATAAAAGTATTATGCAGGACAATAAGTTGAAGATTTACAGTTGTGCTCGAAATTATTCAACCCCCCCTGACAAATTTGACAAAACTTAGAACTTGTCAACTATGCTCAAAACTCTACTTTTTGGAACATTCAGTGTCTGTCTTTACAATTGTTTTATATCCTTTTTCTTTTTTTTTACAAAGCAATAATCTCTTTTCTTTTCTGACCATTCCTTAAACTTAGCCATGTTTCTAACTGCTCTAATCACAGTCAACAAACTTCTAGTCAGGCCAGATTGCACATCTGATGCAACTATTTAAGCCCTTGATTAGTAGATTGCAGTTGATTAAAGATGTTTTCAGGTATAAATAAGAGTTGAATAATTTAAAGTGAAAGTGGCGTTGAAAGTGGCATTTAGCATTGAATTTGAAAAAAAGAAAAGAAAAAAGAAATGTTACTTTTGAGCTATTTACATTGTTCTTGTATGATGTATTTATTTCATTCAGTTGTCAGTTTGTGAATATAGCCAATAAACCATAATTGCATAATTTTAAGGTCGAATAATTTTGAGCACAACCGTATGTATTGTGTTTTATTTTATTTTTTGTCAATACAAGGTTCCCACACATTTTTAACATTTAATTTCCAAAACTTTTCCAGAATATTTAACCCAATTTCCAGGACTATATAAGAATAATTCAGCTCAATAACAGGTCGCTTACTCCTATGCACAATGCCCAAAGACAGGTAGTGTATGCCAGTGGTTCTCAACCTTTTCAGGCCATGACCCCCGAAATAATCTTGTTTTAACTGGGGTGGGGACCCGGCACCCTGACGAGCACTAAGAGTTGAGGAATTTTGTATAACACAGTTCTATTGTGAAAATAGCCAATCTACATGCTTACAACGCCTCGCAACGCGAGGCGTTGTGAGCATGTAGATCTGCTATTTTCACAATTTCTGCCTCTAATATTTGACAATTTGGCAAATGTTTAATTTGTCATTTCAGAGGTATTAACAAAATTAATAACCAAAGACAACGCATAGCTATTTTTTCCAGGACCTTCCAGGACCCTTGATCAATTCCAAAACTTTTCCAGTACTGGAAAAATATTTGTCCAATTTCAAAATATTTCCAGGAATTTCATGACCGTGGGAACCCTGTCAATAGAACTACGCTGTGTTTATCCCATTTAGGCCTGAACACATTATGACGCAATATTTTATGCTTTAAATATAAAAAAATAGCAGATATACAAGCTCACAGCGCGGCACCGAGTGCCGCGCTGCGAGCTTGTAGATCTGCTATTTTTGAAAAATCGTGAAAATTTGAATTTTGACCCGATTCTATAAGTGTCTTTTGAGACTAAGACTAAGATTTTTTGAAAAAAACAATGTTTCTATGTCAGCAGTCTGGCCAGCCATCGTCAAAGAAAAGGTCCTTTTCACTTCACTGGAGCTCAGTTAGTCTGTTCTCGAGAGACTACTATGTCAGTGGTTCTCATAATCTTTCATGTGAAGGACCCCCAAAATGATATTTATTTGGCCACGGACCCCCATCTCAAAATATCTAGCTCCAGGGACCACCCAGGAGCAAAATTTGAGTTACAAACATTCGCTTTGAAAATACATATATTCAAAGATTTGCACACATTTTCACGACTTTTTCAAAAATAGCAGATCTACAAGCTCGCAGCGCGGCACTCGGTGCCGCGCTGTGAGCTTGTATATCTGCTATTTTTCACTGGTTAAAGCAGTCAATAATTCTAGGCCTAAATGGGTTATTATACAACAACGGAAGTAGCAGGGCTGCAACCTACAGTGTTCACGGCTGAGCCAAAAAATTCCAAGCATCAACCTCAATTCACATTGTTATCTTGCATCATGTAGGAAACGTAATTCAGGGAAGTGATATGGCTCGAGGCAAGCTTTCAAAATTCGCCCAGTTTCATCCAGTGTTGGGAAAGTTCACTTTCAACATGAACTAGTTCAAGTTCAAGTTCAAAACTTCTAAAATGAACTAGTTCGTGTCATAGTTCATAATTCCACATTTTGAACTAAAGTTCACGGTTCCCCAAAATGAACTAACTTAGTTATTTTTTGTTATTTTTGTAACCATACATTCTTTTATACTTTTGGTTATACAAATGTATTTTTTTTTTTAGACGTTGCTGCAAGTTATTATTTGTCAAAATTATTGACACAGCCCATATAAAACCACACACAGCAATCATTTCATCCGATTTGCAATGTTTAGGTGCCCAGTGCCCTGTCTTCCTGCACCCTTATTGTGAAGGCAGAAGTTTCTAACAGTCGCACATCTGCATGTTTCCGCGTTGGTTAAAATAGCTGATCTACAGGCTCACGTTGTCTCGTGGATGCGACGTGTTGTGAGCTTGCAGATCAGCTATTTTTGGCAAGCAACACACGTCAGAATGAACGCGTTCGACAACCAAGCGTTCAAACGGAAACAAAGAACGTTCAGTTCACGTTCGCCCAAACTATGAACGTGTTCATGAACGATTGTTCATTGGACGCGTTCGGGTACAACACTGGTTTCATCCTTCTACACTGAATAGTTAAGCTGTTATGGATGACAATTTCTTAATCTTAATTAATTAATTAATTCATTTTGACCCAAAACTGCACCTAATGTCAGATCCTGAGTTAGAGATGTACTAGATCAAGCCTTGTGTTGTGATTTGATGATGATACAGTGTATTGAGTCACTGCAGACAGAGTGAAAAAACAGTCTCATTACAATAGTTTTTCAATAATCTGCTGCTTATCTAATAAGTAGTAGAAATAGTTATAGTAGCAGTATTGGCAGTAGCTGTATATTTACTCTGAAGTACACAACCTTTAATAAGTAGTAGTAATAGTTATAATAGCAGTATTAGCAGTAGGGCTGTCACGTTTATGACATTTTACATGACGATTAATTGTCACTCAAATAATTGCGATTAACAGTCTAATTGTGTTTTTGTCGTTGACAATTACCTTTCTGTTTGGCTTTTAGGCTTTGAAGTTGCACATGGCAGATATATGACACATGACCTAAATATACAAAGAAATTACTGACATATTTGACAACTTTACTGAAAAAAGAACATTGATAGTGGAAATAGCCGATCTACAAGCTCACAACGCGTCGCATCGCGACGCGTTGTGAGCTTGTAGATCTGCTATTTCCACTATTTTTGACTTTTTAAAATTTATGAAACGTTTTCAACATTATGACGATTATGTCAAATAATTGAGATTAGACGATTATGTAATAATCGTGACGGCCCTAATTGGCAGTAGGCCGCTCGCTCGCTCACTCTGAGGTAGGCGGCCTTGGGGGACAGGTGTCGGACTGTACATTTCCGATGGTTCTTCTGGAAGTACAGCGGGTTTCCCTCAAGGTTCAGCTGGAAGACAGATAGATAGATACCTTTAGTATCCCAAGGGGGAAAATCAGTTGCCCAGAGGCAGCATAGCAGTATAAGCTGGTTATTTACAAAGTTACAGAGAAGTAAAAAAAGAAGAAAAAAGATTACAAAAATAAATTAAAAAAAAACAAGAACAGAGTACAGTAAGAGCAGGGTACGCCAAGAAAGGGAACGAATAATATATATAAATATATACATAAAGTGTCCTTAGGCACAACTATCAATATAGTACAGTGCCCCCAAATCAAAGTGACCATAACAGCCAATGCTAGTTAGTTAGTGCAACAAATATCTCACCATCACGTCAAACACAAGCAATAATACTCAAAACTACTAACACAACCTAATAGTGCAGAGTGTCCAAAGGTCAGTGCGATATAAAAAACAACTAGAAAAAGAAAGAAACACGAGAGGGTGACGCAGCAAGACGCACAAGAGCACCCTCCCTGGAAGGTCCTTAGAGGTCAGAGTCAGTGCAACTAAAGTTCCAGTAAGAAAGACAACGCAAATGTGACATAAACACACACACCCTGTGTAGCTACGGTAACTGTACAATATCAGCGGTCTTATGGGAGCGTCGGAGACAAAGGGACCCGTCGGAAAAGCACATGTGCATCCTATAAGTCAGAAAAGCAACATGTACGGGTGTGTGATATCACACCCATACATTGAGCGTTTACAAACACAGTACACGTGCAAGGGGCGATGTCAGTATAGTGTTCTATATCCATTATGCATCACACCGCCTTTATTTTCCCTAGAGATAGCAGGTGGAAGGTAATTATACTTGTATCAATGCATCTTAGTCGCTGACAGTTTTTCATTGTGTGTTTGTTGGGATTAAGGTTGGGGAAAGTGATATGGAATGAATTTACGTCAATGCAATTGACCCTATTCACGGCCCGCCCACGCACGCGCACTCAGCAAATTTCTCAGCAACTTCCTGGTGCTGACGTCAGCTTTGAAGGGTAAATTAATACAGAAATTGCTGGACTTAAAGCCAACAAATCATTATTTCGAACGGTAAAGTAAATTATAACGCCTTGTGCCTTTTACTATCTTGTGTTCTTGATCATGCTAGCCGTATTTTATCTGTACTATTCGGAAATGGCATTAAATTTGCGATTTCTGTGTCAACTCTATAGGCTTTTAGTAGGGTTTTCTCCTTCAACCGTGATGTCAGCACCAGGAAGTTGCGTAACGTGAATTCGGTCAATGACGCCAAAGGTTTGCAAAACCAGTGTGTGTGTGTGTGTGTGTGTGTGTGTGTGTGTGTGTGTGTGTGTGTGTGTGTGTGTGGGCATGAGAGAATAGTGGATTTGATATCAAAAATATCTCTTCCATCTTCAGGTCCTCCATTATGCTATATAAGCATTCTACTGTGAAGCCGAGCATGTTTAGCCTGTGTAACGATGATTCTGTGTTCTCTAACATATCAGCTAACACCCCTGATGTCATTGTTGTTAAACCCATAGGGAGGTGTTTATTCTCGAGTTCGGCTGTACCTTTGATTACTGCTTAGAGGAAGCTTTCTTAACCAAAGTGTTAAAATATCCTGAGCTAGAACAGACCACCGCACAGCTAGGCTACAGATGTAAACATTTGGTTTTTATCTTTGGGAGCCTAGGGCACGTGCACAAGTTGGTTGTGAGGGGCCTTCAAATGGCCGGCCTCTCCAAAAGGAGGGCCAAACAGTTAGCAAGGTACTGCTCTGAATCAGCTATTATAGGAAGTCGCTCCATTTGGAGGAGGCGTTGTTATCTTTACCCATGATTGTTGTCTGCTGACATCTATGCCAACAGTATGAGTATTGTATGTAACAATGTTCTGCCCTACATGCACTTTGTAAATGGCTGTTTTCTTAATTATCTGACTGTACTGATATTGTTTATGTCAGGGGTCTTCAGGGGGTCCTCAGAGTTACTACAGGGGGTCCTCCAAATCTTTATGTGACTTTTTTCTCTTTTTTTATATTAATCACTTGAACCCTAGCGTCCATATTCTGAGGACTTTAGCCAAAAATAGCAGATCTACAAGCTCACAACGCCTCGCGCTGCGAGGCGTTGTGAGCTTGTAGATTGGCTATTTTTGGCAAAGGGCTTTTAGTCCAGTCATTTTAGGCCAAAATTAGGCCAAACCTGGAACAAATTGCAATAGTAGCAAACTAAACTGATTTTGTATCCTCAATATGTCCTTATTGAGGGAAAAAAAAGTCCCAAGGAATCCCACCGGGGCAAAGTTTTGAAAACGACCTATCTACCTTCACTTACTATACACTACAATATAAAGGAAAAAATGACTGAAAAAAAATCTGCTTTAAGTGGGATGTGAGGGGTCAAACTAGGGGTTTTTAATTATTCTGAATCCATTGCAAGCATTTGTTTTGCACGAAAAACATTCCTTGGGCCAGAAATGGCCACTCAAAACGTCAATTTTCATCAATTTTCATCAATTTTCAGTCTTTTGGGGTCCATTTTTAGCCCAAGGAATGTTTTTCATGCAAAACAAATGCTTGCAATGGATTCAGAATAATTAAAAACACCTAGTTTGACCCCTCATATCCCACTTAAAGCAGATTTTTTTTCAGTCATTTTTTCCGTTATATTGTAGTGTATAGTAATTGAAGGTAGGTAGGTCGTTTTCAAAACTTTGCCCCGGTGGGATTCCTTGGGACTTTTTTTCCCTCACTAAGGACATAATGAGGATACAAAATCAGTTGAGTTTGCTACTATTGCAATTTGTCTGAGGTCTAACCCTAAAATGACTGGACTATTTGGTGTAAAGGGGAAAAAGAGCAGACTAAGTACAGAGTGAAAGGTCAAGTTTATTATGTATTGACAGTTCAAGTGGTTAAATATCTGAAAACACAAATTGACATGAATCCAAAATACACTGATGATTGTGCTGTCAAACAATGAAACTATATGGAATCTATGAACAGGTTGTGAGGGTCCCTGCTTCATCTCTCTCTCAACTAAGGGGTCCTTGGCCTGAAAACGTTGAAGACCCCTGGTTTATGTCCTTTGTACGAGGCATTCTTGTACTTCTGCTTCTGTGGACATAAATAAACATTTCAAATGTGTGCGTGCGTGCGTGCTCACCGTGTTGAGGCAGTGGAGCATAGAGAGTGGGGCGAGCTGGGAGTGCTCCAGGAGGACATTGTAGGCCAGGTCCAGGTGCTGTAGGGACGACAGCTGCTCCACCCCTACACCACGAGACAGTAACCCAGACGTTTAACATAAATGCATGTAATGCAGAGCACAGCTTCCATCCACTGAAACGGCGTGTTTTCTAAACCCACCAGGATTGAGTTAAGACCCGCCTCGCGGAAGCGCCCCTCTCAATAATCTTGATGAAAGTGCGTATGAACGTTAGTGCTGCTCGCTCAAGTGCAAAGCAATACTGTACCTACGCAGCATAATACGCCCAAAGCCATATCCAAACTATAACAATTTAACTGATAATTAGTAAGAGTTTTTATTTTGAGCACAGTAGTGACAAATTAATAGCTTTCTCAGTAAGTTTTTCTCTTTAGCAGATTATTTTGAGCACTGTAGGGACATATTAATAGCTGTGCATTCTAGGTCTGACTTTATCCACCCTCCATGTGTCCGGCAAGGATTTCAGCCACTCCTGGAAGTCCTCGCGTTTCCGCGAGGCGGGTCTTAACTCAATCCTGGTGGGTTTAGGAAACACGCACTGAAACTACTGTGTGCTTTGTTCTATGTGCCAATCAGTCCATCTACAACCTCACAACGCATCGCATTATAAGGTTGTAGATTAGCAATGTTTGCCTATTATAACATGCCCAGAATAGGGGACACTAGTATGTGGTTAAAGGAGGACTTGGCTGATATTTGTCAAACGTTCTACTGTGTGGTGGAATTCAGATCAATCAATAATCAATGAGAAACAGAGGAGACAAGACAATGTATTAGGTGGTGGTGGTGGTCAAGTTTATGTAACATGATGTCATGAACAGAAGTACAGTTATCACTCTGGTAAGTGGTAAAGTAGTTCTGCCAAGAATAATGGTAAGATGCTATGAGTTATACTGTGTGGCTCCAATGCCTCTGGGACGAGCTGTACCATAACAAGATAGGCTTTACCAAAACAATCGTTACTGAGGCTTACTGAAGGCCTTTCGACTCCTAACTATCAAGTATTAGCATCATCATAAAGACCTAGATATTCAATGAACACTCCTCATGTTCTCATTGATTATTGATTGATCTGAATTCCACCACAACTGCAAGGAAGATATGTGAAAATATGACGCCATGCTTCATGGTGCGTTGGTTCTGTGTGTCCATGCTGTAAAATGCCAGCTGTTCTATTGTAAAATGACATGCTTTGACAATGAAACGTTTTACAATTATAATTTAACCAGAGTGACCAAATGCAAGATCGGAGTCGATGGCATGAGCCCTCTTGTCAAGATGAAACCATTTATTGCTGCATTACATTTGGCGATTAAGCCCTGGCCAGAACGACATGTGAAAGCATCACATGTCTGTGTGCTTAATTAGACCGCGTAGATCAGGGGTCTTCAACAGGGGGTCCGGGTCCCCTAGGGGGTCCTCAGAGTTACTACAGGGGGTCCTCCAAATCTTTCAAATTTTCTCCAATTGTATATTAACCATCTTGAATCCTAGTGTCCATATTCTGATAACTTTAGCCAAAAATAGCAGATCTACAAGCTCACAACGCCTCGCGCTGCAAGGCATTGTGAGCTTGTAGATCGGCTATTTTTGGCAAAGACGTTTGGTGTAGAGGGGAAAAAGAGCAGACCAAGTACAGAGTGAAAGGTCAAGTTTAGTGAGTATTGACGGTTCAAGTGGTTAAATATCTGAAAACACAAATTGACATGAATCCAAAATACACTGATGATTGTGCTGTCAAACAATGAAACTATATGGAATCTATGAACAGGTTGTGGGGGTCCCTGCTTCATCTCTCTCTCAACTAAGGGGTCCTTAGCCTGAAAACGTTGAAGACCCCTGGCGTAGATTAGCATTGTGGCCAAATGTGACTGCCTGAACTACCGTGATGCTCCAGTCAACAACTGATAGGGTAAACGGTCATGTAAACGTACTGCAAAGTAACTAGGATACCAGGTAAACGTCAAACCTAGCATCTGTCTAAACAACGTGTTCTGTAAAAGTCATTCTAGCATTCATAAACAAGAAGGTCTGTAACCCTGGATGACCGGGTGGCAGTGTTACTTTTGTCAACTAAGACTAAAAGACTAAAAGACAACAAGATTTTGATATTTTGTCGATAAGACTAGAATAGACTAAAAGAATTAAGACTAAGACTAAGACTATAATTTGTGTTATTCAAAAGACTAAGACTAAGACTAAATCTAAGTCTAAGACTAATGGCTGTAAAAATTAACACTGATATGTAACTGCAATGAAATGAAAGCCAAATACATCTTTTATGTATGGTTTATTTTGACCAAGTAACAGGCAGTAGAAGACAATGACTTGTTCAGAATGATTATATTTAGCCTACAAGATCGTAAAAACGAAGACTAAAAGTGTAAGACTAATCCCAAAAGACTAAGACTAAAATGTTTTGATATTTAGTCAACTAAGACTAGACTAGACAAAAACTATTTCAGAAGACTAAGACTAAATGGTGTGTGTGTGTGTGTGTGTGTGTGTGTGTGTGTGTGTGTGTGTGTGTGTGCGTGTGTGCGTGCGTGTGTGCGTGCGTGCCTGCCTGTGTCTCACCATTGATGGTATCCAGCTCATTGTACCTGAGGATCAACGTGAGAAGCTTAAACCTGGCGCTCAGGCTGAGCGTTGGCGCCCTCTGGAGGCAGTTATAACCCAAGTTGAGATGTTCCAGCTCGCTCAGGGGCTGAGCCAAGACAGAGAGAGAGAGAGAGAGAGAGAGAGAGAGAGAGAGAGAGAGAGAGAGAGAGAGAGAGAGAGAGAGAGAGAGAGAGAGAGAGTGTGTGTGCGCGTGTGTGCGAGAAAGAGAGGAGAGAGATGGAATGAAAAGAATGGACAAAGGAATGAAAAATAAACAGATATTCAAATGTACTTCCAATGAAAGTAATTTCTTGCGTTTGAATTGTCGTCACACATTGTCTGACCAAGACAGACGCTCTGGCTCCCCCCGTTTCCAAACAGTGGCGTCAGTTCAGAAAAAGCTAAGGTATGGCAACATGACTGGTGTCTTGCACGTGCGCGAAGCCCAGTCATGTTGCCATACCTTAGCAACAGGCATGATACATTTATTTTAAGAAGTTTTTCCCCCCCGTTTCTAAGGATTCTTTGGCTGGATATGGCAGCCTGGAACGGTTGTTCAAGTGCAGCTAAACTTGTAGTAAACGTGCCACAATTAACAATAATGAATTGCACCTGTGTAGCTGACCTGCGGAACCTGGGAATATACCATTTTGTCAAGATGAGGAGAATATAATTATAATACCTTGTTAAAGTGACCATTTTGTTACATTTTGCATTTGTAGTTATTTTACTGTAATTTAACAACATAATAACCAGCACAGATAGACAAAGAGACATTCATGGATTTATATTTAAATTAAAAGTAACTTTTATTTTCCCCCCTGGACCCAGGGTATGGCAGCTGCATACCCCTGCCATACCCAATTGACGCCCCTGTTTCCAAATGCGCCCATCTAACCAACTGCATAGTTTTCAGAGTTATCCAATTTACCAGTTTCCAACATCCGTTTCTGCTGTGTAGTGATGTGCAGTATACGAGTCAGTCATACAGGGAAACAAAATAGTAATTGTCCAACTTTCAACACTAATTCAGAGACTCCTTATTTGTCTAAATGGTTTCAGCTCTGTCTGAAGAGGTGTTCCGCTATTCCAGCGGAAGTTTTTTTCCCCCAGTTAAAGCAGAATTTCTACAGCAGGGGTCTTCAACAGGGTGTCCGGGACCCCTAGGGGGTCCTCAGAGTTACTACAGGGGGTCCTCCAAAACTTCCAATCTTTTTTATATGAACAACTTGAACCCTAGTGTCCATATTCCTGGAACTGTAGCCGAAATCTAGAAATCTAGAAATCTAGCCACAGATCTACAAAGCTCACAACAACGCCTCGCGCTGCGAGGCGTTGTGAGCTTTCAGGCGTTAGCCTGAAAACGTTGAAGACCTCTGCTCAACAGACTGTCTCTGGGGTATTTAAAGGTTTTGGAAGAGACAAGCTCACTTGAGAGACTACTGATCAAGTAAAAAGAAAATGCTCCCAAAGTGAGATGAGTGAAATTGTGAAATTAACCAACCACTTCAGCCCCATATGGGAAGCCGGCTTCCCATAACCAGTCACATAACTGTTTTTGTTCTGTTATTGGTCAATAAATCAAGATAGACAAAATCAAATTACAATTTCAATGTTGATTCTGCTCCAGTGGCCCTACAGCACATAATCAACTGCCATTGTATTGCATCCATGCATTACTCATATTACATTATTATTACACATTAGTTTTACTTGTTTTTATCATTTTTCACCCTATACTTTTACATTACTAATATTACAGCACTACTGTCACTAAAACATCTGTAGAGTTTACATAGTTTGAAATATATTCATAAGATTTTGCCTATCAGTTGATGACACCTTGGTGAACAATTTCTCTATTCACTATATATGTCTCCAATGAGGTCTTTTTCACTATTCAGAATGCACATTTTCCATAGGCGGAGGTCTTTTTCAATCCTCTTTTCCCTAGTAATTGATCTCATTACAATTTGGTAAGAGAAATGTGATGTTTTACACTGCATTTGTGAATTTTCAGGGATTAGCTTACATTTGGTGGGTCAAGAGCAGGGCAGGAATTCTATGGAGGCCATGAAGGCCATGGCCACCGTTGCCCCTCAGTTTGGCCTTGTGCCCCTCAAAACAATGGCATGACCTGAGGACACAGTGGCCTTAATGCCCCAGCTGACTGTTCCACTTTCTCCTCTGTCTCTTTCGTATCTAGATGTAGACAGTAGACACCAGTGTCTCTTTCTTGTCATGTAGACACCGGTGTCTCTTTCTTGTCATGTAGACACCAGTGTCTCTTTCTTGTCATGTAGACACCAGTGTCTCTTTCTTGTCATGTAGACACCGGTGTCTCTTTCTTGTCATGTAGACACCAGTGTCTCTTTCTTGTCATGTAGACACCAGTGTCTCTTTCTTGTCATGTAGACACCGGTGTCTCTTTCTTGTCATGTAGACACCAGTGTCTCTTTCTTGTCATGTAGACACCAGTGTTCTTTCTTGTCATGTAGACACCAGTGTCTCTTTCTTGTCATGTAGACACCGGTGTCTCTTTCTTGTCATGTAGACACCGGTGTCTCTTTCTTGTCATGTAGACACCAGTGTCTCTTTCTTGTCATGTAGACACCGGTGTCTCTTTCTTGTCATGTAGACACCAGTGTCTCTTTCTTGTCATCGTAGACACCAGTGTTCTTTGTTGAGATTCTGAAATCTTAACTCCCCCTGGTCCCCATCTTTAAACCAATCCAGTAACTTTGATTGGAGCCGATCTGAGCATGGATCAGATTGTAAATATCATAATTTATCTATCTAACTGCAGATTAGGTTATCATACCTAACCCAAAACATTCAACAAATTATTTCAATGGACTAAAATCTGTTTTTTATTTGATGGCCTTCCTGCCCTGGCATTTGGCCTTTGTGCCCTCTAAAAAATAGACAACATCAAAGGCCAAGTGGCCTTGCCCCTAAAATGAAGAAATTCCAGGCCTGGTCAAGAGTAGCCACAATCTCTGTAGTTTTGTGTCCATAACTGTTCCAATTTGGGCATGCATTTTAGGCGGATTTTTCCCCTGGACCCCCATGGGGTTCAAGTGGTTAAAACCCTGACCCCATCCTACCTTCAGGAACTCGGCACACTCCTGGATCTTGTTGTGGCTCAGATCCAAAGACCTCAGGACATTCAGTAAAGTCTGCAAGTAAAAAAGGAGAGAAACTTCTTACCCAGTTTAAAATGAATGAAAGAATGAATGGATGGATGGATGGATGGATGGATGGATGGATGGATGGATGGATGGATGGATGGATGGATGGATGGATGGATGGATGGATGGATGGATGGATGGATGGATGGATGGATGGATGGATGGATGGATGGATGGATGGATGGATGGATGGATGGATAGATGAATATCTTGGGTGGATTGATGGATGGATGCCAGTACAAGTAGGTACTGTCTTCAACAGGGGGTCCGGGACCCCTAGGGGGTCCTCAGAGTTACTACAGGGGGTCCTTCAAATCTTTGTTTGATAGAAAATTATTTTCTCAGTTTTTATATTAACCACTTGAACCCTAATGTCCATATTCTGAGAACTTTAGCCAAAAATAGCAGATCTACAAGCTCACAACGCCTCGGCAAAGAGGTTTGGTGTAGAGGGGAAAAAAGAGCACACTAAGTACAGAGTGAAAGGTCAAGATTTTTAAGAATTGCCGGTTCAAGTGGTTAAATATCTCAAAACACAAATTGACATAACTCCAAAATACGCTGATGATTGTGCTGTCAAACGAAGAAAGTATATGGACTCTGGGGGTCCCTGCTTCATCTCTCTCTCAGCTAAGGGGTCCTTGGCCTGTAAACGTTGAAGACCCCTGCTGTAGAAGATGACAGATAAGAGAGATAGTTGAACTAATGGATGGACGGTGCGTGTGTGTGTCTGCCAAATAGCGCCACCCCTCATGCATTTCATAGTGACCAAGGGCCTTCGGGCAAAAGTGAAAGTGGGGTGAAAGTTATATAGCGGCTATAGCTGATAATCTATACATACTTTTCTCAGTGAATCTGTGTGGCTACACCAACATTGTTCTTGTGAGGCAATTCTGCACTTTTAGTGCTGAAACAATATTTATAAAGTTAGTTCTTTCCGTTTGGGCAAGGGTGGTGGGCGGTCGCCATGCACGCTAGTCAACGCGGTCGTGGGCGCAGGGGTGTTGCACCAAATTCTGGGCCCTGGGTACGAGGATTCGCTTCAATTATTTTGTGCTTTAACCATTGGAAAATAGCAGATATACAAGCTCACAGCGCGGCACCGAGTGCCGCGCTGCGAGCTTGTAGATCTGCTACTTTTGAAAAATCGTGAAAACGTGTGCAAGTCTTTGAATATTTCAAATCTGCCACTTTTTTGAAAAAAACATATGTTTCTATGTCAGTGGTGCTCAAACGTTTTCACGTGAAGGGCCCCCCAAATTATATGTATTTGAACATGGGCCCCCATCTAAAGATATTTAGTTCCAGGGACCCCCAGAAGCAAAATTTGAGTTACAAATGTTTGCTTAAAAAATACATATATTCAAAGATTTAGACACATTTTCACAGCTTTTCAGCGCAGCCCCCGCACTATGAGCTTGTACATCTGCTATTTTTCAATAGCTAAAGTCCAAAATAATGTACTTGGGCCCTAGTAACTCAGTCCCACTTTCCCCCCCACCTTGTGACGTCCCTGGTCGTGGGCGGGTTGTCAGCGAGGGTATTGATGCTATCCAGATTTGACCTAAAACTGTTTCAGCTTCGCCAATGAACACCAGATTTATGCAGCTTTGTTAACAAACTGCAGTTACTTTAGTCTAAATATTGCACAGGGCGGCCACAATGTTGTTGGACTGTTGTTTTGGAATCTACTTGAACCCAGACACTTATTGCAGCTTTTAAGTTTGTTATGGTTAAGGAGGTCGTGGAAAGGGATATGGAATGAATTGACGTCAATGCAACGACCCCAAAGGTTTACAAATCCAGTGCACGGTACTAATTTACCAGATGTTGTTGTTGATGAGGACAGTAGAGATTGGTACTTACCATGATGCTTAAAGGGACTACACACCATGAATTTCACATTTTTCATTTTTTTTCTTGTTTTTTGGTCTTCCCAGTGTCTCTTCCAGCCCCCAAAAAAACATTCATTAACTCTAAGCCTTGCCTTTCATTTCAGTGATTTTCTGAATGGTCGTGTCTGAACGGTACTCTTTTGAAATCGGCCCCTTGCTTATGTCACAGGGGTCTCGTTTCCTATTGGGACCCATCGAGAAGGGGGGCGGTACTTTTTGGGAGGCTATATTCTATTGAGACTATATGAGTTGTAACCATGAGGTAAAGTGGTAGTAAAATTGGAACGATACAGAGAAGATTACGATTGACTCTACATGGTTCTCATCGTGGTTCTCTAATATTCTCTGTATCGTTCCAATTTTAGCCCAAAGACAGCGCCCTGTTGCCAACAAAGGGCATTTTGGTATTGCATCTGAAACGGCTTGGAATTAGAGACAGACAGAATATGAAATTTCAATATCCCAGTGGTTGTTTAGGCTAAAACCTGTATAAAACCGTATTATAGACCAATATTTATATAAAATATATATTTTGAAAAGCATGGTGGGGCCCCTTTAAGTACCAATGTCTTAAGGATGCTATTATACAGCTTGGTAACAAATGTAAGCCCTGAGATGTACTAGCGTCATGTCCAGGGGGTGTACTTGTAGTACACCAAGCTGCCTCACGCTGTAGAATCTGGAGATAGGCTCCTGCAGATTGCAAGAATAGCCAAGCCAAAAGCTAATTTGTGCATCTGCTAATCTTTGTGTTCAAGAACCTCTTGTTAACGCAAATAAAGTAGACTAAATATATTGACAATTTCGTCAACAAAATAAAAACTAGACTAAAACGTTAGGGTGGGACTAGTGGAGAAGAGAGTCATTTTATGTTTGGTTGCTCTCAGGTGTTGCGTGCTGAAAATAGCCGATCTACAAGCTCACAACACGTCGCAGACCAAGTGTAAAAATCAGTCATTACGATGCCATCAAGGCCTGCCAAAATAAATTTTAGTTGACTAAATCAACTGTAAATTTAGTCACCTACCTGTATAAACGTATGATATTTAGTCGACTAAAATTAGACTAAAACTAATACTTTTCAGGTGCCTAAATTATGACTAAAACGAAATGACATTTTATTCAAAAGACTATGACTAAAACTAAATCAAAATGTGCTGTCAAAAATAACATTGGTGTGTGTGTCTCTCACCAGTGACTGGTCAAGGCAGACAATATAGTTGTAGCTGAAGTTGAGAGAGTGTAGCTCCAGCCAAGGCAGTGCAGAGCTCAGGTCACCACCGCAAAGAGACAACAGCTCCTGGAATGAAAGCACACACACAGGGGCGTCACAAGGGGTAGGAAAGTGGGACTGAGTTACTAGGGCCCAAGGTGGAGGGGCCCTAGTAACTTTAGCTATTGAAAAATAGCAGATATACAAGCTCACAGCGCGGCACCGAGTGCCGCGCTGCGAGCTTGTAGCTCTGCTATTTTTTGAAAAGTCCTGAAAATGTGTGCAAATCTTTGAATATATGTATTTTTTAAGTGAACATTTGTAACTCAAATTTTGCTTCTGGGGGGGGGGTCCCTGGAACTCAATATTTTGAGATGGGGGGGGGTCCTTCACATGAAAAAGTTTGAGCATCACTGACATGGAAACATAGGTTTCTTGGCACACATTTTCACGATTTTTCAAAAATAGCAGATCTACAAGCTCGCAGCGCGGCACTCGGTGCCGCGCTGTGAGCTTGTATATCTGCTATTTTTCAATAGTTAACATTCATGGGGGGCCCCTCAGTGAATCCTTGTACCCAGGGCCCAGGATTTGGTGTGACGCCCCTGGCACACACACAGGTCCAAATAAACACTACTACTTAGCCTTTATCGTCTCTTTATTGTAGACAATTACACACGCACGCACGCCACGTACGTACGCACGCACGCACACAGGACAATACCTCCAGGGAAGTGAGGCTTTTTGAGCAGGTGAAGACCTCCAGTTGAGAGTAGACTCCTCTGAGGCCCTCCAGGCAGTGGGGAGGGATACGCTTCAACTACAGACAGACAGACAGACAGACAGACAGACAGACAGACAGGGAAAAAAAGACACAAACAAACAAAGAAAGACCAGGGGTTGACACTAAGGTCTCAGAGGCACTTGCCTGTCGGGCAAGTACAGGTCATGTTCTACTTGCCCAAAGGTCATATGCCCACTTGCCCGGAAAGTAAATTGTCCATTATAAAATGATACGTACTGTACGATTTTAATTACCACTCTAATTACCACTCAATTTAACTCTTATTTCTTTATTTTCTGGGGCTGTGCGATGAAAAATGTCATACTGTACCTCAGTACTTCCAAATCCAAATGACTACATAACTATGATTGAATATGTCTATGGTTTTCTACTTTCATAAGTGTAGCAACAGAAAAAAACAGCACATTATAGGTAAACAGTGCTCTTATTTCACATTCCACAGACCAGAAGACAGAGCGCTCTGGCCACGTTCAGGTGTTTAGACAGATATCTCATGTTTTGTTTATAGACGGTCGCATCCCCTCTCAAATGAGCACTTGCCCGGTCGGGCAACCTGAAAGCAAACTCCACCTTCCCGAAGGTTTTATTTACCTGCCGGGGGCAGGTGGGCAAGCCTTAGTGTCAATGCCTGAAGACAGTTAGGAAGACCACATACAGTATTTCCAGTAATATACTGTATTAAAGGGATAGTTCACTTTAAAAAAATACTGTTGGACATTTTATCGTCTAATCAGGCTTTTATGAACACCCCGGACAGATATTAATTTGCTTCATTCAATATTTAGATATTTGATATACCATAAATGGTATCAGGCCCTCCTCCTCCAGGGCTGCTCCCCACACACACACATTGTAACTTCAAACTCCATTTTAACCATGATAGATTCATCAAAAACACCCCTCTTTTTTTCTGGTGACTCATACTACCCCTCCTAATACGTGAGCAGGCTGTGATCTTTCAATAACTTTTTTCATTTATTTTTAATGCGTTTTTATTGTATCTATCTTTTCCATTTTCCCAAAGAATTATTAAAAATAAATGAAAAAAGGTTATCAAAAAAACACGGCCTGCTCACGTATTAGGAGTGTAGTATGAGTCACTAGAAAACATAATGGGTGTTTTTAATGAATCTATCATGGTTAAAATGGAGTTTGAAGTTACAATGGGTGTGTATGGAGCCCTCATCCTGGAGGAGGACTGATAACATTTACATCAAATATCTAAATATTGAATCAAGCAAATTAAAATCTGTTCAGGGTGTTCATAAAAGCTTGATTAGACAATCAAATGCCCAAAAGTTTTTTTGAAAGTGAAATATCCCTTTAAGAGAATTTGACGACAGCTGTCCAGTAGTTCTGACATATTATGATATAATAACAATAATCATGATCATAATAATACCTCCAAACACTTGAGAGACTTGAACGGGAAGATCTTCACCACCGACTGAAGCCTTTCACCCGGTGGGTTGATGAGCTGGGGTTAAAAGAATCAAGTCACACACACTTTAAACTCAAACACCAACTTTACGACACTTGAAATACTAAAACACAAAAGCAACATCACACCTAGGGGTGGGCGATATGGAAAATACAATATCACAATATTTTTCCAAGCTGTATCACGATACACGATCTTATCACGATTCTTTTTCATGTTGGTTACTTAACAGTACAAACACCTGACAAGGTAACAAAAACTAAAAGAAAAAGGAGTAACAGACCATTTAGACCAGTGGTCCTCAAAGTGGGGTCCAGGGACTCTCTGGGTTCCTTTCGGTCTAAAATTGACCCTTACAAGTATGTAACTCTGACAGTGTACAAATTAAACCAAATGGACCCTTACGGGTGCATTTGGTTTCATTTGTTCGATATATACGATATCTCTGAAAAGGCTTATCGTAGGACACTTTGTCTCGTCTCAACGATATTATCACCATATCGCTATGGCTGTCAAAATTATTACATAATCGTCTAATCGCAATTATTTGACATAATCAAAAATAGTGGAAATAGCAGATCTGCAAGCTCACAACATGAGTTGTGAGCTTGTAGATCGGCTATTTCCACTATCAATGTTCTTTTTTAAGTATAAAGTTGTCAAATATGTCAGTGATTTCTTTGTATATTCAAGTTATGTGTCATAATTGTGCAATTTCAAAGCCTACTGTAAAAGCCAAACAGAAATGTAATTGTCAGCGACAAAAACACAATTAAATCGCTAAACGCAATTATTTGGCTGACAATTAATCGTCATGTTAAATGTCATAATGGTGACCGTGACAGCCCTACCCACCTTGAGCGAGACGGTCTTCTGCAGCATGTCGAAGAGGAACTGCAGCTGCAGCAGTGACACCGTGTCCCCCGGGTGGGAGGACTGGGCCAGGAATCCGTGCTGCTGGCTGCGGGACAGCAGATGCTGCTCAAACAGCCGGGTCATCTGCTGCAGGCCGGACGCCTCCAGGGTCAACGTGCTGCTGCCCGCCAGTACCGTGTCACCTGGGGGAGGGAGGTATGATTCAGTGTTGTTGTTTTTTTTTTTTTTTTTTTTTTTTTTTTTTAATATTTTTTATCCCACGATTTTGCAACCCATTTTCACCCAGTGCCTATTGCCTAAGCCGGGGGTCAGCAACCCGTGGCTCTCGAGCCACATGCGGCTCTTTAGCGCCATCCTAGTGGCTCCCTGGAGCTTTTTCAAAAATGTATGAAAATGGAAAAAGATATGGAAGAGATGGAACGATTTCTTTTATCGTCACTTTTGGGCAGAAACCTCGTATCTCCAAGTTTCAAATTAAAGCCCTAAAGCCCTGCTTCATCATACAAGACTGACGCACAAAAGTAGTGAAAACAGCCGATCTACAAGCACACAACGCCTCGCGGTGCGAGGCGTTGTGTGCTTGTAGATCGGCTGTTTTCACTACAGTAGTTTAGTTCATTTTTTAAATGATAAATACAAAATGAAGTTTTGGACGTACAAGGTTTCCACCCGACAACGACGATATATAAGACTTTTATAATTTTTTGCGGCTCCAGACAGATTTTTTTTTTTTTTTTTGGTCCAATATGGCTCTTTCAACATTTTGGGTTGCCGACCCCTGGCCTAAGCTGTAATCCTGGGCTCTGCTCTCCCTCTGCCGCGCCTGGGGAGACAACGGACTGACCTCATGCTTCCTTCAATGCATGAGTAGTTCAAGTTGTTTCTTTTCACCTGACAGGGGGGATTTCCCCGGGATGGACGTAGCGCGTGGAAGGAACACGTTATTCCAACCAGTTCCTTTCAGGATTCAGGCACCCCGGCTGGCCAGGGGGAGGCATTATTGAGACCAGGATTACTGCATGTTTTTGTGAGGGTATCAACCCTAGGAGACACGGGGAGAACATGCAAACTCCACACAGAAAGGCCCTATCGCCGACCCCACCTAGGGTGTGGGCGCTGATGACGCGGAGGGAGAAACACGCCCCCAGCACCCACAGCGTCCCCCGGCGGGAATCAAACCCAGGACCTTCTAGCTGTGAGGCGAAGCGCTAACCACTGCGCCACCGTGCCCCAGGATTCAGTATTGTTTTTGACAGCAAATTTTGATTTAGTTTTAGTCATGGTCTTTTGAATAAAATTTCATTTTATTCATCTCTTCTCCACTAGTCCCTCCCTAACGTTTTAGTCTAGTTATTATCCATGTTGATGACGTGACTTTAGAGATACTGTGTACCGCTACGCAGGATTTTAGGTCACACTCTGTAGGGGCGGTGTCCAAAAATGTGTTTTGCAAAAATCTGCCTGATGATGGTGTCGCTAAAAGAGGGCCAAGTGAAAAATCAGGAGGTTGTGATTTGCCATCCAAGGAGTGTGTGTGCAAAGTTTGGCATGGATAGGGCCAATGGTGCCAGAGATAAGAGAAGGGGCAAAAGTGTGACATAAGGCAGTAGCCTAAATAAGCCACTATGTGTCACTGGAGCGCTGTCTAGTCCCCAAAATGCAGCATTTATCCACCACCTCATGACTTCATAACATTAGTAGTGTTTATGGCAGCATACCATTATCCAAGACCAGGGGTCCTCAAAGTTTTAAGGCCGAGGACCCCTTAGTTGAGAGAGAGTTGAAGCAGGCAGGGACCCCCACAACCTTATCATAGATTCCATATAGTTTCATTGTTTGACAGCACAATCACCAGTGTATTTTGGATTCATGTCAATTTGTGTTTTCAGATATTTAAAGTTGTACCATGTAACTTTTTTTATAAAACAAATCTTAAAATTGTCCTAACTGTTAAATCGCTAAAGTTTTAGAACACCCACTCCGTTATTTTCAGCTTCTGAAGCCTTCTCTTTATATGTTTTCTATGATCCTGGCCGTGGACCGGATTTCGCGCCAAAATGACGTAATCTGCATCATCTGTATACGTTGTGTATACGTTGCCCAATCACATCGCCGATCATGCACACATGGTACACTACCGGCCAATCACAGCGCATCTTGAAGTGGGGTCGCCATATTTGTAGTCGCCCGTGTGTCTCTTTACTCAAAAGGTAATCTCGCCTACCAGGCAGGGTGAAGTAGTCCGTTTCTCCGGAATGCCTGAACGCACAGGAACCAGGGACCCCTCTAAAGATAGCTCTCGGCGTTGTGGAGGCAGACGCGGGGGTGTGAAGGTACGAAAAACGGGCGAAAGACGCGAACGCGATCGCGGTTTGCTATAGGGCTACTGACCACTAGTTGAGCATCTTACACAGTATAGCTTTAACCAATTGAACTATCAATACTTAATTAACTTGACCTTTCACTCTGTACTTGGTCTTCTCTTTTTCCCCTCTACACCAAACCACTTTGCCGAAAATATTTTTGGCTAAAGTTCTCAGAATATAGACGTTAGGGTTCAAGTGGTTAATATCACACCAAGATTTTAAGGACCCCCTGTAGTAACTCTGAGGACCCCCTAGGGGTCCCAGACCCCCTGTTGAAGACCCCTGTCCAAGACCTAAAGCATCCAAACTAAAAACAACCATCCAGTCTATCTGTTTAACTAATGTATTAAGATGCTGACTTGCTCTTCAGCGTGGCTTTGAGTAGTGTATGTGCGTGCATGTGCAGTTTACACTGGGGTCATTTTTGTCACTTCCCTCCTCATGTATAAAGTCCCTGTCATTGCCAAACACTAGGGCTGTCACAATTATTACATAATCGTCTAATCGCAATTATTTTGCATAATCGTCATAATCGTTTCCATATTGAGAAATGTTAATAAATTACAAACACTTTCAAAAAGTAGTGGAAATAGCAGATCTACAAGCTCACAACGCATCGCGATGCAACACGTTGTGAGCTTGTAGATCGGCTATTTCCACTATCAATGTTTTTTTTTTAAGCATAAAATTATCAAATATATCAGTCATTTCTTTGTATATTTAAGTTATGTGTCATGATTGCCATGCGCAACTTCAAAGCCTAAAAGCCAAACATGAATGTAATTGTCAACGACAAATACACAATTAAATAGTTAATCGCAATTATTTGAATCGCCTTGTAAAATGTCATAATCATGACAGCCCTACCAAACACTACTCTCTCTGATACAGAGAGAGGGGAAGAAGTGCACAGCGGAGAAGATATTGGCATCGTAATTATGTGGTTAATATCCTAACCAACCGGTGTGCTAACTACCACGCTACAGTTCAGTTACTAAACTAATAGTTTAGTAACCGTAAACCACACTTTTAGACAAATGTTGCACATTATTTACAAACCGTCTCTTACAAAGAAAATGCAATGAGAAATGTTGTTGTCTGCTCTGTCTTTCATACCCTTGAACCCTCCAGTACAAAAGATTTTTACACACTCAATTCATTGCTTTTATTAAAATGTAATGCTTATGTCTCGAGTACGATTTTAGTCTCAATCATGTTCAAACGGAGCATGTCGTGGTGTAGGTTAAACTTTACCGTCATTTCGGAGAAGCTTGGCCAGGCTGTGTATGAGGGAGGATTGGCCAGCATGGGACACTGCAGCCATCCTGTAAAGTTTCAGACAAAGGGAAATTAATGTACAGCAATAAAAACTAAGCACCAGCAAAAGCTTACGATGTAAATCACTATTCATTGACATAAAAAGCCCAGTCAATGACCAAAAGGTAACAAATGAGCAGTCGAGACATTTTGATTTTCCTTAGCCCTAGCATGGCTTACATTCCAAACTGTATTGTATTTGTATGTATTCCATAGCACAGCCATATACTCGACGCATTTACGTGGAGAGAGATTCATCTCTCATGCATTGTTTTGCATGATTTTGTCCATGCTGTATTGATGTTGGTACCATAGGAAAGAGAACAGGCAAACGTTGATCAAAATAACAATTCTATTCTACATTCTCTAATTGAGTGGACTTCTTGTAAATTAGCCCATTTAGGCCTGAACACATTATGACGCAATATTTTAAAATGTTTTAAAATATAAAGAAATAGCAGATATACAAGCTCACAGCGCCGCACCGAGTGCCGCGCTGCGAGCTTGTAGATCTGCTATTTTTGAAAAATCGTGAAAATTAGAATTTTGACCCGATTCTATAAGTGTCTTTTGAATCCTAAGATTTTTGGAAAAAAACCTATGTTTCTATGTCAGCAATCTGGCCAGCCATCGTCAAAGAAAAGGTCCTTTTCACTTAACTGGAGCTCAGTTAGTCTGTTCTTGAGAGACTACTATGTCAGTGGTGCTCAAACCTTTTCATGTGAAGGACCCCCAAAATGATATTTATTTGGCCACGGACCCCCAATTCAAAATATCTAGTTCCAGGGACCACCCAGAAGCAAAATTTGAGTTACAAACGTTCGCTTTGAAAATACATATATTCAAAGATTTGCACACATTTTCACGACTTTTTTTCAAAAATAGCAGATCTACAAGCTCGCAGTGCGGCACTCGGTGCCGCGCTGTGAGCTTGTATATCTGCTATTTTTCAATAGTTAAAGCATTCAATAATCCTAGGCCTAAATGGGTTAAGTAACAATGATTTAACGCTAAGCGCAACAAGTCCATTTGGTTTCATTTTCGCTCTCAAGAGTTAAAGATTGATAAGGGTCCCTTTGGTGGTTACCTCTCCATCATTTAGCTGGGGACCACCTGGAACACTCTCTGGGACCACTGGTGGTCACCGGAAAGCCGGGGACCACCTGGCTGATCTAGCACTATAATACAAAAGAACAGGCTGGTTTTGAACTGTATTTTGTGGATGTAACGTTTGTTTGCATTAATCAGTCATTTTTGTAAACAGTGGAGTAAAGCAAATTGTGTTGCTACGTGAACAGATTAAGCTCCAAATGTATTACCTGTCAACTCTGTTCACAAACACTGCACAGAAAATCAACTTGTCTTGGACCAAATTGAATTTTTATGTTGTGTGAGAGTATCTATATTTTGATTTAGGCTACAATACGATAAGAAAGTTCCAAATGGCACATTTTGGCTTTGGTTTGGTATGGTTTGGCAAATCAATCTCTTTAATGTACAGTATGTGAAAACTATAAAACGCAACATTATATATTGTGATCAATCCTGAATTGGTCCTTAATTAGTCCATCCATGCTGTTGTGCAGTCGAAACTGGAGAAGTGTCTGACAACATGTCCTATCTGTAGAGTCTAGCAGCTCAACAGCAGACCTAGAGCAGTGGTTCTCAAACATGTTCATGTAAAGGACCCCCAAATTGACACATAATATTAGCACGCGGACCCCCATGTGAAAAAATACGCCAGGGACCCCCATAAGAGAACATTTCTATGGCTCTAGCAGTGATTCTCAACCATTTAAATGTTCAAGGACGTCCAGTTTTACATGCACTATAGGCTACGGACCCCCATTTAATGGGATTTTCTATCTCCGAGACCACAATTTATATTGTGAAATCAATGTTAATTTAACTCTCTGAGTTACAGACCCATGACAAGGGTCCATTTGGTTCCTATCTTAGCCCTGAATACAGGACGCTATGAGCGTCCTGTATTCAGGGCTAGTTCCTATCTATAATTTAGCTGATGGGGACCCCCTGGAACTCCCTCATGGACCCCACTTTGAGAACGTTGCGACTGTCTAACAACATCAACAACACATAGACACATAATTTAAAATTACCGTTAACCATGGTTCCCATCCTAACATGTCACCATATAAAAAGCTATGACATTTATTCCTGTCAGTCTGTCACTGTATGGAATGCATGCTAGTGACTGTAGTGTGTAGCCACTTCCCTCTGACTGTCTGACAACATTCAATTTCAGTCCAGACAGTGACACGAAGCGCAACATACCTGTGCGGTGACAGTTAATACGTCCAATATCTTCTTAGAAACACATTCCACTCATTCCAAACTCATTCCATGAGATAAAGCTGAAGCAAGGGGGGGAAATGTGACACAACTCGAGTGTCTTTGGGTCGAGTAGGAACGATGTTGACATTTTTTAGAGTCACGTGAGGGTGAGACAGGCAGCCTCTACGGTGGCCCTGGTGTGTCAAAAGAGGCGCTTTCTCCATGTGTGCTCTTTGCATAAAGGCCCATTCCCACTGGGCCAGATAACACATTAAAAAAATCTCTTTTTCCAGATAAAAAAATCTCTTAGTGTAAATAGTTAATCTTGTGATGAACATCTTTCTGTTTTTCTTGTCATATGAATACAATTTGATAACAAAATGCTAAAGCTGACAACATGGGGTGTAATGATCTAATATAGTTCTACAGTATGTACTGTATGTATGTAACCTCGCCTCACCAGACTTTCTGAGAGAAAGCCTGGTGATCGTTAACAACGGGCGGTTTGATCCGCTCTAGGCGGAAACCACAAGCCGAAGACGCAGCGTCGCTTTGTTTTGGTTTCCTCCGTTTGTTTCCCCAATCCCTATTAATATGCTCGAGTAGTCTAGTGTAGTCTTGCCAGTCGCTACGAGTTGGAATAAAAGATGCATATCCCAAACACATTTTTCAAAAGCAAAACTACGCCGCATCAAGGAGTTTATTAGGTAGGCCCTAAAAGTATGTCCTTGAGCGCAGGGAATTATTTTGGGTTAAAACTGAATCCGGTTTGATAGTTCCGGCAAATTGTAGTCCGTGGAGTACTACAACATGGCGTAAAGTGGTTTCCTCTCCCCACCGGATCAAACCTTGAAAAGTTAAGTGATCCCAGACTAGTATGTATGTAACCACTGAGTGGTGCACTAACGCAAGGATCAACACACGCACAGTCGCACACACACAGAGACACACACACACACACACACACACGCACGCACGCACGCACGCACGCACGCACGCACGCACACACACACACACACACACACACACACACACACACACACACACACACACACACACACAGAAATAAATACCAATAGCAGGGGTGGGACACATTGATGATGGAGAGGCCTCCAGAGGGCCACATTGCAGTCAAAAATGGTAAAAATAGCTTTCAATTGGATTTGAATAGCTTTGAATTGGAATCTTGAATTATTCTTAGCCATTTTTTTTATTGAAATCTTGAAAAGAAACTTTTTATTTATTTTCAAATGCACTATATGTTTTTATGTTACCGTAAACCTTTATGAACTTAAATACAAATACATTGGACATAAAAAAAAAGACTAGTACTATAAGCTACAAATATAGACTGAAGTCATTCAAGTGGCAAGTCATGTTTACATATTTGGAATTGGAAAAGCTGAAATCAATATATTCCGATTAACCTGTGTGAAGGTGGGGGCCACATTTGGCCCTCTGCCAGTTGCCTATGATCTATAGCAGATGTCTTCAACAGGGGGTCCGGGACCCCTAGGGGGTCCTCAAAGTTACTACAGGGTGTCCTCCAAATCTTTGTGTGACTTTTTTTCCTCCTTTTTTATATTAACCACTTGAATCCTATAGCATCCATATTCTGTGAACTTTAGCCAAACATAGCAGATCTACAAGCTCACAACTCCTCACGCTGTGAGGCGCTGTGAGCTTGTAGATCGGCAATTTTTGGCAAAGAGGTTTGGTGTAGAGGGGAAAAAGAACAGACTAAGTACAGAGTGAAAGGTCAAGTTTATCGAGTATTGACAGTTCAAGAGGTTAAATATCTGAAAACACACATTGACATGAATACAA
This sequence comes from Nannobrachium achirus, assembly GCF_963921795.1. Lineage (NCBI taxonomy): Eukaryota > Metazoa > Chordata > Actinopteri > Myctophiformes > Myctophidae > Nannobrachium > Nannobrachium achirus. The sequence continues at coordinate 41,100,550 of NC_137831.1, read as the reverse complement.
AATACACTGATGATCTGTCAAACAATGAAACTATATGGAATCTCTGAAAAGGTTGTGGGGGTCCCTGCTTCATCTCTCAACTATATGGAAACTATGAAAAGGTTGTGGGGGTCCGGGTCCCTGCTTAATCTCTCTCTAAACTAAGAGGTCCTCGGGCCTGAAAATGTCGAAGACCCCTGATCTATAGGTTTTAGCTTTGTGCCTTTTTAAATGTTATGTCATACACAATCTGGGTGACGGTAGACTGATCAACTGGGGCTATTACAGTATTACACATTCACAATGCCACTGTTGAACACGTCTGTAGATCTACCCCTCAACCAATCTGTCACAGGCTGCCTCATGCCTGACTTACTGTATACTTGGCCGTGCGTCATGTCGTGCAACCAAGTATAAATCACCCTTTAGAGCAGGGGGGTCCCCGAATGATTTATGGGGGTCCTGTAGTAGATTAGATATTATCATGATTGATTATGTGTGACGTTGTTAGAGTAGATCATGTGTTCATTGATTATATTAATATGTGGGTCTTTATGATGATGCTAATACTTGATAATTGTTAGGAGTCGAAAGGCCTTCAGTAGGCCTCAGTAACTATTGTTTCGGTAAAGCCTATCTTGTTATGGTACAGCTTGTCCCAGATGCCTTGCCAGATGATTAACTTAATGTGAAACATAGTCTTTCTTTTTTTTTTCACTCAACGGTAAACAAACCAACATAATTTCTAAAGTGACAATTGAAGGACTTTTTAATACCTCTAAAAAGACAAATTAAACATTGGCCAAATTGTCAAATATTAGAGGCAGAAATTGTGAAAGGAGGTGTTGTGAGCATGACAGCATGTAGATCTGCTATTTTCACAATAGAACTGTGTTATACAAAATGTATTGCCTCAACTCTTAGTTTAACTCCCAGTTAAAATATGATTATTTTGGGGACCGTGGCCTGAAAAGGTTGAGAACCACTGTTTTAGAGAAGCGTGCAATTTACAGTGATTCAGTACTCTACATTGGTCATTTACAGTAATTCAACATGGGTTGCTTAGCCACTTTTCAACCTGGCATCCGTATCTTGGCCAAGGATTTTCAAAAAAAAAAAAAAAAAAAAGCATATATCTACTATTCATTACTTTTACGTGACAGCATTGTACAACAAAGTATAAAAATAAGGCTTAAGTGGACAAGCAAACAAGAAATCCTGAGAAGTCATTATGCTAAATTCCAACTCCCATCATGTGAGCACCCATAGTAGACAAGCTTGGGGTCCAAACCCATAATTTAGCCAATCATGCAGTACACTCATCTTTGGTTCAAACTCACCAGCTCAACCCACAGGTGCCAGCTGGCAGAGGTTGACTCCAGAGGCGTCAATTGGGTATGGCAAGGTATGGCTGCTGCCATACCTTGGCTACAGGGGCAAAAAGGTTAAATGTACTTCTTAAAATAAATTCATCATGCCTTTTGTTAAAGGGATATTCCACTTTCAACAGGGAAACACCTTATGGGCTTTTCTCCCCACATACACCCATTGTAACTTCAAACTTCATTTTAACCATGATAGATTCATTAAAAACACACATTATTTTTTTCTGGTGACTCATATTACCCTCCTGATACGTGAGCAGGCCGTGTTTTTTCAATAACGTTTTTCATTTATTTTGTATAATTATTTGGGAAAATGGAAAAAAATGAAATACAAAATATAATTATTAAAAATAAATGAAAAACTTTATCGAAAAAACACGGCCTGCTCACGTATTAGGAGGGTAATATGAGTCACCAGAAAAAATAATGGGTGTTTTTAATGAATCTATCATGGTTAAAATGAAGTTTGAAGTTACAATGGGTGTGAGTGTGTGGGGAGAGGCCCTGGGCCTGGAGGGCCTGATACCATTTACATAAAATATCTAAATATTGAATCAAGCAAATTAACAACTGTTCAGGGTGTTCATAAAAGCCTGATTAGATGATAAAATTACCAAAAGTTCTTTTGAAAGTGAAATATCCCTTTAAGGCACGCGAGAAGGCGCGCGTGCAAGACACCAGTCATGTTGCCATACCTTAGCTTTTGCTGAACTGACGCCACTGGTTGATTCAGCCATATCCGAGCCACAGCACCAATAAAAAGCCCAGTTTTATGGCAGTCACCGGTTTGGTCATTTTTACGCAGCAGGAGCTGTGACCACATCGCATAGCTCCATCAATCGTGCTGAGTGCATGGAGGGTTGGCAGGCATGCTGAGTAAGCCAAGTTCGGCTCGATTTAATTGGTTAACATAAAAATGAGCCAAATTATACAGTATCCAGTCTCTTTGTTGTTTTTCTGTGGCGTGTATACAGTAAGACTTGGTATGACTTGTTCAGTGACAAACAAGTAGCCTACATATTTCTGAACTGCACATATATCTTGCCTGTTGAGGTCATCGTTTTGGTTGGGATTTAATTGGGTGAAATGAAATTGCACAATGTACAGTCATGTTGTTGTTTTTTGTGGTGTGTACAGTCATACTTGGTGGAATTGTTCAGTGGCAAACAGGCGGTGAATATTTCTGAACTGCTCACTTGGTAAAATAGCATTTCAGTCGGAGGCCTTAGGGATCTTTCGTGCTAATCAGTCTAAAAGCGCCAAATTTTGCACAGATGTAGCCCAGGGCTTGCTCTAATGATTTAGCGAGGGCACCCGAGACGGCGACCTTCGGGGTCGCCACACGCGGCCAAATCAAGTTGGGCTCCCATCGACTTTCTATACAGGAAGAAAACACCCAGAAAAACAGTTTTTTTCTTGGTATTTAAGTAGGATGTGAGGGGTCTAACTAGGGGTTTGTCATGATGCTGAATCCATTGCAAGCATTTTGGCACAAAAACATTCCTTGGGCTACAAATGGCCACAGAAAATGCCCACAAAACTGATGAAACTGATGAAAAGTGATGACTCATCACTTTTCATCTCTAAACCATCGTTTTCTGGGGCCATTTGTAGCCCAGGGAATGTTTTTTTGTGCAAAACAAATGCTTGCAATGGATTCAGCATCATGACAAACCCCTAGTTAGACCCCTCACATCCTACTTAAATAATATGGGTATTTCCCTCCTGTATAGAAAGTCGATGGGAGCCCAACTTGATTTGGTCGCTGTGGCGAACCCGAAGGTCGCTGACTCGGGCGCCCTAGCTAAATCATTAGAGCATGCCCTGGGCTACTCATGTGCAAAATTTGGCACCTTTAGACTGATTAGCACGAAATTACCATTCTATCTCCCTAAGGCCCCCGACTATTTTGGGTTGGGCCTGGCGAGGGTCAGGTCGTTATAATACGTACTAAAAGTAAAACCAATACCAAAATAGAGTGTATGAGGTTAAATGAGACTTGACTCATTTTTCAAGCATGTCTGAAGTACGGTACTTATAACTAGTCTGCATAAGGGACATTTTAGCAACAAAATACTTGAATAGTGATTTCTGGTAATCATTTTCACCCCTGAATTGCAGGACCCATGAACTTAAATATAAAAAAAGAATCTCAGTAAATCTACAAGATCCTAGAAGAGACTAGGGCATTCACCAAATATTCGAATATTCTCTTTAAAAAATATATAGTTTATAAAGCTTGGCTAGGAAGTCATAAGAATGAGTTGTCAATGCCCCTGGTGGATGAATTTGTAAATGCTCTATACCAGGGGTTCTCAAACCTTTTTAGGCCGTGACCCCCAAAATAAACATATTTGAACTGGGGACCCCCACCCTGACAAGCACTTGGAATTGTAGGTATTACATTTAATGTGACTCTGTTCCGCAGATAAATATTGTGAAAATAGCAATAGTATTTTCACAATGTTCGCCTCTTGCTTACTTAATATTTGACAGTTTGGTCAGTCCTGTCGAATATTCGACTATTTGAATACTTTGAGGTCGACTAATTCGAATACTAAAAATCACTATTTGTGAATGCCCTAGAAGAGACTGGAAGAGACAAGATTTATTATACAAGATTTATTATACAAGATTTATTATACAAAATGTATTCAGAACATCAGACAAATTGATATTTTAGATTCGTATAGTTTGCAGAACCATGTGTTCCAGACAATGTGAATAAATAAAGTACGTAAGTAGGTTACATCTTGTCATTTTCAATCGAGAACGCATTACACTATGTGGCTTCAAAACAGAATTTTCAGGGCGATTTGCATGAGCAAATAAACCAAGTACTTTCCTGATTTGCACATGCATCCCTTGTTGCTAGGTTGCAAACAAACACATGCACACACGCACGGGTGCGCGCGCGTGCATACACACACGCGCGCGCACACACACACACACGTTTTTCCATTTGGGACTTGTGATGTGAACATTTCCATGTAGGATTTATGTACTGTAATTCGGTAAACATTTCCATTCAGATGTTGCTAACATTACATTAGCTGAAGGGATTCTCAACCAGCTGTGTGTGCATTGGGGAAAACCTCATTGTGATTTCTTTCCAAATTCCTTATGATCCCCCTTCTTAGGCAATGTGACGTTCAAACAAATGGCCCCGAAAGCTAACTGACCGTGTCCTTTGTGTGACATTGCTAGACCATAAAATGATCGTGGAGATTTCCCAAATCCCCTCTGAGCACACAACATGTAACTTAGTGGCGTCGCGCTCTTTGTTCGGGATTCACAACACATGGCCTCGGAAATAAACAAATATACAATAATGTGGCTGTTTGCAGGGACGTGCTGGCCATTGGGAAAAGCGGGACAACTCCCGAACGGCCGGTTCATTCCCGGCCGGTCCAGGCCGGCCATTAGGAAAAAATCTAAATAAAATGTCGGCCTTCGTTCTATTTTGGGGGCTGGGCGGCCAACAAAGTAAATCGTCACTGTCGGGCAGAAACCTCGTACCTCCAAGTTTCAAATGTGTAAAATTTTTCTCAAAGCAAAGCCCTGCTTCATCATACAAGGCCGTCGCACAAAAGTAGTGAAAACAGCAGATCTACAAGCACACAACGCCTCGCGGTGCGAGGCGTTGTGTGCTTGTAGATCGGCTGTTTTCACTAGTTTAATTCATTTTTTAAATGATAAATACAAAACAAACGGTACGGTTTTGGACATTTCCAAAACCCGACAACGACGAAATATTTCCACCCGACAACGACGAAATATAACTCATGTAATTGGCCCACTGGCATGTCACTTGTCACGATCTGAAATGGCAAATCTTTGAGTAGCAGCAGCGCTATGGAGAGAGATCTCTCTCTATAGCGCGCAATGAGGGCCTCTCCAACTCTTTTTCCCGGGCTGATTCAGGGGCCCAGCACGTCCCTGGCTGTTTGGGTGCCCTCGCACGAGAGAGAGCACTGCGTAAAGTGTATGACTCTGGTTTTTATACGGGGCCATAAATCTGATGATAAATTGCTTTTCCACACAGACCCCCATCCCTCTCGCCCCTGGTTATCCAATCAGTGGGCCAAGCAAGCAAAGGAAACTTTAATTAACTTTAATCAAGACCAAAAGCAAAACCATGCACTCGCTCGCGTTGTCAGAGTTTGAGAAGTGAGCAGACAACATCAGGGGTTGCTTTGCAGTGCAGCCTCATTTTGTGGTCGTTCTCTCGCCTGGTTGTGCGATCTGTGCAAAATGTTAGTTCACTCAATAGCTAATCAGTATAAAATGTGCGGCCAGCAGTAGGATTACACTGTCATACATCATGCGGGTTGATAAAGAAAATAGCTGTGAAACAAATGGTTATCAATGATGTCAAAGATGATCACTTAGTAGACCGCTACAGTTTTGAAATTATGTAAGGCTTGGCAGTATCAAAGGGAAGCTATTTGCAAAGCTTGGACGCATGCAGAAACATTAAAGTATACTTAAAGGGGGCCTGTCACGTAAATGGTTACTGTCACTTTAAGAATCATCTTAACAAACAAGTTTATATTTTTATGATGTAATTGTGGGGATGTGCAATTATAAGCCAATCAAATGAATTGTCTGTATAGCCTAACTGTATGACTACTACTTACTGTACTGGTCAGCTGTTGTTGGGGGGCGAGGGGCAGATTACACTGTGACATGAGCTTCAGACTGTTTCAGACCGTTTTCAGAGAAGCTCATGTCACAGTGTAATCTGCCCCTCAACCCCTTTAGGTGACAGTACCTCTTTAAATTGACCTTACAAAGTCAAAAGGTGGCATTTCTTGACAATTCTTTTGGACTGAGACAACATATCAATGTGTAGCGTGCAGAGTGTATTACACTGCTAGATTAGGAGGGTGATTTATCATTTATCACTAATCACAAGCTACACATTTGATGTTCAGTGAAGTCTTTCTAATCTAAGCCATCACCAGTGATTTGTCTTTGAATCAATACATACTCCATACACTGATACATTACACAGTATACGTAGCCTAGGCTAGTTTTTTTTTTTTACTTAGCTACATCTATATTCTGACATTCTCCTCCCATCATCTAAACATGTGTAAGACAAGTAAGAGATTTGCACTTATTTCTTAAGCCAGTGTTTCTCAACCACTGTGCCTGGGGACCTTTGGTGTGCCCCTGAGAAGGGTCAAGTGTGCCCCTTGAAACTGCTTGCCTCGCGGTGCGAGGCATTGTGTGCTTGTAGATCTGCTGTTTTCACTACTGTTGTGCGACAGCCTTGTATGATGAAGCAGGGCTTTACTTCGCGAAGAAACGTACACATTTGAAACTTGGAGATACAAGGTTTCTTCCCGACAGTGACGATATTTACACCCCCGTATTATGTTGGTGTGCCCATGGATTCTTGGGACATGAAAAGTGTGCCCATCCAGAAAAAAGGTTGAGAAACACTGACTTAAGCTATGCTTTGTACGACGAATAGCGGAAATAGCCCATCAGCTTGTAGATCTGCAATTTTTGAAATAAATACATGAATTCAAACTTTTGAGAATTTGCAAAAATCTCTCTGTGAAATGGATAAGGTATAGGTTTTTACATTTTTTTGAAACTTTGACCGAAATAGGGTCGGCAGGGTCAATGTGGTTACAGCGTAAAAAACGCCGCTCGAGTTTAGGAGCTCAACAGCACAAGACGTGATGAGCCGATGCTCACACTGTACAAAACTCTCTCTGTGTACTTGTTTACTTGTAACCTACAGTGCATCCATGATCCCCATACCTCTCTCTATATCAATGTGGAGTTTATCCAGAGTCTGTGTTTACTTAACAATTCCATGGGGGGCAATTTAAGTAACTGACCTTGGTGGGGATTACACTGCACACATGGTCAGACACTGCGGCCTGCTAGGCCTATTAGCCCGTGGCCATCCCCAGACACTGAGCAAATCCCGGCCCCAAGAACGTCCAAGTCTTCTCCACCGCTCCGTTTCCATCCATGGTTTTCGTGAGATGACATGTGAGGTTCTGTGTGCAAACAACCCCTCGGGGGGCATCACCAGGGGCGTTACAAGGGGGGGAAATGTGGGACTGAGTTACTAGGGCCCAAGGTGGAGGGGCCTTCGTTATTTTATACTTTAGCTATTGAAATAGCAGATATACAAGCTCACAGCGCTGTGAGCTTTTAGATATTTTTGAAAACTTGTGAAAATGTGTACAAATCTTTGAATGTATGTATTTTTTAAGCGAACATTTGTAACTCAAATTTTTCTTCTGGGGGGGACCTCGTAACTATATTTTGATGTGGGGGTCAGTGGCCAAATACGCATCATTTTGAGGGTCCTTCACATGAAAATCTTTGAGCGCCACTAAGTGACATAGAATAGAAACATAGGTTTTTCAAAAATCCTGAGAAGGATTGGAAATATTCAAAGACTTGCACAAATGTTCACGATTTTTCAAAAATAGCAGATCTACAAACTCGCAGCTTGTATATCTGCTATTTTTCAATAGTTAAAGCACAAAACGTGAGCGAATCCTTGTACCCAGGGCCCAGAATTTGGTGCGACGCCCCTGGGCATCACCCTACCCCCCCCCCCCCCCCCCCCCCCGAGACACAGGGCGGCTTCAAATATAGCGTTTTTTTTCCCCCCTCTCCTCCGACCCCAAAGTCCAGCTAAGGGTGCCGATTGTGAATGGGGCCAAATAGTATTAACCCTTTAAGACCTGGAATTATTTGATACTTTATAGCTATTGAAAAATAGCAGATATACGAGCTCACAGCGTTTTTTCAATATACATTTTTCAAAGCAAACTTTTTGTAACTCAAATATTTGCTTCGGGGGGGTCCCTGGAACAACATATTTTGAGATGGGGGTTCCGCTGCCAAATACCTGTCGTTTTGGGGGTCCTTCCTTGACATGGAAAAGTTTCAGATCCACTGATTCAGAGGAAGGATTTTAGAAGTCGTGATCGGGTCAAAGATATTCAAAGACTTGCACACATTTTCACGACTTTTTCAAAAATAGCAGATCTGCAAGCTTGTATATCTGCTATTTTTCAATAGCTAAAGCATAAAATAACGGTTAAAGTGGTTAAGATCTAACGCGACTCGGGGCGCGTTCACGCAGGTCTTTGAGGCTTAAATCAGGGGCCACCCACAAAACAAAATAATCTGCATTTATATCTACTATTCCGTCTCGGTTGCTAGCAGTGTAAGGTTACAACATTCCGCTTCTATTCCTGCGCTCTTGGATAAACAGCGATTAGCCCACCGCACTGGTCTGGGGGTTAATAGGCGCTTGTTTGGCCAGGAGGCGCGACACCTCAAGTCTTGGCCCTCGCTGATCGATCGGAAACATTCGCAGCATACGTTGCACAGTAACATTACTGTACATTGGCGTTTTATGTCCCATCGCAGCTGGAGACTTTTAATTGAGTGTCAATGGACATGACAGCCGCGCTAGGGGGAGGTGTTTTCCACGCGGGGACATAGTGCTTTTGTTTGTTTGTTTGTTTATTCATGCATTCTGGGTACTTTTGGGGAAGGGCCCGCTGATCAGGGACGTGCGGAGAATGTTAGAGAGGCAGGGGCTGACATTTCTAAAAGGGTCTTTTGGTGAGAATATTGAAAATAGCAGACCTCCGAGTTCACAAGGCGTCGCGCTGCGATGTGTAGTGAGCTCGGAGGTCGGCTATTTTTGGTATTTGATACCACACTAAATTAAGCATAATCAAGTGAATACTGGAGATGTGGCGATGTACAGCAGGGGCGTCAATTGGGTATGGCAGGGGTATGCAGGGTCCAGGGGGGAAAATAAAAGTTACTTTTAAATAAAAATCCATGAATGTCTCTTCGTCTATCCATGGACGGATTAACCCCCGCGAGGGCCCCTGGACGATATTTTTTTAGGGCCCCCCCACCCTCCACCATACCCCCCCCCCCCCTCCCTCCCGACACGCACTACCCAGCTCGGATTTTAAACCATGATTATCATCTGTGGGCCAAGAAAGCACCTGTAGACAACAGAGGAGGGGCCCACACATTTGATTTTTAATTAACGTATACATTTGATTTTAGTAAATTGTCAATGACCACGCGTCCCAGTTCCCCCAAGGGCCCCTGAGAGCCAAGGGCCCCTGGCAACGGCCCCACCGGCCCAATGGTTAATACAGCCCTGCATCTATCTGTGCTGGTTATTATGCTGTTAAATTACAGTGAAATAACTATGCAAAATGTAACAAAATGGTCACTTTAACAAGGTATTATAATTATATTCTCCACACTTGTATTCTCCCCATCTTGACACAATGGTATATTCCCAGATTCCGCAAGTCAGCTGCACAGGTGCAATGCATTATTGTAAATTTGGCACGTTTACTAACATACCAAGTTTAGCTGCACTTGAACAACCGTGCAGGCTGCCATATCCAGCCCAAGAAACCGTAGAAACGGGGGGGAAAATAGAATGTACTTCTTAAAAGAAATGTATCATGCCTGTTGCTAAGGTATGGCAACGTGACAGTCATGTTGCCATACCTTAGCTTTTTCTGAACTGACGCCACTAATGTACAGCATGGATTTCTGCACAGAGATGACAATTCTTTCAACATGAGATGCTGTATTTTAAGTTCAGGACAGTTTGGGCAAGGCAATTCTCTTGAATGCTGCCGTCAGGTATGGCATGGAAAGAGGGCAATTTGCATTTCTTTCACCATAGTAAAAACTGCATTCACGGTCTATGGGCCATACGAGATGTCGGTATCCGAAAGGTGGCAAAGGTTACCATGCATTTTTGAAAAGCTCTATATGTATATTTTGATGATAACCCTTTCTGAGACACAGCTAAATTGGTGTTATCAGCCGCTAGAGTTGGTGTCCCATTAACTTTACTATGCAGGGAAAAAAAGCAACACATTAATCTGCTTTAAGTAGCATATGAGGGGGTCAAACTAGGGGTTTTCCATGATTCTGAATCCATTGCAAGCATTTGTTTTGCACGAAAAACATTTCTTGGGCTAAAAACAGCCCTACAAGACTATGGTTTAGATGAGTCATAATTTGTCACACTTTTGAGGGGGCTATTTTAGCCCAAGGAATGTTCTTTGTGCAAGACAAATGCTTACAATGGATTCGGAATCATGAAAAACCCCTAAAAAACCCTTTTACAGACGGATAAAGGGGCAGGGGCTCAAGCCCCCTGCGTGTGCACGTGCCTGGGCCTCGCTGATAAACACCAACAGGATTGCAATGTCTTCCAGCCAGGAAAGAAGTCTGCATCACTGCCTCTTTTCTCTGTTGCATCGAGTCCTCGTTGCCTTCCTTCCAGGTGAAGGCCTTGTGTAAAAACATTTATTTTTATTTTTTTCACAAGTAATAACTTAGCTATTAATTATATTAAATCAGAGCTTGGCTCTGTAGCAATGTCAACGCAATGGTACCCAATGGCCTCCTAAGCCCCTTTTCGAATGCAGCTTTAGCAACACACCACACCACACCATACCACACCACACCACACCACACCACATAAAAATATCTACATTTTCCATTACACAAAAGTACCCATATCGGTAAGAAACAACCCTTTTAACTGTGATTATAATACAATATAAATTTGTATTACAACTATCCTAAATTATAATACACTATAATGGATTATGACTGTGATTATAATACACTATAAAGTATTAATGTATTACTATGATAATTATAATACACTATAATAGTGGTTATAACACAATATAATCTATTATCATGTAATACAACTATATCCTGGTGGTCTAAATGAAAAGTCAGTGAGTGATCAGTCATTATGAAGTGTTTGGCCCTGTTTGGCCTAGCTCAGACCTACTCTAGATTGGATACTTTTTAGTATCACGTTTAGTACCACTTTCAAACCACTCTACCCAGGTCCTTGTAGTGGAAAACCTGGCACAATTGTAGGCGGTGTGGTGTGGAGTGGTGTGGTGTTGGGGCCTGTGGAAAAGGGGCTTAAGGAGCCAACAGTGTCTCAACTCTCAAGGCCTCATTTTTCACAAGAAATAATTTAGGCAACAATGAAATCAGGATCCTACAACATCAAAGCAGGTGTTGTGTTTATATATAAATGGCCCCTATGCCCCCCTAGAGGCCTCCTAGGTGTCATAGCATGTGATTTGTCACATGTTTGGACTCATCAATTCTGACTGTATAGCTTATTTTAGTCAGTGGACTAAAACTCCTCTTTGATTCCAGAGTCTTACATGACATGTTGGACTTGCACTTCGCTTACTTGAACACGTCTCCTTTACTGCAAGATCACATTGTAAATATGCCACTGTTGCAGAGGCCGTCTAATAAATACTCTGGACTGTTGTTTTGTTAGTAACTTGACTTTTCAACTTGAGACTATGACACTTGACCTCCTGGACTAAGGGACACATTTGCCTCAAGACTGCCTCAAGTTGCAGCAAGAGCAATAAATTGGTAAAGTTAAAGGTGTATTCAGTGATAATGAAAGTGGCCGGGGGTCATCTTGTTCCTTACTGGCATACATACTGAAATGTTTAGTTTTTTATAGATTTTTTACACCATTATAATGTTCTCGTATCGGTAGGCCTACGTCTCCAGCTTCAGGATATGTATGCTACTGATTTTACTATGAGACTGTGGCATTTTATGAGTTCAGTAGTTTACAATCTAGGCATTTAGCAGACATTCTTAATTCAGAGCGACTGTGGTTCTCAAAACTTTTATTTTGACCATCATAACTAAACATCATAACAAAACTACGGCCATACTCTACCCTGATTGGTCGAGGACTGGCTGGCCACCTCTGAAAATGTAATCTAGCTATGCTCGCAACACGGGCCATGGTGGAAGTCCTTATATGGTCAGCACACATTCTAGTGAGGAGATTTAATGACAGATGTACGAATTATATTTTTATTTGAATGAAATACAATCACTGAATATACCTTTAATGTAGGACTATGTTTTTTTTCCCCATGGTCTGATTCCTGTTTGTTTAAAATGCTAATTGGGTCCTATACATTCAAAGAACATAAACATAAACTACACAATATAATATAGTAATATAATATATCAGCTACATAGGCCTATATACTGTAGACTAGCTTTAAAGAGGATGCAACAACACATCTAATATTGTTTTGGGGGAAAACTGCTTTTAGATTATAGCTGGCTTAATGGGATATTCCACTTAAAAAAAACTATGCCTTGCATGAGTCTGCCTCCCCAGGCTCATGGCCTCTCCACATATGTATGAGTTACCAGAAAAAAAAATAATGGGTGTATTTAATGAATCTATCATGGTTAAAATGGAGTTTGAACTTACAATGGGTGTGTATGTGGAGAGGCCTTGAGCCTAGGGATGGGTATCGAAAACCGGTTCTTGTTGAGAACCGGTTGCCCGTGGTTCGGTTCCATGGAATCGTTAGCCAATGTCCTTAACGATTCTGCTATCGATTCCTGCATATGCGCGATGACATCACGTCACCCACGCGACGCGCTGCCTTGTTTAGAAGCAGCCAACATGTTGTCTGATGCTCTGGTCCTGTGACTAACTAAAGCAAACATAACAAGTAGCAGGCAGTCTACTTTATAGTGGCAGCCTACATAATACAGATGGTGCTGGTTACCTTTGCAATGTACGGATATATTCCATAATCCTGTGTCTGTTAATGTCGTCTCAAAAAAGAAGAAGAGAAAAAAAAAAGCATCGTGTCACCAGGCTTTCCTGCCTCCAGACGGTCCATGCAGAAGGAGTTTACTTTCACTTTCATTTAACAGAAAGCAACAGCTTTGCAAAAGCTCTTGCAAGGCTGCAAGGTACAGAAAAAGCCATCCTATACTAGCCTAAATGTCCCTTTATTTTAGCCAGTTTCAAAGGAAAACCACCTCCCGTTTCTCTGTTGTTGAAAAAAAAAAAGTCAGTTCACTTTGCGTGGTGTCGTTGTGTGTCTGTCCGCACGCTGGATTAATCAATGCATGTCCAGGTGAAGCCCGTTAAAAGTCGTTATAGTATCCTCCGATAGTTTCACAAAGTACATTAAGCAACAGAAATGTATTATTTAACATTTTAAGTCCCTTACAGAGGTTTTACAACCCAAACAACAGGAACAGTGTCATGAGGTAATATTTTGCCCTTAAATATTTGAAAGGAATAGACTAGAGTCAGACTACTGTGACATAAGGTACATTTCTCACCTTGAAAACAACAAATGCAACCTTATTTATTTTAGCTTTTAAGACAATCGTTTTAAAACAATATTTATTCAATAATAATATTTTTAATAATATTTGAAATAAATTATCTCAATATGTAGCCATAATTTTAAAATAAAGTTTTTGCCATAATCATGCAGCTCTAACAGTGACACAGACATAGCAGCAATGGCACAGCAATTACAAATATAGGCTATATACAGTAGTATGTATTTTTAACTTTAGGCCTTTCAGTGAATGATCAGCTGGCATCAATATTATATCCATATTAGGGCTACACTGTAAAAAAAATAAGTTGTGCCTTCACATTCTGAGCACTGCAAAAACGGGACGTTGGATTGAGCTTTTTTGGGTGAAAAATATAAATAAAAACTAGAAAAAGAAGAAAATGACAGGAGGAGAATAAGGAGTGGAGGAGGTAGAAAAGACCATTGGCCACTATTTCTGACCAGCCCCCTGCATGGCGAGGGGGCTGAGAATCGATAAGAGAATCGATAAGGAACCGGATCGATAAGCAGAACCGGAATCGGAATCGCTAAAATCTTAACGATACCCATCCCTACTTGAGCCTGGGGGGACAGATAAGATTTACATCAAATATTTAAATATTGAAGGCTGTTCATAAAAGCCTGATTAGATCATCTAATCAGGCTTTTGTGAACACCCTGAAAAGTTTTTAATGTAATGATTAGATGATAAAGTGACCAAAAGTTTTTTTGAAAGTGGAATATCCATTTAATAGGCATAGCCTATCTTGATAAGCCAAGTGGCCAAAATGATGTCAGAATATGAGACTTTGATATGCGTTTTACATTTGGAAAACAACTGTAGCTAGTTGGACAACACACTAGAAACAACACTTAGACAATCGGAAATCATTCACACAAAACCCTGACTTGGTGGCAGGCTGTGCACAATAGCCGAGAGAAGGACAAGAAGACATAACTAGAAATACTGTTCCTTCGAAACAGTGTGGGCTCGCTTCCAACCCAACAAATAGGATACTTTAAGGTACTGTAAGGTACAGTACCTTACAGTATTGTACTGTACCTTACTATACTGTACTGCACCTTACTGTACTGTACTGTACTGTACTGTACTGTACTGTACTGTAACTTACTGTACTTTACTGTACTCTACTGTACTGTACTTTACTGTATTCTACTGTAACTTACTGTACTTTACTGTACTCTACTGTACCTTACTGTACTGTACTCTACTGTACCTTACTGTACTGTACTGTACCTTACTGTACTATACTATACTGTACTCTACTGTACCGTACTGTACCTTACTGTACTGTACTCTACTGTACCTTACTATACTGTACTTTACTGTACTCTACTGTACTTTACTGTACTCCACTGTACCTTACTGTACTTTATTCTACTTTACTGTACTTTATTGTACTTTACTGTACTCTACTGTACCTTACTGTACTGTATTGTACTTTACTGTACCTTACTGTACTGTACTCTACTGTACCTTTCTGTACTGTACCTTTCTGTACCTTACTGTACTTTACTGTACTCTACTGAACCTTACTGTACTTTTACTGTACTCTACTGAACCTTACTGTACTGTACATATTATATGTGTTCTAGATCTACATTTTTGATTCTGTGTTTGGGAACCAGCAACTGTCAAATGGACTCCAACTGTAGTGGAGTATATTGAGTGCATATACTGTAGGCTAACAATCCCAGATCACATCTGTCCTCCACTATGTCTATAACCAAGGCGTTCTTCTATGTGGCCACTCCAGACTGAGGAGTGGAGCATGGCTTTTATTGTGTTTGTGGATCTGACTTGGAAATGCATTGGTTTTGATATCTCCCTGACAACCAACAACAACCACTAATATGGCTGACTGTCCCTGCGGGCTCTAGGATATATGGCTATGGGATTTACATCCCATCGCCCGGACTTGATTCTTGATCACAGCTGTGTAATCAGTAGAGTGGAGAGGGACATTTATTTATAGTTTTAACTATAACTATAGTTTTATACATCACACAGCTTAGACATTTGGATCAAATCAGAGAGCAGACCTGTGTGAACGCAATGATATAGATAGCATATCTGAAGTGTGAACACTGCAGCCACAGCGCCTTAACATAAACATGGGTCTATTATCCTTCTCTCCACTCTGTCCCCACTCACTAAACCCATTGGAAATGCATTGGGTGCTTAAAGTTAAACATTTTTATTTTTTTATATTTATACTACAAAACATTTCAAAACCAAAAGTAGGCCTACAAGCACACGTGTCCTCAGTAAGCTGAACACATAAAAATTTGAATGGTGTTGAAAGGTGTAAGCGTGTAGGAGATGAAGCGCGCCAAAGTTTTGAGGAGATACACATATAGCTATAAATAAATAAATAATGAAGATAACATACGTGTGCTCGCCTTCCAGGCGAGCCCACAATAATGAAGATAACATACGTGTGCTCGCCTTCCAGGCGAGCCCACAATTATGGGGAGTTTGGGGACACGTGTATTATCACTGAAATGCGTACAGAGGAGTGTGGCTCTCTGATGTGCAAAATTTGAATCTGGCTGTTCGTAGGACCCAGCAGACGTCCTCGCAGACCCCGTGGGCTTCACCTGTTCGCATGCACAATTCTTTTGCCTTTTTCTTTTTTTTTTTTTTTTTTACCTGGGACTGCCTTTTCCCCATCGCTCAATGATCTGATCTGACCCCCCAAAAAAAGCCTTTTCCTCTGCGATCATGCCGACAATGATCTCGTACGTGGGCTCAGGCTGCGGCTTCTTGCTGATCTTCTCCGCGGCGCTGCTGCTGTTCGCCTCCTCCCAGTCCCGGGCCGAGATGGTGTTCCGCTGCCCGGGCTGCACCGCGGAGCGCCAGGCGCTCTGCCCGAAGGTCCCCACCGAGGAGGGGACCTGTGCGGAGATCGTGCGCGAACCGGGCTGCGGCTGCTGCCCGGTGTGCGCCCGGCGAGAGGGCGAGCTCTGCGGCGTCTACACGCCGCGCTGCGCCAGCGGTCTGCGGTGCTACCCGAAGCCCGACTCCGAGCTTCCCCTGGAGCAACTGGTGCAGGGGCAGGGGCTGTGCGGGCACAAAGTGGACCCCGATGAGCCCACCGGCGCGGCGTGGAGCCTGGAGCACCGGGAACCCACGAGCGGTCAGTTTTTACCGTAAAACCCCCCCTCTCTTTGATCAATTTTTAATGAGACTGTCTAGTCTAGAATATCCGATCGTCAGTGGCTTGCAATGCACTTAGTCCTGAGTGTTATCAATGCAAGCTGTCAGAGAAGGCTGCAAATTTGATCCGCAAAAATGAATTTCGCTTGACCTTCAGCCCTAGACAACCAGAAACAACACGCTTAAAACTTTGTAGTACTACTACAGCCTTTGTCCACTTATAGGCTATAACGCTACTGTTTAAGTTATTATGTATTCGCATGTGTACAACAGACTAATAGAGCAGTGTTGCTCAAACTTTCACATTTCAAGGTTTCCCCTTAACTCTGACAGAATACAAATGGAACCAAATGGACCCGTTAGGGTCCATTTGGTTCCATTTGTATGCTGTCAGAGTTACAGACTTGTATGGGTCAATATGGACCCCCATAAAGGAACCCAACAGAGTCCCTAATCCACTTTGAGAATAGAGTATAGGCAAGGTACAGTGTAGGCCTAATGAATGAATGTATATTAACTGTATAGGCCTACTATTAACATACACATGCACATGTTGTCTTAAAATTTGGGTCAAACATCTGTTGCATTTTTTCTTGGGCATAATGACTGCAGAAATAGATAATATATTACTTTTAACTGATGTCTGTCTGTATCTATAACATATGATCTAAATGTGCCATCAGTTGATTAGGCAGGGGCCATGAAAGGACACAATGTCTCCCATCTTCCCCCCCAAAATACTCTCAAATAGTCTTCTGCACAACACTGTAACAACACCGCAATGTTGTAAGGGGTGGTTTATTATTATAATATAGCCTCGCAGCTAGCAGCCCTGGAAATTCCCCAAATGCTGTAGTTGTTGGGGACTACACAAAAACAATATTAATGTTTGGAGGATTTCTCAGGGGGAGAATAGAACAGAGGGCAAGACAGAGAGAGAGAGAGACAGAGAGAGAGAGAGAGAGAGAGAGAGAGAGAGAGAGAGAGAGAGAGAGAGAGGGGGCAGGGGGGGGGGGGGGGGGTGCTGCATTGATTGGAGACATGGACTTTAGGCTTTGACCAGGAGGTTGCCCTACTGTAAACTGCTGGTGTGGGTGGTTATGTTTACATGCAAGGCTGCTACGGTTATCTACTTCAAACCAAGGGAATCGTCTCCTGGCTGTTGCTTCAGAATAACTGTTTGGCTGTCCTGTCCGCTAGAATGAAATATAAATCACCACCAGTTTGAAGCTTTAAAGTGTTGGAAGTGTCCCTATTCCTGGCATGTCATAATAATAGGCAAATGTTGTGCAAAAATAGCACACATCTACAAGGTGTAGAGGTGTAGAGCAGTGGTTCTCAAAGTGGATTTCAGGGACTCTCTAGGTTCCTTTATGGGGGGTCTAAATTGACCCTTGGCAAGTCTGTAACTTTGACAGTGTACAAATGGAACCAAATGGCATTTGGTTCCATTTGTACACTGTCAAAGTTAAGGGGAGACCTTCAAATTTAAAAGTTTGAGAACCACTGGTGTAGAGGAAAAAGGAGACACAGTATTGCTCTGGGGGCGACCCCCATCAAAGTAGTTCAGTATATGGTTTAAGTGATTAATTCACACATGGGCCATTTAAGGGCCACATTAGTTTGTCTGGTTTGTGTTTCAACAATGTCAGGTCACTCTAAATACATCAAATGATATGTCATCCTGCTAAATCTGTCCATTTAATATAGGCCTGTGCCTATTTATTGCTTGGTTCAAGGTTGTACTATCGTTACGTCTTTTGTACAGGTGCATAAGAGTAAAATGTATTCTTTTTCGGCTTCCTTACAGACAATGCAGTGGTATATAAAATAAAGCCAGAACAACAGAAAACAACACATCTAAAGATAAAATAATAAGTACTGTAATAATGACTTAGGAAGAAAGAGAGTGCAAAAGGCAAAAGAGCAAAGAGAATGAAAAAAGCATCCTCAACTGTGCATACGTGCATAAAGTTTGGTGTATTTCCACCAATGGCATTATTTTCCCATAGTAGCTAGTACTGTACTTTAACTATTCGTAAACAACTTCACAGTGTGTTCTATGTGCAAAAGGTCGGTATAATAAAATTAAAAAAAACTTCACAGTATATATACAGTATTTATGTACAATAGGTCATGATCGGGGTGCAGGAATATGGTCATGTCTCTGATCTTTGTATTCGTTATGGTTTGCTTGTAATCTAACCACTTGAACCCTATAGTGCAGGGTTCCCCAATTAGTTTTCCCCAAGGGCCGAATTATGTCTAGGGTACCAAGCCGAGGGCCACAACATTGCAGGGGGGCGACGGCGGCGTTCCCGCTACTCCAGCGACTGCGACAGTTTATATCGCCGTTGTCGGGTGAAAATGTCCAAAACCATTTGTTTTGCATTTATCATTTAAAAAATTATTTAAACTAGTGAAAACAGCCGCGAGGCGTTGTGTGCTTGTAGATCTGCTGTTTTCACTACTTTTGTGCGACGGCCATGTATGATTTGCGAAAGAACGTACAAATTTGGAGATATGAGATTTCCACCCGACGACGACAACACTATACTAGTGGCTCTTATACCACCATTATTACTGGGGTTGGTGTGGGCCAGACAGTAGACCCCCCCCCCCCCCCCCGCGGGCCGCAAATGGCCCGCGGACCGCCTATTGGGGAACCCTGCTATAGTGTCCTGATTCTGGGCCTGTCTGTCATAATAGGTGGACGTTCTGCGAAAGTAGGTGAACGGGCTCACAAATCTTAGCCAGTAGATCAGTAATCTTCGTCAAAGAGATTTAGTGCAGAGGGTGCCAGTGATATACCCCTGGGGGACGTCGTTCGGCTGAATTATATGGGACTTAAGTGGTTAACAGCTGTACTTGTAAGTGTCCTTCTCCCTCTGGGTGAGTGCATCAGCTAAACAACACCATAGAAAAAGTTCAGTGTATAATTAAATAGTGCTGTCAAATAGGGATGGGACGATAAGCGATATTATCGTTTATCGTGATAAAAAAAACACTCGCGATAATCGTATCGTGGAGATTTTATTTATCGTGATATCGTCCTCCGTCATGCACTGGGATCAATTCACCTTTTATTTGCCGAGCTGCATATCCTGTACCACTTAATCCCAATTGTTAAAAGGTATTTAACCTTCTATAATTGGTAAAAGGTACTTATAATATATGTTCTGGATAGTCTTTTTTTTCACTCTCTATCAAATGTCTTTGCCCCAAAAAAATAGCCGATCTACAAGCTCACAACGCGTCGCGTTGGGACGCGTTGTGAGCTTGTAGAGAGCATGTAGAGAGCATGTAGATCGGCTATTTTCACAATTTCTGCCTCTATTGACAATTTGGACAATGTTTAATTTGCCATTTTAGAGGTATTAAAAAGTCCTTAAATTGGCACTAACTTTATGTTGGTTTGTTTACTGTTGAGTGAGAAAACAATGTTTCACATTAAGTTAATCATCTGGGGACCGTCGTGTGTGATGTGACGACGTCATCAAACGATAAAGTCGACTTCAACTCAACTTTTTACTGAGTCGAGTCAACTTGCAAAAATCACAAGTCGTTAATACCCTAGTACCTAGTACCTACATACTGTACTATCTACCTAACTACCTACAGTACATACTAGGTTAGTTTTAAATGTATGCTTATTGCTTATATATTTATCCTGGTCTGTTTCATTTATTTATCACTTTCTCTAGCAAACATGCTTCATCATTAACAAATATCAATAAGAGACGCTGAATATATCAGAATTAAAACAAGGATCTATTAGATTAAAGTGCACTAAATCAGGCTGAAGCAAATATGAGTGTGTCTGTAAACTTGTTTTGATGAGTGGGACATTCCAAAGCCTAGAGGTCTTGACAGTAATGATCAAGCTACCTTTGACCCCATAGATTTCTGTCTGGTAGCTAAAAGCTAAAAAACTGACCCTGATGAAGACCTAGTACAGGGGTCCTCAAATACAAATCTTGAAGGTCCACAAATATTTTTTTGAAACAGGTCCGGGTCCGGGGAAAAAATAAAACAATTAATATATATATATATATATATATATATATATATATATATATATATATATACACACACATATACATATATAATATATTTATATTCGCTTATTTTTATTATGTCGGTCAATCTTAAATAGTAGGCTAAGATACAAAAAAGTACCAACCAGGGGTTGACACCATGGTCTCAGAGGCACTTGTCCGTCTGGAAAGTACAGGTCATGTTCTACTTGCCCTCAGGTCATGGCCACTTGCCCTCATTATTGTTCATCTTACATAATTAGGGATCCCTTTCTTATTTATTTTTTTACAATGGCTTTTTTTTTTTTTGTAGTTTGTTGATGCAGTAATGGTCTTTTCCCGTTTATTTCTTTATTAAAAGGGTCCTTAAATTATGACTTCACTGTCATCTGGGCTGGGGACTCCTCCAAAATCATTTGGGGGCCTTACTTGATTGAAGAGAAACAACCCATTAAAGCAGGGAGAACAGAATGTTCAAAGTAGAGCAGAGATATTTTGCGCTAGTGCTCTGGTTTCTTTTAACAAACTGGGATAATCTTCGAATAATTTATGCTTGTGTCGCAACGTGAATATCGATATGAAAACAAGGTGTCGCGCGTCAGAGACAGGGGAGCACACACTGAACGCGGACGGACGGCGTCGTCGCATCGCGGTATCGAGACTATCGACGCACGTTAAGTGCAGCACGGTAACCCCAACTGGATGCGGCGCGCTGCCACACAGCACATCCATTTCCCCCGGTGGGGAGAACCATGGGAGAACAACATCCATGCAGAAAGAGAGGCAGCCGTCACGGGCCGTCGGGCCGTGGCACGTCGCGACCAACTCTGGTCTCTGGAGATAAGATTACAATCCTGCAAACGTATTCACGTTGATGATGTTTTGCGTAAATGAAACCCCACTGATTTATAACTAGTTGCGTTGTTGGTGGCTGAAGCTACAGCTGTTGTTGCTGCTCCGAAAACTTCCGCGGTCTGTGGCAACAGCCTATCAGCGCATCGTTGTCAGAGATGCCAGCCCATAATACTCTGTTGCCCGGCATCAGCCAATCAGCGCGTCGTTGTCTCTCTCTCTCTCTCTCTCTCTCTCACACACACACACACACACACACACACACACACACACTCAGCGCATGCAATGAAAGTGAATGAATACAACGAGAAGTGGAAACGAAAACGTGGAGATATTTTTCCACTTTTTTCTTTTTTACTATAATTCGTCCTGGGTCCGGTCAGCGGTGCCTCGCGGTCCGGACATGGACCGGGGTCCGCCTATTGAGGACCCCTGACCTAGTAGGTCGAAACGCGTCGGTCCATTCTGTTGCCTTGCTCAAATAAATCATATATTTTTTCACTAACGACGGAGTGCCTTGGAAATTCCTTCTCTGTAAGTCTGCTGTCTATACCTTGGAACTTAGGCCCCTTTTAGATGAAAACAGGCTTCACTGTAAACGGCTAAGAGCCGTTTAGTTTTCATTTTTTATGTGGTCTTTAGATTAAAACGCAATTTGTCCCTAAACGCGGTAATTTGCATGCCAGGTCGCTAGGTGGCGCATGTCTCCATGACCGCACTGCCCAAGTTCCGTTCTACTTCCTAGCAGCCAGCAAAGAAGTCCTCCTCAGTCAGTCAACACAACGCACTGCCGTCACACAGCACAGGCAGACTGGCTGGCTGGCTAACTATAAATGATTAAAAAGTTTGTTCCAGACGGTCGGAACAGACACATGTACCATACACACCCCGGGACTATATTTATTCCTTATGATACGATACAGAAAAAGGCGTTCACTTCACGTTTTGTTTCAACACAGAGGACTGGAGTCAATGCCTTTACTGCAGCTTATGGAGGGGATGATGATGATTACATACAGACGGCGACGAGCTATAGATGTTGGATCGTGTCATGATAAACATTATAGGCTACTGTCGCTATTTTCAGCGTCGGCTATTTTTGCAGTTGTCTGCTATTTTCACAACTTGTGAGCTTGTAGGTCGGCTATTTTCACAACGCACCGCGACACGTTGTGAGCTTGTAGATCGGCTATTATCACAACGCACCGCGACGCGCTGTGAGCTTGTAGATCGGCTATTTTCACAACGCACCGCGACGCGTTGTTGTGAGCTTGTAGATCGGCTATTTTCAAATAGCTACGGTATAAATTAGGGCTAACGTTAGCAAATAAATGTACTTAATAGTTACTTTACAGTTTACACCACTGGGACAGCCCTAGGACGTCCCACATCTTATCATTTTCAGTGGTTTGCTGCGTTTACGGTATTTAGATGAAAGCGGGAGATACAAAGCGTTTTTACCTTTTCCACTTTCAAAGGGGGGTTCACTTTGTTACGGTTTCACCCCCCGAAGACGCCATTTTCGTCTAAATGACCCCCCACAAACGACTATAAATCATTACGTTTACAGTGAAGCCCGTTTTAATGTAATAGGGGCCTTAGCAGTACTTCATTGAAACCTTTTTTGTTCATGAAGAACCCCTAGTTTGACCCCTCACATGCTACTTAAAGCAGATTTATTTTCTTTTTTTAATATTTTTTCTTTTCCTGTATAGTGAAGTCGATGAGACAGTGAATATACAAATGGCCATAATTTCTTTTTTTGCGATGATTCGGGCAGAGCAGGCCTCTCATTCTGTGGACCTTAATGACCAAACTAATAGATAAAACAGAAATAAAAAGTACGGCATGACATCACAGGTCATCTCCCATGCTGGGCTTGTGGGTCCCTGGCTACTAAACTAAATGTTCGTTTTTTTTTTGGTCAAAATTCAAAGAAACCTCCCCCCACCTGCCTCCTGAACCCAAAAACAACTTCTGTGCCATCTGCTCCCCCGAAATAACACCGTTAGCTAACCAGAGACATTCAGCTGTACAGTATACCTGCGAGGGCATCCAGACGAGGCCCACGGGACCCAAAATAGCTCCAGATAATCCCTCCCCTCCCGGGCTTTACCAAAACACGGGCGTTTGTGCCATTTCCCCCTTAGGCGACGACTTCATGTGTACCCGTGCCAAGAATCCCAGCGTGCCTCTATTGAGTTCCATAATAACCCACCCCCAACCCCCAGGGGTGTCACACCAAATCCTGGGCCCTGGGTGGTACAAGGACTCACTGTGGGGCCCACGTGCTTTAACTATTGAAAAATAGCAGATACTGTATACAAGCTCGCAGCGCAGCACTCGTGGATCTGCTATCTATATATCTGCGTTTTTTTGTTGTTGAAAAACCTATGTTTCTATGTCAGTGGTGCTCAAACTTTTTCATGTGAAGGACCCCCAAAACGATATGTATTTGGCCACGGACCGGACCCCCATCTCAAAATATTTAGTTCCAGGGACGCCCCCAGAAGCAAAATTTGAGTTAAAAATGTTTGCTTAAAAAAATACATGTATTCAAAGATTTGAAACACATTTTCACGACTTTTCACAAGCTCGCAGCGCTGCACTCGGTGCCGCGCTGTGAGCTTGTATATCTGCTCTTTTTCAATAGCTAAAGTATAAAATAATTCCAGGCCCCTTCCACCTTGGGCCCTAGTAACTCAGTCCCACTTTCCCCCTCCTTGTGACGCCCCTGCCCACCCCCACCCCCTTGTCCTTTCTCTGGCTTTCACTCTCTCATTCTCTCTCTCTCTCTCTCCCTCTCTCTCTCTCCCTCCCCTTTTTCCCTTCCCCTGGACAAGGGTGCTTGAAGAC
This sequence comes from Nannobrachium achirus, assembly GCF_963921795.1. NCBI lineage: Eukaryota > Metazoa > Chordata > Actinopteri > Myctophiformes > Myctophidae > Nannobrachium > Nannobrachium achirus. The sequence continues at coordinate 41,076,051 of NC_137831.1, read as the reverse complement.
AATGCAAACAATAGCTGAAACGCCACTGAGCCGAGCGATGCTGGAAGGGAAGGGAAAGGTACTTTATGGTATGAGAGGTCAGGGGGTGGAGGGCCTCTCTTCAACTCGGGGTTTGAAAAGCCCTACATGGTGAGAAAGTCATGTAACAGGGCGATAAAAGCCCCCCAAAGATCCTGTGTGCTGTTGTTGCAGCTCGCAAAAGGTCGACACAAAATTGGGAGCTGAGAGATTCTTTAAAGATTTTTTGTAAAATATATATATATTTCTTTATGCCTTTATAGATTAACAAAGTCATGATGTCACTAGGGGTGCCACGGTTCAGTCAGCCCACGGTTCGTTCGTATCTCGGTTTTTGGCTCACGGTTTCGGTACAGTAAAAATTGAAAATGAAAAAATAAAGAATCCAAAATATTCAGTTAATTTTAAAGATGGGGTGCAATCATTTGTTTCCCCCCTAAAACATGATAATCAGTTATTATGATAATACTAGGAGGAAGATTTTCTCCAAAAAAGTGTACAGAAAGAGCTACAATTATGTTTTTATGTGGCCACACCCAAAAAAATTAAGAAATTCGGTTCATTCGGTATGGGCTGTTCGGTTCCCTACAGGGCCATTCGGTTCGGTATACCGGTTCGGTTCAGTATTGTGGCACCCCTAGACGTCACTCGTTCATCCCCCGGTTCGCGGAAGTAATTTCTCTATGAAGAATAACATTGAGTCATCTTAAAATCGTCTCATATAAGCATCCCGAAATAAACAAACGGTCTCCGCGATATTGTCGGGGAGGTGGCTCTGTGTGGTTTATGATAGTCAGTCACTAATATTTGATACAGTCTGTTTCTGGCGAAAATGTAACTAATTCGGTGACAGTAACATTTGTGTTTTCTCACCATCAGTTGATTCTTCATATCCATATGAGTCAAACCGTTGAGATCAAATGTTTATGTTTGGAACACAGTTCTTATATCACGCGATATGATAAAAGTATATGGGAATTCAGAATGGGGGGGATAAAAACGGGAACCAGGTAGGATGTGTAAATTACGTCAAACTTCGGTGCTCTATTTGATAGGATAGTAGACTGACAGGAAATGGGGAGAGTGAGATGGGGAATGACATGTGGCAAAAGTCGTCTGGATCGGGAATCGAACCGGCGACGCCAGCAGGCATCATAACTTAGTATGTGGTATGCACCTGGACCACTAGGCCAGCAGGCGCACCCGAGCTGAGAGATTCTTGTCTATGGATATTATATTTGCGATATGCTGTACAGCAGGGGTCTTCAACAGGGGCTCCGGGACCCCTAGGGGGTCCTCAGAGTTACTACAGGGGGTCCTCCAAATCTTTGTGTGATAGAAAGAAAAAAATAAAATCTCCTTTTTAGCCAGATTCTTAACCAGATTCTGAGAACTTTAGCCAAAAATAGCCGATCTGCGAGGCGTTGTGAGCTTGTAGATCGGCTATTTTCGGCAAAGAGGTTTGGTGTAGAGGGGAGAGAAGTATTGACAGTTCAAGTGGTTAAATATCTGAAAACACAAATTGACATGAATCCAAAATACACTGATGATTATGCTGTCAAACGGTGAAACTACATGGAATCATGAAAACGTTGTGGGGGTCCCTGCTTCATCTCCTCTCACAACTAAGGGGTCCTTGGCCTGAAAACGTTGAAGGCCCCTGCTTTACTGTATATGAACGGGACTTGCTCTTGCATACTTTCTCCTTTCAGCGCACTTACACAGAAATGAGATGGAGGATCGCAAAAATGCCTCGTATTTGCCTCCATGGAACGAAATGAAAGATTTTGGTCCGGCATGTGACTGCGTTTGAGGGCCAGAATATTCTGCACGGCACGGCACCAGAAAATGTGGTCAAGGAGGCTGTTTGAAATAGCTTTCCCTTTTAAAGGAAAAAGAAATTGCAGCATAGTTTTGCTTGTTTATTTTGCAAATTCATACGCAGCGAGGGGTCAATGTTATGCTCCCACTTGTTTAGCAGTTGATCAGGGAGCCGCGGTTCATATTCTACGAAGCCCAGTAGTTACTCGAGACATCGCAAGTAGTCTTTCTTGGCTCAGGGCTCGGTGGATCGCTTTACATGCTTCACAAACGCTACATTGGTGCTGCGACCCGGCCCTTTTTGTTTGATCCCGTCAGATCAACTGAAACTACCGTGCCTTTGTATAGCCAGGACTTTGTTGTTGATGAATGCCTGAAGTGTTGCGTGATATCAGAGAATAAAACACAGGGGCTACTCTTTGAAGCACCATTTCATGGTTATGTCTAACGTGGTCGGTGTTTCTCAACCTGCGGGTCGGGACCCCCAGGGGGGTTCCTAAATTATTTTGGGGGGGTCCCCATATGATTAGCTTAAAGGAGCTATAGTCAACTTTTTCTTGAAAAACAGACGCTAAAATAAAAATAATGTTGAAAATATTTTATGAAAAAGATGAAGCTTCATATATGTGTTTCTATTCAAAAATGACCACAAAAAGTGTAAAATAATGATAAAATAATCGTTTTGGCCTCTTCTATTCTTTTATATGGATTGATAAGGGATGTAAACAAAGTCAGCCTGACAATGGCCAAAATGATTATTTTATCATTATTTTACGCTTTTTGTGGTCATTTTTTAATCTGAATATTTTTTATAAAATTTCGAAACATTATTTTTATTTTAGCATCTGTTTTTCAAGAAAAAGTTGATTATAGCTCCTTTAATGTGCAACATTGTTTTCTCACTCAACAGTAAAAAAACAACAATATACAGTTTAAGTGTATAGATAGAGGGTATCTGACAATTAAAGGACTTTTAAGACTCTTTAATACCTCTAAATTACCTCTAATTAAAGATTTAACAAATTATCAAATCTTAGAGGCAGAAATTGTGAAAATAGCCAATCTGCTTGCTGTGAGCATGCAGATCTGCTATTTTCACAATAGAATTGTGTTAAACAAAATGTAATGCCTCAACTCCTCCAACTCCAAGTAGTGCTCATCAGGGTGGGGGTCCCCAGTTCAAATATGATTATTTTGGGGGTCACGGCCTGGAAAGGATGCACATACTGTAAAGAATCCAGACACTAAGGTACCGAAATTCATCATGGGGATTCATCTTTTATTTCATTTATTTTTGTATATTTGTCTCCATCAGCCAAAGGCATGGGGGAGAGTATGTTTTCGCCCCTCTCCGTCCGTCCGTCCGTCCGTCCGTCCGTGCATGCGTCCGTCCGTCCGTGCGTCCCTCCAGTTTGTTACCAGCTAATCTCCGGCGCCATTGGCCCGGTCGCTGCCAAAATTAGCACAACCACTCCCTGGATGCCAATTCAGAACCTCTGCCCCACATTTTTCAAATGGCCCTGTTCTAGCGCCACCATGAGGCAGATGTTTGCAAAATGTTGTTTTCTGTACACTACTCTTAGAGATTTAGTCCACAAATCCTACAAATCGGTAGACAGTATCTCTACTGTCATGTGATGAACATGCATCTGTCCGATTTTTTAAATCCTGATTGGCTACCATTGGCTTACAAAGTTTGCAGGATTGCTCCGTTTTTGAACAAAATGCCTCAAATCATGAACACAGCGTGCAATCTTGGTGAAATCGGGCGCGCACGTTCCCACTAGGCCGAGGAAGAAATGCCACTTCAAATTTCTCAAATCAGCCTAATGGTGGCGCTATAACAGGGCAATTTGTGTTTTTACCTTTAACTCCACCGATAACTGGAAAACTTTGTATGAGCACTCCCTAGAGGCTGAGGATAAACCTTTGCCCTGCATTTTTCACATTTGCCTTTTATGGTGCCACCAGGAGGCCTACTTATGTAAAACACATTCTTTGCTATTACTCCATTAGATTTTCTCCAACAATCTTGCAAATCAGTACACAGTATCTCTATAGTCATGTGATCAAGTCCAATCCGTCTGATATTTCATATTCCATCCTAATTGGCTAATATTGCCTTCCAAAGTTTGCAGGATTGCTCCGATTTTGAACAAAATGCCTCAAATCATCGACGCAGCTTGCGATTACCGTGAATTTTGCCACACATATTCCCACTACGTCAAGGAGCAAATGCTACCCTTTTCACATTGGCCAGTTATAGCGCCACCAGCAGGTAGACTTTAGCAAAACACATTTTTGGAACACAATGCCACAAATCATGCATGCAGCATCCGACTACCATGAAAGGTCTTGCCACCCTTTTTTACATTGGCCTATTATAGCCCCACCAGGATGCCTGGCCTGGTGGAGACCTGTGCTCGGAAGAGCACTGCTTCTAGTTTTTTTTTTAGCTTTATTATTGTTATATTGTCGTTGTGATGCTGTTAGAACAGTCTCGCCACACTTGGATCTCACTGCCAGTACTTGTATTAGTAGTATTAGTGACAAATAAACGTGTTTATTCTCGATTCATAGATGCAGGGTAATGGCAATCTAAGTCAGTGTTTCTCAACCTTTTTTCTGCATGGGCACACTTTTCATGTCCCAAGAATCCATGGGCACACCAACATAATACAGGGGTGTAAATCTCGTCACTGTCGGGAAGAAACCTTCTATCTCCAAGTTTCAAATGTGTACGTTTCTTTGCAAAGTAAAGCCCTGCTTCATCATACAAGGCTGTCGCACAACAGTAGTGAAAACAGCCGATCTAGATCGGCTGTTTTCATTCGTTTAAATCATTTTTAAAATGATAAATACAATACTGGCTTTCAAGCAGTTTCAAGGGGCACACTTGACCCTTCTCAGGGGCACACCAAAGGTCCCCAGGCACAGTGGTTGAGAAACACTGATCTGAAGTCATTCACCATAATTAACGTGTTAAGTCACTTGACTTCACATCAGATCAGATCAGAAAATAGAAGGGGTGTGTCATAACAGGTTATCTGATATGTGATATGATGTATAATGCTTTTCAACGCCTCAGGGTTACGCCTCATTTGTACTTGACTACACGCCAGTGTCGCACACTGAACATGGTAGATCGTCAAGCCCACAACGTGTCGCACCGAGAGGCGTTGTGGGCTTGTAGATCTGCTATTTGACATGATGCGTCATGACATGATGCGCAACCAATTATAAATCATCAGGAGTTGTGACAAAAGCCTCCCCAGTTACCTTGTAGTTCTGGATTAGGAAGAGTGTGTTTGTCTATATCATTGGTTTCCAAGGGAGTGGGGACCCCCAGGGGTCATTGAGGGGGTTTCAGGGGGTCCCCAGATGAATAATTGACAGTTAGGAGCCAACAGGTCTGTAAAGACAGGTCCTTTCAGATAGGGCTGTCACAATTATTACATAATCGTCTAATCGCAATTATTTGACATAATCGTGATTATTTTTCATAATCGTCATAATCGTTTCCATGTTGAAAAATGTTCATATATTAAAAAAAAAAGTCAAAAATAGTGGAAATAGCAGCTCTACAAGCTCACAACGCGTTGCATCGCGACGCGTTGTGAGCTTGTAGATCGGCTATTTCCACTATCAAAGTTATTTTTTAAGTAGTAAGTTGTCAAATATGTCAGTCATTTCTTTGTATATTTAGGTTATGTGTCATATCTGCCATGTCTTCAAAGCCTAAAAGCCAAACAGAAATGTAATCATCGACGACAAAAACACAATTAAATCGTTAATCGCCAATTATTTGGGTGACAATTAATCGTCATGTAAAATGTCATATCGTGACAGCCCTACTTTCAGACATAAAATATGCATATGCATATCAACCTTCTGGTGTGCTGTTGTTAGTGTATCTATTTATACATGGTTAATGACAACTCCAGATTAATTTATGTCAAACTGAGAATGCCACTTAATTCACACATCTTCTTTTCTCAGTCACTTTCAACTCTTTCTGCCCATTTCCATTGTTCATGCACAGCAAAGTCCACAGCATTCAAATGTAGTTTAGCTCAACACAGTAACAATTAATATGAATTGGGTCAGTGGCGTCAGTTCAGAAAAAGCTAAGGTATGGCAACATGACTGGTGTCTTGCACGCGTGCCTTTGCGCGCATGCAACCGTTCCAGCCTGGAACGGTTGTTCAAGTGCAGCTAAACTTGGCATATTTGTAAATGTGCCACAATGAACAATAATGCATTGCACCTGTGCAGCTGACCTGCGGAACCTGGGAATATACCATTATGTCAAGATGGGGAGAATACAAGTGTGGAGAATATAATTATAAAACCTTGTTAAAGTGACCTTTTAAAAAAAAATGCATTTGTAGTTATTTTACTGTAATTTAACAACATGATAAGCAGCACAGATAGACAAAGAGACATTCATGGATTTATATTTAAAAGTAACTTTTGTTTTCCCCCCTGGACCCAGGGTATGGCAGCCTCATACCCCTGCCATACCCAATTGACGCCCCTGAATTGGGTGTTCGTTTGTACACTCGGCGTTAGAGCAACACTCAGGGTTTTACTGTGCAGTTTGCCTGCTAACGCCCCGTGAGCCTGATGTGTTTGCGCTTGCCCTCGATGCTACGCTCTGCCCCTAGCTGCCATAGGGTTCAAGCGGCTGCGAAGGTAGCCAGCTACAGTATGTACCTGGCTGATGCGTGGCCTTGGATGCCATGGGCCGTACGTGCCAGGTCCTGTCCAAGGGCTCCAATTTGAGTTCTCCCCCGTCGGGCCAGAAAAAGCCTGTAAGGTAAACACATCTGCACTCCTGCTGAGTGCGTGCTTCTAGGAAGACGGTCCCAGTTGGCCGCGTAATGGATGACGAACTGCGGGTTCCTCTATGCGAGAGCTTTCAGCAGCTTCTGATGCGCGGTTTACCCTCCGTCGTGCGGCGGTATGTCGTGAGGCGCTAGGGCTGTCACAATTGTTACATAATCGTCTAATCGCCATTATTTGAGGTAATCGCAAATTATTTTGCATAATCGTCATAATCGTTTCCATGTTGAGAAAAGTTAATATAGTTTCAGACACTATCAAAAGGTAGTGGAAATAGCCGATCTACAAAAAAGTAGTGGAAACAGCCAATCTACAAAAAAGTAGTGGAAATAGCCGATCTACAAGCTCACAACGCGTCGCATTGGCTATTTCCACCATCAATGTTCTTTTTTAAGTATAAGGTTGTCAAATATGTCAGTAATTTCTTTGTATGTTTAGGTTATGTGTCATATCTACCATGTGCAACTTCAAAGCCTAAAAACCAAACAGAAATGTAATTGTCAACGACAAAAACACAATTAAATCATTCATCGCATTTATTTGAGTGACAATTAATCGTAATTTAAAATGTCATAATCGTGACAGCCCTAGCTGTCACAATTGTTACATAATCCTAGTGTTGGGGAAGTTAAAGTTACATGTAACTGAGTTACATAACTAAGTTACCTTTTGCTGTAACTTGCTGGTAACTGAGTTACATTCATATTTCTGTATAACTCGTCAAGTAACTGAGATACTTTTTGGGTCATTTTTGGCTCAAGTTACAAGTTACAAGAAGTTACAAGCGAAGGTGAAATGTCATAATCGTGACAGCCCTATGAGGCGCAACGTAGCCGATCTTGCGAGCGGGGCTTGCAGATCGGCTACTCTTGCTCTGAGCAGTGCATGACTTATTTCACACCTGAGCTTTCGTGAGAGGCCGATTGAAAGGCAGCCGTGCTGCTGCCCATACCACGGGCCAAATTCCTGAAATAATTGCGGCCCGACACAGCCGATGATGGCCCTCTGAGATCTTGACCTTGACTGTTGCGACGGTGTTCTAACACGCCTTAAGCAAAAGAAAAAGAAGGGAAAAAAAACACTCAATAGGCTCAAAATTGTACAGAACACTGCTGCCTTAAAGGGATATAAAATGGGGATAAAGTGGTACATGTATGATTTATAATATTATAATTTATATCTACAAAGTAACTAGTTACTAAAGCTTTCAAATAAATGTAGGAGTAAAAGTACAATATTTGGATCCCAGATATAGTGGAGTAGAAGTTAAACATTTGGAAATTGGAAATACTCAAGTAAAGTACAAATACCTCAAAGTTGTACTTAAGTACAATACTTAAGTAAATGTACTTAGTTACTTTACACCACTGTCTTTGGGGCAGTAGGACATATGACATTCATTTTGAGCATATGCATATATCAAATGCTGGAAAAAAAAGCTTTTTGTAATCTTATTTTTTTAACAAGTGCTTTATAAATAGAGTTATTATCTTCAGATCTAGGGGGATGGGGGGGGTTACAGATGCTGCTCAGAGTCCGAGCTCTCTTCCTGTTTCCAACGCCGCTCCGCTTCCAAGCCAAGTCTGCAATTTGCTGCTCGGTTGACCAGAATCGACTGTTAGACAATAAGACGTGACACTCCTATCTGGGGATCCAGCAGGGAGCCCATAGAGCATCGCAACGGAAGTGGATTCCTGGGGTCACTTAATATTCCCCATTCATTTTCGCCATAGACTTTTACAAAAATATTTATAACAATTATGTTAAGCCTCGAACCAAGCCATCCAGGATGGAGGTGAATCATGATCATATAACCTTTTTTTTCTATGAAAAGAACATTTTGAAAATCGCTAAACAAAGGGTAGTTATTAAATGTAGTATATCAAATAATGTAATATTAAAATATGTTTTCACATAGGATCAAAGGTTTTATGGTCATGATTCACCTCCATCCTGGATGGCTTGGTTCGAGGCTTAACATAATTGTTATAAATGGCGAAAATGAATGGGGAATATTAAGTGACCCCAGGAATCCACTTCCGCTGCGATGCTCTATATAGAATGGAAGGCCCCGCAGTCTTAATTCTTTAAGCCCACATCACGTTAGATTTGAACCACTTTAACAATTGTTTTATGCTTTAACTATTGAAAAATAGCAGATATACAAGCTCGCAGCGCGGCACCGAGTGCCGCGCTCCGAGCTTGTAGATCTGCTATTTTTGAAAAATCGTGAAAATGTGTGCAAGTCTTTGAATATCTTCAACCCGATCTTTGACCCGACTTCTAAAATCCTTCCTCTGAATGATCTGAAACAGTCAAGGACACCCTAAAATTACAGGTATTTGGCCGTGGACCCCCCATCTCAAAATATGTTGTTCCAGGGACCCCCCAGAAGCAAATATTTGAGTTACAAAAGTTTGCTTTGAAAAATATAATATTGGAAAAATGTGCACTCATTTTCACAGTTTTTCAATAGCTTAAAGGAAAAATATGCAAGTTTGTCTGTACACAAAAATATTCCCCCCTCCCCATCCCCTCTATGACAGGCATCAAACAGGTAGTTGTCTTTGATGCTTTCATTGATTAAAGAGATCACTAACGAGGACTTGACGCTTTTATGGCCCAATCAATTACCTTAGTGCACAACCCCTTTGAAGTTCAAAGGGAGCAATTAACAATTTTGCTGCCATTTTAAACATAGCTGTACTAAGCAGCTGCCAAATTGTCCTTACCTTTTAACATGGGCACGCGCACGCATCGTGCACAATCTGTGCGCGACTCATCTAGTAGACGTGTAGACTCGGTGACAGCTTTCGAATAAAAAAAACCCCATTGAAATAGACATATCCGTTGCCACGCTGTATACCTGCTTATCCGCCAGTGTTTACATGAAAAAACATTGGAAAAAGCCAGCTGTGCGCTATGGTAACACGTGGACACGTTCGCGCACATAGCAGACGATATGTGCGCAGATCATATGCCAGGCGGGTAGAGGAATCAAACAGCTACAAAATAAATAAAAAAACATGTGAAAAAATACCATTCTATGGCCATGCAGTCAGCTCACTTGTTTACAATGAAAAGCTATGCGAACGGAGCTGCGATTGGACGTCAGACCGGATATGGAAACCTAGATCCGGTCCAAACGGGAAATACGACCGGATACAGTTAGGGGGCGGGCCTAAAGTCTCCGAAGCGGCTATATACAGCAATCCTACTTTTAAGCGTTTCATAATGATTAAAGATAATTACATCTTCGGGCTCCTCGGGCATCGCAGACTCAGAGTGGTACAGCGGGAAATCTCCGGTTTCGACGGGGATCGCAGAGTATGAGTTAAGAGCTCTGGCTGAGCTCCCCCTGACAAAAACGTCCCTCCACTGTTTCTGTTGACATTTAATGTCAACATAAAGAGTGGAACAGAACAGAAATACCAGGGGATGTGTCTTATTGCAAGGAAACACGGCAACACAATAATATAGTTACCGATGAAGGGAAATGACTGCTAAAATAGTTTATACATATACTGTACATGTTTTAGTAGTCTTAAAGTTACACATAATTCCTTTAAGCATCAAATAATTCCAGGTCTTGAAGGGTTAATTCAGGCAGTAGACCTGACATGATGGTGCTGAGCCTTCCTCCACACCCACCTCTGTGGGACAGCTTGTACTGCAGAGAGACACGGCACCCCCCGAAGTGTGCTCCTGGCCCTGTGTGTGTGTGTGTGTGTGTGTGTGTGTGTGTGTGTGTGCGCGTGTGTGTGTGTGTGTGTGTGTGTGTGTGTGTGTGTGTGTGTGTGTGTGTGTGTGTGTGTGTGTGTGCAGGGGCGTCACAAGGCGGGGGGAAAGTGGGACTGAGTTACTAGGGCCCAAGGCGGAGGGGGCCTTAATTATTTTATGCTTTAGCTATTGAAAAATCGCAGATATACAAGCTCACAGTGTGGCACCGAGTGCTATTTTTCAATATAAAATCCACCTTGGGCCTTAGTAACTCACTCCCACTCCCCTCCACCCCCCCCCCCCCCCCCCTTTGTGACGCACCTGGTGTCAACACAAACACAATTAAATTGGTCCAAGAAAGGAGCCTTGTGGGATATTCTCTCTCACAAACTCAGTTTTCTATTGAAAAGATATGATTTGATCATGTCAAGTTGACCGGGGAGATGTTCCCTGTGTGGGGGACTTGGAGAGGAGAGCAACAACAACTGTCCTGGGCTGGGAGGCAGAGATCAGATCAGATCAGATCAGATCAGAGATAGGATTATATAAAGCCTTACTGTTACACACAGGGGCGTCACAAGGGGGGCGGGGGAGTGGGACTGAGTTACCAGGGCCCAAGGTGGAGGGGCCTTCATTATTTTATACTTTAGCTATTGAAAAATAGCAGATATACAAGAAGCTCACAGTGTGCAAATCTTTGAATATACCGGTATGTATTTTTTAAGCGCACGTTTGTACTAAAATTTTGCTTCTGGGGGGTCCCTGGAACTGAATACATATGATTTTGGGGGTCCTTCACATGAAAAGGTTTGAGCACCACTGACATAGAAACATAGGTTTTTCAAAAAACCTTAGAAGGATTTGAAATATTCAGACTGCAAAGATTTTCACGATTTGAAAAAATCACACCCGTGTGAACTGAGCGGTGGAGTCTGTGCGCGCGCGTGTGTGTGTGTGTGTGTGTGTGTGTGTGTGTGTGTGTGTGTGCGTGCGTGCGTGTGTGTGAGTGTGAGTGTGCCTTGCCTGTTCTGGCCTGGCCTGAACAACAGCGCCCCTCCCTTAACATGTGTGGTCAGAAAAGGTACTACACCACAGGCTTGAGGCTACATACAGACCCACCCACCCACATACATACATACATACATACATACAAACAAACATACATACCTACACACACGGCCACGCTATGGAGACGGTGTGACCACCGCTCAAAAATAGCAGATCTACAAGCTTGCAGCGCGGCACTCGGTGCCGCGCTGCGAGCTTTTATACAAAATGTGAGTGGATCTTTGTACCCAGGGCCCAGAATTTGGTGCGACTCCCCTGTGTTTGTGTGTGTGTGTGCATGTGCGTGCGTGTGTGTGTGTGTGTGTGTGTGTGTGTGTGTGTGTGTGTGTGTGTGTGTGTGTGTGTGTGTGTGTGTGTGTGTGTGTGCAAGAGCGGAACGAAAGCACGGTATGTGTGTGTTTGAGTAAAGCCTGAGTTATACGTCGTTGCGCGTGGTGGGTGTCATGTATCGGAAACAGCCAATCTACAAGCTCACAAAGTGTCCAGGACACCCATGAGTCTGGGTCTGTGGCAGAAATCGCAGTCGAGTCGAGCACGTTGTGAATCCGTACGTGCAACAGTGTGCCTCTTGGTGTTTTGTTTGTATGTGTGTGCACGCCTGTGCGTGTCTGATGTGTGTGTGTGTGTGTGTGTGCAAGCATATGTGAGCAAGACCACTGTTTTTGGTATATGTGTTATGTCACATGTGTGTAAGCATGAGTCTGCACTTGCCCCTGTGTGTGTGTACATGCTTTCATGTGCACGTAACTATGAATGTGTGTGTGTGTGCGCAGTAGGGATGGGACGATATGAAAATGTCATATCACGATTATTGTGACCAAAGAAATTGCGATTTATGATAATATCGCGATAATCAAAATCCATTATCCTGTGGCGGAACATTTGCCAAAAAATAGCCGGTCTACAACAAGGTCACAACGCGTCGCAAAGCTTGTAGATCTGCTATTTTTTGGCAAAGACATTTGATAGAGAGTGAAAAAAGGATGTATCAAGTACGTATATTATAAGTACATTTGACCAATTCTAGAGGGTTTAAGTGGTACCGGATATGCAGCTCGAGCAAATAAAAGGTGAATTGATCCCAGTGCATGACGGGAGGACGATATCACGATAAATTAAATCTCCATGATACGATTATCGTTTTTTATCACGATAAACGATAATATTGCGTATCGTCCCATCCCTAGCCGTGCACGCATGTTTGTGCAGAGACTCAAACATCTCCGGTTTCTCCTGGAAAGTGGGAGTGTCTGTAGTGTGTTGCACTTGGAATAATGTTGGAATTATGTAAGGGAGCAAAACAAGAATCTCCCCGGCCGCCAATATGCTCTGCATGTGTGTGTGTGTGCGCTGTGATTGTCTGCAAAAACTCTCTCACACACACACACACACATGCGCACGCACGCACACACAGGTAATGCTATACTTGTGAGGCTGAGGACATCAAAAGGCTTTAGGACAGTGGTTCTCAAAGTGGGGTCCGGGGACCCCACCAGGGGTCCTTGAGGGAGTTCCAGGGGGTCCCCAGCTAAATGATAGGAACCAAAAAAATGCACTCTTATGGATCTGTAACTCAGAGAGTGTACAAATGGAACCAAATGGATCTGTCAGGGTCGGGTAGATTGGCTATTTTCACTCGTTTTGTGCTACAGTGTGTTGTGTGATGAAGCAGGGCTTTACTTTACGAAAAAATTTGACACTTGGAGATACAAGGTTTCTGCTGGACAATGGCGATATACTGGGGATATTTGGCCCTCACAAGTAGGGCTGTCACAATATGACATTTTACATGACGATTAATTGTCACCCAAATAATTGGCGATTAACGATTTAATTGTGTTTAATTGATGATTACATTTCTGTTTGGCTTTTAGGCTTTGAAGACATGGCAGATATGATACATAACCTAAATATACAAAGAAATGACTGACATATTTGACAACTTACTACTTAAAAAATAACTTTGATAGTGGAAATAGCCGATCTACAAGCTCACAACGCGTCGCGATGCAACGCGTTGTGAGCTTGTAGATCTGCTATTTCCACAATTTTTGACTTTTTTTTTAATATATGAACATTTTTCAACATGGAAACGATTATGACGATTATGAAAAATAATCACGATTATGTCAAATAATTGCGATTAGACGATTATGTAATAATTGTGACAGCCCTACTCACAAGTTGAGTAACACTAACCACCAACCCGAATCTTTTTCTAATTGTAGACCTAACACTGAACATCTTTTGTACTTTTTTAATAAAGAACTGTACATAGAGATATACTGTATAGGTAAATAATTGATCCGATATCTGCATATTGGGTTGTTGCGATAACAATACAATATTAGTACACAGTTAAAACAACTCACGATGTCTATTTCTCAAATTCTACCATACTTGTGGACAGTGGTGGAAAAAGTACTCAAATGTTTTACATAAGTAAAAGCATCAATACTGCAATGTGTAGACTCTGTTACAAGCAAAAGTCCGGAATTCAAAATGTACTTACTAAAAGTACAAAAGTATTGGCATAAGATTTTTCAAATGTATAAAGATCTTTTGAAAATAGCAGATCTACAACCTCACAATGCGTTGCGATGTGACGCATTGTGAGGTTCTAGATCTGCTATTTTCAAATGGCCGAAATGTTTTTTTTTTTTTTTTTTATATAATAATCAATCTGCAAAGTAATTTTGTAAACAAAGTTTTCAAATAAATGTAGTGAAGTAAAAGTACAATATTTGCCTCTGAGATGTGGTGGAGTAGAAGTAAAAGTATTGGAAATTGGAAATATACAAGTAAAGTACAAATACCTCAAAATTGTACAGTACTTAAAGGGGAAGACCACCCATATGAACTATGTCATCCTACTAATAAAGGAGCAAACTCACGCTCTAACGCTCTAACGCTCAACTCACTCACGCTCTAACGCTCTAACGCTCACGCTTATCGACGTTTATCTATTCACTCGCTTCAGCAACCGATCCCAAAGTTCACATGGTATTGGCCATTAGCATTATACCAACACTGACGGAGCCCGAATTTCATTTCTCCCAAATTAAAGCAGTTTTTCGAACGGGTAAGGTCTAGTTAATATAACTTAGAGGAGTTGTGTGAAAATAGAAAAAAAGTTCCCCCCCTTCTGTGTTGCCTAGAACTGGAGGAATGATTTTGGGGTTTGTATTGTAAAGTACAATGTGTGATGTCATCAAGTTGTACTTTGCAATACAAACCCCTAAATCAATCCTCCAGTTGTAGGCAACACAGAAGGGGGGAACTTTTTTTTTATTTCCACACTCCTCTAAGGTATATTAACTGCTTCACAGCCAAATCGCCTTCCATCGCCATTTTGAGGAGGGTGAGGAGGGTGAGGCAGCCAGATCGCCAAACGTCGCCTTGGGGATCATTTTCTGATTTTTTTGGTATTTTTTTGACATTTTTTGAGCTATAAATGACCATTCTAGGTTCATATAAGCTTTTTTTTTTTTTTTTTTTTTTTACATTTACAGTCAATTTAATTCGACACATGAATTAATGTTTCTGGAAACAAGTGGCAATGCATGTACATTTGTGTGATGATTAGCTGTATGTACTGTAAGCACATAAAATGGATTTATTTGTCGAATTTGATTAGATTTCTTTTCCCAGTTCACAAGCTAATTCTTGGAATTTCATCCATATTAAACATTGTCACAGGATTCACATTGTTATTGTCATTGCTACTGACCAGAGGATAAAACTTAACAGTCCAAATTCTGTAACAGGCTAGAAGTTCAGCGGCCTGGGGGTCATGAACTGCTTGACCATGTCATCTGTCACGTCTTTCCTTCTCTGTTGGTGTTCGGTAATCATTGGCTGAAGTGTGTCAATCAAACGTTTTTTCAACTCCCCTGTTAGCAGAGCTCCACTGGTATAGTCCCGTCTGATCTTCTCCAGCTGTTCATCGTCTTCCAGGAAGAAGGTCAGGTACATGAAGGACACATCTACATCTGGGTTACCACCATCCTTCCTGTGTTCCTCCAACGTTTTCCCTCCAGAGAACGCATGCTTCTTTATCTTGTTCTTGATCTGCTCGGGTGTGTCAGTGAGGAAAATGGAGGAGTTAGCGTCACTGGCGCTCATCTTTGTCTGAGCCCCCTGCAGGGCCGGGAAGAAGGTGGAGTGCAGCAAGGCTGGCTTTATATAGCCGATCCTGGGGGCTACACCTGAATTTTACCGTCATTCTGAAGTAGGGGTCCTGGTCTATGGCACAAGGGATAAGACACTGAACATCCTTTCTGCCGTTGAAGATATGAGGGAAAGAGCTACTGAAGGATGGAGCTGCCTGGATGGCTGGGAAGCTGATCTTTCCTATGCAGTCACTTTCCGTGAAGCCAAAGATCCCTTTGACCTGGTTGAAAGTGACATGTTTCTGGATCTTCACCACGTTACGGTAAAATTCAGGTGACGAACCCATATAATCGAGGTCGGAGAAGATGAATGTCTTGTTGACATCAAAGCCACAGGCAATGATGTCCTTAGCATTCTCCATTGCATAGTGGTGACATTCCTCCAGTGTCAGGTCCTTCCACAAGTATTTCTCATCGTCTGTCAGTTGGATGACCAGGGGGATGTCGAACACATCCTGCAGCCACTTGGTGAAGATGAAGGGGATGAGGTGTCCAACATGCATGGACCCTGATGAGGGTCCTCTGCCGGTGTACAGATAGAAGGACTTGTTCTTTTCGTATGCATCCAGCACCTGGTCCATATCTCTGTGAGAGAAAAATATTTCTCTTCTCAGAAAGCGGTGGGCTTTCTGGCCGGCCACCTTCTCCAGTCTGTCCACCAAGTCCTTCTCTATTTTGCTGCTGCCAAACCTGACTATCAGTTTGTCCTAGTCCACTCCCTTGGCACTGGTGGTGGACACATTCCATGGGTCAACTGTATCCCCATCAGCACCATCTTCTGATGGCCCGTTGTCGTGGACAACAGAATCCTCTGAGGGCGGACATCCCGGTTTGTAGTCTTGAGTCTCTTGACCCGTTATCTGTTTGTATTCCAGTTTTAACTTTAACAGAATTTTGGACGGCGGCATCGACATCGGCTTTATCAGCCTTGTCTATTTTTAAGGTTCTGACTTGGTCTCCTTGTGCGGTTACTCTATCGTACACTTCTCTTGGGCTCAAGCCCCCTGCACCATCGCATTGACCATCTGCCATCTTCACACGGTATATTCTTTAGTTGACAGCTTACTCATTCAGCTTGCATCCAGGTTCATATAAGCTTAAGCTATGAAAAAGCGCTGGAAATGACATCATCGATGACGTAACCCGGAAGCCGTTTGCCCATAACAAAGCATAGGCCTTTTTTTAGCATTGAAAGCTAACGTTTTTCTTATCAAACTTTACCATATTTAAACGGATTTTCATTCGGAAAAAAGTGGCAGAGTGGTCACCCAGGAGCAAAAACGATTGTGCACGGCGTGCGCACGACGTGCACAGCGTGCACGAACGCTCCCGTTCGTCCGGACCGGCCCATAATGGCGGCGCCCATAGGCGGCCATTATGGTCCAGGCTGGTCCAGCCTAGAAGACCTAATCCTTGGGCACTCTCTAGTGGTGAGTTAGATGTACTACAGTCTACCATTATAATTATGCCTGCTAGGAATCTGTACTCCATAGTTTGAAAATTAATAATATTCCTGGCAGTATAGGCGCACAAGCATATTGTAAATGGCTGTGTATGTGTTAATGACATAGTTCAATATTGAAAATGGGTGGTCTTCCCCTTTAAGTACATTTACTTAGTTACTTTACATCATTGCTTGTGGACTGGGGACGTTTGGTCCTCACAAGTAGCCTATAGTAACACAAACACACACATGCACACATGCACACATGCACACATGCACACAATGCACAAACACCTGATTTCAGTTGACTTTTGCCCCTCAACAAAGAAACTTCGTCTTCAAAGACAAAAGAGTGCAGGCCAGGGGGAAGCACAGAGAGGAGCGTCATGAGAGAACCGGAGTACAACAGCCGCTCTATCCGATGGCCGAAGGCGCCAGCCACCTTATTTTTCCTGCGCTCGGAATTTCCTTTTTCGCCGCGTCTCTTCTGGAGCCCTTGTGATGGTTGTTTTATGACCGGCGGATGTCAGATTTACCTCACACAGAGCACAGAGAACAGGGACGTGCAGAGAATGTTAGAGGAGGCAGGGGATGGAATTTCCAAAAGGGCCTTTTGGTGAAAATATCGAAAATAGCAGACCTCCAAGCTCACAACGCGTCGGGCTGCGACGCGTTGTGAGCTTGGAGGTCGGCTATTTTCAGTGCTTGATACCACACTTGACTAAGCATAGTCTTCAGGTATGGCATGGAAAGAGGGCATTTGCATTTCTTTCGCCATAATAAAAACTGCGTTTGTGGACTGGAGAGGGCACTTTTTACAGACGGATAAAAAGGGCAGGGGCTCAAGCCCCCTTTTATGTATATGTGTGCACGTGCCTGCAGAGCACAGAGAATGACCCTCCGACTGCATTATGTCCTGCAAAGGGTGGAAGGAGTGCTTTGAATGTCCTACTTAAAGGAGTAGTTCACCCCCAAAATGACTTTTTCTTTTTCTATTGATTACTCCATGGAGACTTGAATTCATGTTATTTTTCTTTTGGTTTTGTCGCATTCCTAAGCCAATAATTTGAGGAGAATCTATGGTGTCTCCATAGGGAACAAAGCAGACTCTTTGTGTCTCCATAGGGAACAAAGCAGACTCTGTGTGTCTCCATAGGGAACCACTGCTGGTCATCAAATTATTGCCTAGGAATGCTACAAAAACAAAAACATATCCCTGAAAAATATCTCTTCAAAGATGTCATGATTTTTCAAAAATAGCAGATCTACAATCTCATTTTTATTTTATTCGTATAATTTTTATCCTACGATTTTGTAACCCATTTTTTCACCCAGTGCCAATTGCCTAACCTTGAATCCTGGCTTCTGCTCTCCCTCTGCCACGCCTGGTCAGGGGAAGGCTTTATAGAAACCAGGACTACTGCATGTTTTTATGAGGGTATCTACCCTAGGAGACACGGGGAGAACATGCAAACTCCACACAGAAAGGCCCTTTCGCCAACTCCACCTAGTGTGGGCACTGATGACGCGGAGGAGGAAACACGCCCTCCAGCACCCACAGCGTCCCCCGGCGGGAATCGAACCCAGGACCTTCTAGCCGCGAGGCGACAGCGAGATCTACAAGCTCATAAGTGCCATGCTATGAGCTTGAACGCGATAACCCATATAGGAGCGCATTTCGAGTAAATGACAGAAAACATAAGAATACGTTTGTTAGACTAAAGTCAGTGTAATCCGCGGCTTCCTCAAAGAAAAAGAAGGGGAAAAAGCGGTGGGAAATATAAGGGTCAGGCCTCTGCACGAGTCGGGCGCGTTTTAATGATTAATGCTCGGACGTCGATTCGGGGGCCTCGGGGCGGACAAAAAAACTGTCGGACGCGTTTCGGAACGGACAGAAAAAAATGGCCCCGATCCCAGCTCTAGTGTGTGTGTGTGTGTGTGTGTGTGTGTGTGTGTGTGTGTGTGTGTGTGTGTGTGTGTGTTTGCGTTTCTAATATCCAGGGACATTAAACACTTTGAGAACATTTATTATAAAAGGCCTCATTATAAAGCCATCGTCGCAATGTCATCATTATAAAGTCATTAGTGCGTGAATTTATGCTCCGTAATCATTTGTAATTGACGGGGAGTTGGTACCGGGAGCTGCTCCGGAAACGTCATGGCTTTATGTTTTTGTTGCTTCAGAAAATGTACTCACACACGCACACACACACACACACACGTGCACACACACACGCGCGCACACACACGCACGGACGCACACACGCACGCACACGCAGTGTTGGGGATGTTACTTGTACAGTTACAAGTACAGTTACAAGTACAGTTACAAGTAACTCACCATGGCAGTAACTTGGTCAAGTTAAAGTTATACCCCTGGAGAAATGTAACTTTTAAAGTTTCAAGTTACATAAAAAAAAGTAACTTGAGTATAACTTGAGTTACTTTTTTTTTCAGCGTTAAATTGAGTGTACATTTGGTGTGCATGAAACAAAATATAATATCCTACAAAAAAGTCAGAAATATGCCTCTCAACTGAGTTTTGTTTTATTTCAAAAAGGTTGACATTTTCTTTGGTAAATATCTGTTTACCTAATATGAAGTTAAAAAAAGAAGAAAATTATGATCTGTTGAGGACATTTGATCGTCAATCTTAGCATAACTTAAATGAACAAATTGTAAATGTAAATTGTAACTTGAGCCAAAAATGACCCAAAAAGTATCTGAAGTTACATGACGAGTAGAAATATGAATGTAACTCAGTTACCAGCAAGTTACAGCAAAATGTAACTTAGTTACGTAACTCAGTTACATGTAACTTTAACTTCCCCAACACTGCGCACACGGCCCCTAAGTCCCAGGCGTTACACTTTGGTTCTTGCATCAAGGTTGTTCTCCAGGAATGTGTTCTTATCTACTTGTCCAGGCCATTTCTCTGTCTCGCTTGTTATCAAAACAGCTTCAGATCAGCGTGTTGTCCAGTATGTGACCTTCAGTCCTACCGCCTGTGACCGACCTGTCAGGCAGAGGCATTTACTGACACATTTTTTTTAGGTCAGCGGTTCTCAACCTGTCGGTCGGGGCCCACTGGTGTGCCATGAGGACATAGAAAGTGGGCCCCCATAATAGGGCTGTCATGATTATGACATTTTACATGACGATTCATTGTCACTCAAATAATTGCGATTAACGATTTAATTGTTGTTGACTATTACATTTCTGTTTGGCTTGTAGGCTTTGAAGTTGCATATGGCAGATATGACACATAACCTAAATATAAGAAATGAAGGACATATTTGACAACTTTACACTAGAAAAAGAACATTGATTGTGGAAATAGCCGTTCTACAAGCTCACAACGCGTCGCATCACAATTCTTTTTAATGTTTGAACATATAAACATTTTTCAACATGTAAATGATTATGACGATTATCACAAAATAATTGCGATTATGTCAAATAATTGCGATTATGTCAAATAATTGCGATTAGACGATTATGTAATAATTGTGACAGCCCTACCCATGCATATAATTGGCAAAACACTAAAAAAAAAATTGATAATTTTACATGAATATACATAAAAAAAATAACACCTAGTGTGAAGTGCACGGTGCTACTTATGAGATCATTTCATTAAGCGTCCGGCGAAGCTTGGCCAATGTGACCGTCAGTACAACAGACTTTGAGCACTTTGTGCCAAGATGAGGGGGCCAGCGATTCCAAATAACGCATCAGGGCGTGTGCAGAGAATTTTAGAGAGGCAGGGGCTGAAATTTATAAAAGGACATTTTGGTGAAAATATTTGGACAGTACTCCTACATATTTAGTGGAAAAATCAAGCAAATCAGTACACAGTATCTCTGATAGTCATTAAACGAAGCGGGTATTTCCGATTCTTCATATTCCATCCTGATTGGCTTCAAAGGTTTTCAGGACTGCTCCGTTTTGACAAAATGCCTCAAATCAGGAACACAGAGTGTGATTTCTGTGAAACTTTGCACTCACATTCCCACGAGGTAGAGGAAGAAATACCACTTGAAATGTTTCACATCAGCCTCATGATGGTGCTATAACAGGCTGATTTGTGTTTTTACCTATAACTCCACCGATCAGTGTAAAATGTTGGATGCACACTCCCTAGAGGCCAAGGAAAAACCTTTGCCCTGCATTTTTCAAATCTGCCTTTTATAGCGCCACCAGGAGGCCGACTTACGTAAAAATGTATTTGTATTATTCGTCCAGATCTTATCCAAATCTCACGCAACTTGGTACACATGATATCTATAGTCATGTGATGAAGACAGACACAAAAAAATCTAATAAAAAAAAATTGGCTTCCCTTCCAAAGTTTGCAGGATTGATTGATTTTGAACAAAATGCCTCAAATCATGAACGCAGCGTGCTATTTCTGTGAAATATTGCACGCACATTCCCACTAGGTTGAGGAACAAGTGCCACCCTTTTCACATTGGCCTGTTATAGCGCCACCAGTAGGTCGACAAGTGTTTCGAACAAAGCGCCTCGAATGATGAATGCGGCGCCCGATTGTCGTGAAAGGCCGAAGAAGACATGGCACCCTTTTCACTTTGGCCTCTTATAGCGCCACCAGGAGGCCACAATAACCTTGCCTGGCTCCAGCCAATAGACCCGCCCACTCTCTGAGTGGACTGCTTCTCTTGGTCTGGAATTGGCATATGACGCGCCTCTTTCTATGGTATCTTGGCAAACCAACCAATGAAATCAATGCAAGACGGAGGAGGGGTGGGTCTAACTTTTGAAAATCAACAGAAACAGTGGAGGGAGGGGTGGCTCACCAGAGCTCTTAATTGCTCCCTTTGAACTTCAAAGGGGTTCTGAACTGCAGTAATTGATTGAGCCATACAAGTGTCAATAGCTCGTAGTGCTTCTCTCTAATCAATGAAACATCAAAGACAACGACTTGTTTGATGCCTGTCATACAGGGGAGGGGGAGGGGGGAATGTTTTGTGTACACAAGTCAAACACAACCCCTCCCACCAGATCTCTTGTGATTGGGAATTTCGAATTTTAAATCCCCTCCCCTTTGAAATCTTTTGTCAATGGGACAATGTCAGACTCAAGCTCCAGCGCAGAGTCTGAACTCAGGCTAACAATAACCTACCTGACCTGGCGGAGACCTATGCTCTAGTTACAATCTAAAACATGAACCCTTGTTAAAAAACAAAAACAAAGTTGTCCTTTAAGTGGTCTGATGGGTGGGCTGGGCACAAGGTTTTCATTTGGGCCCTGATCCAGAAAAAGGTTGAGAGAACCATTGTTTCAGATGAGACACTTTGTCTGTGCTTTGGAGTTAAGTGTCCCCCCCCCCCCCACAGGATGTTCTGTTGTGAGAAAATAACATGTCGCGATGCACTTCATGGCTTCTCTTGTTGCTTGCGCCATCTGTTTGGAGTAGGGATGGGACGACATGAAAATGTCATATCACGATTATTGTGACAAAAGAAATCGCTATTTACGATATTATCGCGATAGTCAAAATCCATTACCCTGGGGCGGAACATGTTGTGAGCTTGTAGATCTGCTATTTTTTGGCAAAGAGATTTGTTAGAGAGCGGAAAAAAATACTGTATCAAGTATAAGTACCTTTTGCCAATTACAGAGGGTTTAAGTGGTACCGGATTTGCAGCTCGGCAAATAAAAGGTGAATTGATCCCAGGGCATGACGGAGGACGATGTCACGTGAGTGTATTTTATCGCGATAAACGATAATATCGCGTATCGTCCCACCCCTATTGCTTGCACCATGTGTTTGGAGAGAAGTCGCTGTTTAACAAGACGGGGGGATGCCTTCAGGACGGGCCCAGCATGCAGCTGTTTGATTCCCCATTAAGAGCTAAATGAAATTCCACATTACAGTTCACGTGTTATGTTTGAAAACACGCAAAATAATATGCCACCGGATTGGGGTCCCTGACACGTTATTGGAAATGACACCCGAGCTCCGCTTCAGCCAATCAAAAGCTTCGGTGGGCGGGGTTTCCCTGGAGCTCAGGTGTCATTTCCAATAACGCGTCCCTGACAGCGACTGTGACGCGTGCGCGATGGGGCCCCGTTTGGGTGGCTTGAGGTCCCTTCGCGAAAATGTAAGCTGCACTATGTCATCTAGTAAGACGCCTCTGGTCGATATACATCAAGGGCGAGGTCGTGCCATGTCTTGGCCGTCTGGCCAGTGATGTATATCGGACCAGTTCCCCATATATGGATATGAAGTCCTGTTAGATATGGGCTTAATATTGATGACATCAGGGATCTCCATATATCGGCACAGAGTGGTTCCCATTAAGGCTGGGCGATATTAGGAAAGCCTTCGATATTCGATAACGTTGTTGAATACCTCGATATCGGTATTACTCACGATATTAGTAAAAACAATTGCATTATATAGTTTTTAATGTTTTTTCTGCTTTAGGTCCACTGCCTGCCTAACCCAGATAATGAATAGCATATCCACCTGGTTACAGATGGACTGCTTTGTTGCATGTGCTACGTGCATGCATAGTGTGTCTGTTAATTAATTTGACACATACACCAATACCTCATTTCAAGCCATCTTCATCGATATGTATACCTTGCATTTTGATACCTCGATATCGATATATTTCAATATATTGCCCAGCCTTAGTTCCCATGACATCACAACATACAATCCCTTTTATGCCCATACATGGAGATCCTTGTCTGAACCAGCCACACCACTGTGATGTCACCTGTTTATGCTCGAGACAAGAGTTCTCAGAGCACAATATCTCCTCCCCCAAAAACCACGGACAATTCCTTACAAAAGCAGCCTAGTTTAACTAATAAAAGTAGCCATTGTAGTACCATAAAACAACTATCTTTTGACACGAAACCCTTGTTCTAAATTCGAACTGTTTGATATGGAAAAATCAACTTAATTTTCTCACTTTTCTACTGTTTGAAAATCGCCGACTTATGGACCTTTCCACCAGCACTAGTCACATATGGAGATCCCTGCTCTATGGAGATCCCTGTCTGACATCACTGTGATGTCACCTGTGTTGTCACAGTGACGTGTCAGGGGAACCACAGTGTCAGGCAATACACATATGTGTCCCAGCATAGCAGAGGGGCAGTCATTTCGGAAAGCACAGCTTTAGACCAGCCCTGAAATTCCTTTTTTTTTTCTTTTTTTTTCTCTAAAATGTGATAAAGCCACAAAAGCATTTCATAAATATCAGGCTACATTTCACTTAAACGCCAGAGCTTAACTCTGCATGTAAATAAGACTTTTTTTAAATTAATGTGAAGAGAAACCTCACATTTTGCAGGTTACATTTTATCTAAAAGGCTGAATTTCTCAGATCTAGTATTTCTGCATGGCATAACTCTATAAGCTATATCTACAAAACTGTTGGGTCAATCTTCACAACCAATATATCATTTTGTAGCTATGATTCCCAGCTGAGTGAAAACATGAAAATGAAAAAAACTTCAATGACTAGCCTTCAGCTGTGTTCGGTCACATATTATGTTACACATATACGGACAAGCTGTGCCGGTTCTGACAGTAAACTGCAACCTATGGTCGCAATTATTGTTTGTGTGCTGCGCACATTTACGACAGTGTTCCTCAAAGTGGGGTCCGGGGGCCTTGAGGGGTTTCTAGGGTGGTCCCCAGCTAAATTAGTTAATGTAGCATCAATACATACGTAGGACCACAATTTCGGACTGTACCTCGTGCTGTTTACAAGTCTACAAGGGGTTACAAATATATATATTTTTTTTTTGAAACATTTTAACAACCCAAAACTTGTATGGTGGATTGGTGGTTCCTGGCACAAACTATTCAGATTCTTTATGGTTTCAGTGCTGATGTCCATATTAATCATAGATACTTAATTAGGACCAACGATTTGCAACGAGACAAAACATGATTTACATTATACTTGGTCGTAAAAATCGCAGTGGTTTGAATAACCCACACGTAGCTGGAGTCGATCACTGTTGCATGCAAACATTTTATTACGCAAAAGCTGTGGTGGAAAGTAACTAAGTATATTTACTCAAATACTACTACTTAAGTACACCTTTGGCTTTGAGGTACTTTTACTTGAGTATTTAGATGTGTAGATTCTTTACCAAAAAGTGTACAGAATGAGTTAAAATTATGTTTTTATGTGGCCACACCCACCAGGTCATTAGGTATGCATGGTTGTCAGGTGGGTGGTGACCCAGCTGAGGTTAGCCACACCCACAGTGTTGGGTGTATGGTAAAAGGGGAGGGGATTATTTTATGATGTCATTGAATCAGTGTTTTTCGATCAGGCCTTTTGACTCAGAGGCTCCAGCTTTCAGGAAGAAACCAAAAATACACAGGGAAGGCAAATGTGCACAACAACACCCATCGATACGATCGCATTTTACCGCATTTTACCGCGACGCGATGCACGGTACGGCGGCGGCGCTGGTTTACTTGGAAACGCACATGAGTTCTGGGAAACCCCCACCCACGCTGATCACAAGACGCTGATTCACGACGCTGATTCGCCGTACGGATTTTCGAACGAGGAAGGCCTCTTCAATGAGAGCACTTCTAGACCCCTGAATCGCCAAAACAAAAATTTTAAGGGGTGTGGCTAGCGATTCAGGGTCTGGAACTAGGGCCTAGTTCCGTCATGCACTGCGATAGCCTAGTTACTAGGCTATCCCAGTGCATGACGGAGGATAATTTCACGATAAATGTAAATCTCCACGATGCGATTATTGTGAGTGTTTTTTTTTTTTATCACGATAAATGATAACGATTATCATCCCCATCCCTAATTGACAGGTGAGACTGTGGACCCTGTGGTGGAGCAGGGTCTGACTGAGATCCCCGCCATCCGGAAGCCCACCAAAGACAGCCTGTGGCTGGGGGCCAAAGAGAGCGCCGTGCGTCAGCACCGCCAGGAGATGAAGACCAAGATGAAGACCAACAACAGAGTGGAAGAGGTGCGACCCACCAGGCCAAAGCAGGTAACGATGACCTGATTCATATTAAAAGCCATTTAGGCCTAGAATTGTTGAATGCTTGAACTATTGAAAAATAGCAGATATACAAGCTCACAGCCTGGCACCGAGTGCCGTGCTGCGGGCTTGTAGAACTGCTATTTTTGAAAAATCATGAAGATTTGTGCAAATATTTGCTTCTGGAGGGTCCCCGATACAATATTTTGAGATGGGGGTCCATGGCCAAATACATATCATTTTGGGGGTCCTTAACGTGAAAAAGTTTGAGCACCACCGACATAGAAACATATCTTTTTCAAAAAACCTTCAGAAGACACTTATAGAATCGGTTCAAAATATTCAAAGAATTGCACACATTTTCAAGATTTTTCAAAAATAGCAGATCTACAAGCTTGCAGCGCGGCACTCGCTGGGTAAATGTGTTGAGCCTGCCGAAAATAAAGCACACAAAGAAGAATCGTCACAAGCCAGATCACAAGCCCCTCCTACAGCATACCCTGCTATAACATCAATTATAACATAAATTGGACCAGGGGTGTCGCACTAAATTCTGGGCCCTGGGTACTTTAACTATTGAAAAATAGCAGATATACAAGCGCACAGCGCAGCACTGAGTGCCGCGCTGCAAGCTTGTAGATCTGCTATTTTTGAAAGATCATGAAAATGTGTGCAAGTCTTTGAATATTTCTAATCCTTCTAAGGTTTTTTGAAAAACCTATGTTTCTATGTCAGTGGTGCTCAAACTTTTTCACGTGAAGGACCCCCAAAATCATATGTTTTTGGCCACAGACCCCATCTCAAAATATTTAGTTCCAGGGACCCCACAGAAGCGAAAACTTTAGTTACAAATATCCGCTTAAAAAAATACATATATTCAAAGATTTGCGTACATTTTCACAACTCGCTAAAAAATAGCAGATCCACAAGCTCGCAGCGCGTTACTCGGTGCTTGTATATCTGCTATACTTCAATAGTTAAAGTATAAAATAATTCCAGGCCCCTCCACCTTGGGCCCTAGTAACTCAGTCCCACTTTCCCCCCGCCCTTGTGATGCCCCTGCTCCCCCTTGAGCATTCAGTATCAGAGCAGCCATCAGCTGTTTGAAGTTGTAACTGAATTTCCCCTGTAGGAATAGTAAGGGTCTACCTTTTTCTCGTTGTTGTCGTTTACATTCAGTGGTTGCGTGCGGACGGGTGTCCCGCACCAGAAATATAGCAGATCTACCAGCTCACAACTCAAGCTCACAATTGCGCTGCAACGGGTTGTTGAGCTTATAGATCGGCTGTTTTCGACGCGCAACACCCGCAAGCAACTACTGTGAATCTACAGTAAAGGTCTTTGCACACTGCTGCGTTTTTCGTTGCGAATTGCGTTTTTCAGGGCAAGGAGAGAGAGAGAGAGAGATAGAGAGAGCAAGGGACAGAGTGGTGCGCGAAACGGGCGGCAGTGTGCAAACGTGACTGACATAACGTGAGGTTGATTTTTTTATTTGCGCACTCCGAAATTCCCACCGATATTCGGCCCGAAAAACGCAGCAGTGTGCAAAGACCTTAACTCAGGCTTTAGAGACAACAGAGTGTCTGTTCTGGAAGTACTTAAGTTATTGAACAGCATCACATCCAAAAGAGAATACCAGTCCCATATTTAAGAAGGCCCAGTCTTGGTTATTTTCCCTTATGAAAAGTTGGCCCTTTGACAGGCGTTAGAAAGCTTTTAGATGTCTTCTCGATGTCTTGTCTGGAACCCTTTCTCACTCCTCTCGCTGCTCGGTAAAGCAGTGGCGTCAGTTCAGAAAAAGCTAAGGTATGGCAACATGACTGGTGTCTTGCACACGTGCAAGACACCAGTCATGTTGCCATGCCTTACAGGCATGATACATTTGTTTTAAGAAGTACATTCTATTTTCCCTCCGTTTCTACGGTTTCTTGAGCTGTGTATGGCAGCCTGGAATGGTTCAAGAGCAGCTAAACTTGTTAGTAATTATTTTACTGTAATTTAACAACATAATAACTAGAACAGATAGACATTGAGACATTCATGGATTCATAGGCCTATTTAAAAGTAACTTTTATTTTCCCCCCTGGACCCAGGGTATGGCAGCTGCATACCCCTGCCATACCCAATTGACGCCCCTGGGGTAAAGTGCTTCAGGCGTACCTGGCCGACGTTGTCAGTGCTCTCTAGTGTCATGTTTAGACGTGAGCAGCAGGCAACCACACTTCTGTAGAAATCCCACAGAGTCGATAGTTAGACGCCAAAGACATCCCACGTTTGTTTGACCCCTGCGTTAGCTAGTGACGTGTCGGATCGGCCCCCGAACGCGTCGCGCCAGTTGGAGGAGGATGAAGCTGAATATGAGGCCTATTCATGTTCAGCCGCGTTGGCGGTATCAGCCGCCGCAGCCCGCCTAGCTGTCACTCAGACGGGATTGCTCTGCCATCATGACAGAAGATAGTGAGAATTTGTTTCAAAAACCCAAACTGGCACCCTCAATCACTTAAATCCAATTTCTAAAATAGCGGAAATAGTCAGATCTACGAGGTTGCAGTGTGTCTCATTGGGATGCATTGTGAGCTTGGAAATAGTCAATTTATTTTACTTATTTTTATTTTCACCAGTAACTGTAACCATTAGGTCGCAGTTCGTCAGTCCGTCTGTCTGTCCGTCATGTCACGTCATACTTTTGCCCTACTCATATCTCCGCCACCGTTGCCCCTATCCATGCCAAACTTTGCCTACACACTCCTTGGCTGCCAAACCAACCTCATTTCTCACATGGCCCTCTACTAGCGCCACCACGAGGCCGATTCTTGCAAAACACATTTTTGGACACTGCTCCTACAAATTTTGCCCTAACATCACGCAAATCCATACACAGTATTTCTAGACTCATGTCATCAACATGGATCTGTCCCATTTAGCGCCACCATCAGGCCGATTTTTACATGCGACCTGGCGGTCGATTATCTCCCGATTAGGGAGTCTTACTGGTGTTTTCATCGCCAGGATGGGGACAATTATTTTAGCGCTCAGCACACCTAGTGACTGCACCTTTCAACAGAACTGAACATGATATGCGATGTTCAGTGAGCACTCGCATGGTATGCGAATACTCAAAATAAGTGTTGTTGTTATAATTGCTGTGAGAAACCAGGACAGTTTGGTAGTGAGTGTTGAAAACTGGGACGTTTGAGTGTTTTAGAGATAATTGTCGGAATCCGGGCCGGGACACCTAGCTTGAAAACCGTGAAGTCGTGGCTATTGAGTAGCCTTCAGGAGGGAGCCTACTGATCTACGAGCACTGAGAGATCGGCCTTTGTTTCTCCAGTGTTGGATGAAGTCGAGATAAGAAGCAGAACTTATGTCCCCTGTCATGTCGATTCGCAACACACCGTTAAAACGTCTGTTAACTCATTCTACTCACGCCAGCGTTCACTTCACCCCCATTCTAATTGTTTTCTGGCCATGTTCACATTGTTCAGCACGGATTCCCTGTCAGTGGCAACTGGCAGGCTTAGCGTCTTACACATAAAAACCAAGGACTAAAAACACTAATATCGTGTTCCAATTGGAATACAAAATGCTGAGCAAAGATCGATTACAGTGTCAACAATGGTATTATACAGTTATTTATTGCCCTTAAATCTTTTACCCTTATGTTTTTTGACACCTAGAATTGGTGTGTTGCATTGCGAGGTCCAAAGGAGCGGGCACTATTACTTTTGTGCAGGCACGTGCACACATAGACATGAAAGGGGGCTTGAGCCTCTGTCCTTTTACCCGTCTGTAAAAAAGTGCCCTCAACAGACCATGAATGCAGTTTTTACTATGGTGAAAGAAATGCAAATGCCCTCTTTCCATGCCATACCTGAAGGCAGCATTCAAGAGAATTGTCTTGTCCAAACTCTCCTGAACATGAATGCATCAACTCATGTTGATAGAATTGCCCTCTCTGTATATAAATCCATGCCGTACGCCACATCTCAAGTATTGCCTTTTTTATGCTTAGTTTAGTTTGTTATCAAGCTCACCTCCAAGCTCACAACGCGTCGCAGTGGGACGCGTTGTGAGCTTGGAGGTTGGCTATTTTCAATATTTTCACCAAAAGGCCCTTTTATAATTTAGAACATTCTAGAACATTCTCTGCACGTCCCTGCTTTTGTGCTAATTTGAGTTTACAGTTATAATACCACTAGGTGCTTATGATCGCATTAGATACTGTCTAAACTTTAGGCAAAACACAATTTGAGTTGTCTTTACATGGAAAGTCAATTATTTACTAAACATAGTTAAAGTTGTACCATGTAACTTTTTTTATAAAACAAATCTTAAAATTGTCCTAACTGTTAAATCGCTAAAGTTTTAGAACACCCACTCCGTTATTTTCAGCTTCTGAAGCCTTCTCTTTATATGTTTTCTATGATCCTGGCCGTGGACCGGATTTCGCGCAAAATTGACGTAATCTGCATCATCTGTATACGTTGTGTATACGTTGCCCAATCACATCGCCGATCATGCACACATGGTACACTACCGGCCAATCACAGCGCATCTTGAAGTGGGGTCGCCATATTTGTAGTCGCCCGTGTGTCTCTTTACTCAAAAGGTAATCTCGCCTACCAGGCAGGGTGAAGTAGTCCGTTTCTCCGGAATGCCTGAACGCACAGGAACCAGGGACCCCTCCAAAGATAGCTCTCGGCGTTGTGGAGGCAGACGCGGGGGTGTGAAGGTACGAAAAACGGGCGAAAGACGCGAACGCGACCGCGGTTTGCTATATGGCTACTGACCACTAGTTGAGAATCTTACACAGTATAGCTTTAACATACATCATTAGTCTGGGATTCCTTCACATCTCGGGGTTTGATCCGGTCGGAAGCGGAAACCACTTTACGTCATGTTGTAGTTCTCAAAGGACTACAATTTGGCCGGAAAGATCAAACCGGATTCAGTTTTAACACAAAATAATTCCCCTGCGCTCAAGGACATACTTTCAGGGCCTACCTAATGAACTCCTTGATGCGGTGTAGTTTTGCTTTTGGAAAATCCGTTTGGCATATGCATCTTTTAGTCCAACTCGTAGCGACTGGCAAGACTACACTACTGTAGGCTACTCAAGCATTTTAATAGAGATTGGGGAAACAAACGGGGGGGAACCAAAACAAAGCGACGCCGCTTCTTCTGCTTGTGGTTTCCGCCTAGACTGGATCAAACGGCCCGTTGTAAACGACCACCAGGCTTTTCCTGTAGGGCAAAATAATTCCCCTGCGCTCAAGGACATACTTTCAGGGCCTACCTAATGAACTCCTTGATGCGGTGTAGTTTTGCTTTTGGAAAATCCGTTTGGCATATGCATCTTTTAGTCCAACTCGTAGCGACTGGCAAGACTACACTACTGTAGGCTACTCAAGCATTTTAATAGAGATTGGGGAAACAAACGGGGGGGAACCAAAACAAAGCGACGCCGCTTCTTCTGCTTGTGGTTTCCGCCTAGACTGGATCAAACGGCCCGTTGTAAACGACCACCAGGCTTTTCCTGTAGGGCAAAATAATTCCCCTGCGCTCAAGGACATACTTTCAGGGCCTACCTAATGAACTCCTTGATGCGGTGTAGTTTTGCTTTTGGAAAATCCGTTTGGCATATGCATCTTTTAGTCCAACTCGTAGCGACTGGCAAGACTACACTACTGTAGGCTACTCAAGCATTTTAATAGAGATTGGGGAAACAAACGGGGGGGAACCAAAACAAAGCGACGCCGCTTCTTCTGCTTGTGGTTTCCGCCTAGACCGGATCAAACGGCCCGTTGTAAACGACCACCAGGCTTTCCCCCGAGAAAGCCTGGTGACGCGAGGTTAATACATCATAATAGTGGATTTGTATGTTACTTTTGAATGTGGCTTGTGTCAATTGAAACCGGCTGACTGACACCAGGGGGTCTTGTCTTGTGGTCGCTCTGTCGTGGGAAAAGACCTGTCTGGACGCTGCTCCGCAGTCATTTTCCTACTTTCTCTTTTTCTTGCTTTTTTTTCCTCTTGTTTTTTTCCTGTTGTGACTCATTACATTGGCCAGGCTGGGCATGTTTTAAGGAACTTTGTGTTATTTGTGTATACTAGCCCTTACCCGTTCAAAGATATGAGCTCCGAAATGATGTGCAGTGTGTGGGTTATGGGATGTGCACTGTGCACACAGTATATGAGGGATGGAAAGTAACTTTAACGGGTGCTTGCATGATAATATGTAGGAGCATCAATGTAAGAAATACCCGTTTCGTTTAATGGCTACAGAGATACTGTGTACCGATCTGCATGATTTTTGGACAAAATCTGTAACAGGGCAAGACAAACGACCCCCCGCCCGCCCACCCGCCTGCACACACACACACACACACACACACACACACACACACACACACACACACACACACACACACACACACACACACACACACACACACACACACACACACACACACACACACACACAGCTGGTTAAACATGTTGCCTCATGCTAGATGCAGAATAGATATGCCTCAAGCTAGATGCAGAATAGATATAGATACACCATAAAAATGCTAATATACAGCATATGATTTGTGAAAGTGACAAACGGGCTTCACAGTTATGTCAGGTGTGTTCATATGCTAATGGTGATGCGATTTCAGATCAATTGCTCCAGCCACTGAGGAGAAACGCTGTGACAGACACTCACTCAGACAGACAGACACTCAGACAGACAGACATTTGGAAAATTATATGTTTGATAGTAGGACATTCACCAACTATTCGAATATTCGAATATCAAAGTCACTATTCGACGTTGTTCACCGAAGTCGAATATTCGCTTATTTTTATTTTTTTATTGTTTTCTCTTTAAAAAATATATAGTTTATAAAGCTTGGCTAGATAGGAAGTCATAACAATGAGTTGTCAAAACCTTTTAGGCCGTGACCCCCAAAACAAACATATTTGAACTGGGGACCCCCACCCTGACAAGCACTTGGAATTGTAGGTATTACATTTAATGTGACTCTGTTCCGCAGATAAATATTGTGAAAATAGCAGATCTACCTGCTCACAAAGCCTGTAGATCGGCTATTTTCACAATGTTCGCCTCTTGCTTACTTAATATTTGACAGTTTGGCCAGTCCTGTCGAATATTCGACTATTCAAATACTTTGAGGTTGAATAACTAGAATACTAAAAATCACTATTTGTCCCTAGTATGTAGTAGTTTAGTCTGTTTTCTTATCGTGTTGTTTTTCTGATCGGCCGGCTGGCGGAAAAGTTGGGGAGGCCTTCTGTGCCTTGGAACAACAAAGGAACATAAGAAACAGCGGCCTACCTCTACCTGCCTAGCCTGTCTTACGCGTGTGGCCCTGGGGTAACGAGGCTCGATGGCTCGTTGCCTTGGTGATTTTTGGAGACGCTAGTCTGTCGGTGCCGTAGGCATGGGAGACGTTTACGTGGACTTCGTCTTTGGATGCATGCGAACGTGGCTGCGGGAGTCCGGTCCGGAGCGATGCTGCATCCGCGCGACGCCGCGCAAAGCTCGACGCAGGAGGCCCAGACGCGCCGTTCGCCGTGGAAGCCCGCAGCGTGGGCCGGAGGCGCCCTCGCCGTGAAAGCCCCGTAACTTGGACCGGAGGCGCTGTCGCTGTGGCGGGTCGTAGTGTGGGTCAAGACGGCGGAGGAGGTGCCGTACCGAGGCTCGGAACGGGCGATTGCAACGCGCATAACATACTACATTACTGTTCCATCCTGTGCCATCCAAATCATGACTTCCCCCCCTCCCCCCTCTTGGGATTGCAGAGAGGGGCATTCCTGTGCGTTTTTGTTCTGTGGCACCAGTTTCTTCGGGACTCGGCACCAGTCACTTCTTTTTTGCACTGACTTTGGACACCTTTTTGGCTCTGCGCTTTTTAAGTATTATTGTCTTGGTGCAGAAACGTATGTACAGTATATATATATGTGTATATTTTTTTGGCACTGCGTTGATAAGTAGTTCCTAATGTTTGAATGAATGGACCAATGTAAGTGCTTTGAGTTTGCAATATGCTTAGAAAAGTGCTATAACATTTTAATCCATTATAGAAACTTTAAGTACTACTATTCAACTGTTCACTTTATATTTTTTTAACTTAGTTTCTCTGTATGGTTGATTCTCCTGTATTGTTGATTCTTCTTTCTTGTTTGTTTTTGTCGCTCGGCTGCAGTACACAACAGTCATTTTTATTTTTCTTACTGTCCTGTAACTTCCTGTAACCTTAACTGCTGTGCTGCCTCTGGCCGACTGAATTTCCCCCTTGGGATAATAAAGGTATTTATCTATCTATCTACCTCTCTTGCTGTGAGGTTCACTCAACTGGCCCTTGGCCTTGCAGATGAGCTCAAGTTGGTTGAGAGATAAATGGAATATGTTATCAATGACTGGGAGTCAGGGTGCAATACAGCCTCTGTCACACAGCTTTCGGGAGTTACGAAAATATGTGAAAATGCAGGCGACGTACAGCAGTACTTACCTGTCCAAATAGTGTCTCAGCTTGCATGTTATAATCCCTCCATTTGTAGACTAGCACCTGTAGATTGTTTTCAGAGCTGATGACACAAATAGACAAACAGAAGATTCGGTTAAAGGGGAAGACCACCCATTATCAATATTGAACTATGCCATTAATATAACTTGGAAATAGAAAAAAAGTCCCCCCCCCCCCCTTCTGTGTTGCCTAGAACTGGAAGATTGATTGTGGGGTTTGTATTGTAAAGTACAAGTACAATGGTGTGATGTCATCAAGTTGTACTTTACAATACAAACCCCAAAATCAATCTTCCAGTTCTAGG
The DNA here is from genome assembly GCF_963921795.1 of Nannobrachium achirus. Classification (NCBI taxonomy): domain Eukaryota; kingdom Metazoa; phylum Chordata; class Actinopteri; order Myctophiformes; family Myctophidae; genus Nannobrachium; species Nannobrachium achirus. The sequence goes on along the minus strand of NC_137831.1, from coordinate 41,041,116 downwards.
CAACACAGAAGGGGGGGAACTTGTTTTCAATTTCCACACAACTCCTCTAAGGTATATTAATGACATAGTCAATATTGAAAATGGGTGGTCTTCCCCTTTAATGTCTAACAATACAGAGTATCTGTGTTTACATGTGCAGAATGTAATTCAATCTTTGACAAATAACCTTTGCAAACCTCTGTTTAATGTGTACTGTTGTCTATTACCTAAAAAAACATAGTGAATTAATTAAGAAATTACACCGTGACTGCTTAGCTATAGGGAAAGAGCGTTTAGTGGAAAGAGTAATTGTTTCCACTGGATTCGAGAATGCCACGAGTTTGGTGTCCACAAACATATGGTAAAAACCTGTCAGTTCAACCTTTCAGTTGTGTGTTTGTTTTCTCCAAGGAATCTTGACAATTAAACTGCAAATAAAACAAATTAGGGAAAACTTCCACAGAATCCACACCTCTGCCCCCCGCACACACTCTCTCTCTCTCTCTCTCTCTCTCTCTCTCTCTCTCACCAAATTATGGGCCCTGGGTGTGCACCGAGTGCCACGCTGTGAGCTTGTAGATCTGCTATTTTTGAAAAAATTGGAACATTTGTGCAAGTCTTTGAATATTTCAAATCCTTTAAAAAAAAACCTATGTCTCTATGTCAGTGGTGCTCAAACTTTTTCATGTGAAGGACCCCCAAAATGATATGTATTTGGCCACGGACCCCCATCTCAAAATATTTAGTTCCAGGGACCCCCAGAAGCAAAATCTTAGTTACAAATCTTCGCTTAAAAAAATACATATATTCAAAGATTTGCACACATTTTCACGACTTTTCAAAAATAGCAGATCTACAAGCTCGCAGCGCGGCACTCGGTGCCGCGCTGTGAGCTTGTATATCTGCTATTTTTCAATAGCTAAAGTATAAAATAATGAAGGCCCCTCCACTTTGGGCCCTAGTAACTCCCACTTCCCCCCCCTACCCCTGTGTGTAACAGTAAGGCTTTATATAATCCCATCTCTGATCTGATCTGATCTCTGCCTACCAGCCCAGGACAGTTGTTGCTCTCCTCTCCAAGTCCCCCACACAGGCAACATCTCCCCGGTCAACTTGACCCGATCAAATCATATCTTTGAAGCTTGTGAAAAATATCCCACAAGGCTCCATTCCTTGATTTAATTGTGTTTGTGTTGACACCAGGCATGTACACACATTGACATCAAAGGGGGCTCGAGCCTCTGCCCTTTTACCCCCTGCTGTAGGGGTGGGATCACGTCCTGGGGGAAGGGGGCTGCAATGCCCTTCAAGACTTCGACGTATAGGTCATCAGTGGTTTGAATTTTGACGTGGGCAGCAGCAACCGGAAGCCAGTGAAGGAAAGTTAGGGGGAACATAGTCTTGCGTGGCCAGACTGTTCTCTCCCACAATTTGCAAATGCTCCCGTCATACTGTCTGGGAGACATAAGTTCTGACATAAGTCCTCCCCATAAGTCCTCCCCATTTCCGTTTCGTTTTTACAGTCACGCACATTTATCCTAACATAAATCAAAATCATCTAAGCATATTTATCTTGCTGCTTAGCAGAAATTATATTTTAAGATATATCTTGGTGAACGGAAACACCAGCTTCCGTTACACGGATTTCAGGAGGTGTAGCTCCAGACTCTACAGTATATCATTTGGAGATTGTGGAATAGTTGTCTGGCTACGCGAGACTCGGGGGGAGCCATGAAAATGAAGGGGGATTGAAGACCAGGAGGACCGCAACATTCTGGATCAGTTGCTGGGGTTTGAGTGAGATAGTCAAGCCCGGAGATGTCTGAGCTCACACCAAATTATGGGCCCTGGGTACTTTAACTATTGAAAAATAGCAGACATACAAGCTCACGCCACGCCGCGAGATCTGCTATTTTTTTTAAATCGTGAAAATGTATGAAAGTCTTTGAATATTTCAAATCCTAAAGTTTTTTTTTTTTTTTTTTTTAATCCTATGTTTCTGTCAGTGGTGCTCAAACTTTTTCATGTCAAGGACCCCCTAAAATGATATATATATTTGGCCACGGAACCCCATCTCAAAATACTTTGTTCCAGGGACCCCCCAGAAGCAAAATTTGAGTTACAAATGTCCGCTTAAAAAATACATATATTCAAAGATTTGCACACATTTTCACGACTTTTCAAAAATAGCAGATCTACAAGATCACAGCGCGGCGCCGTGAGCTTGTACATCGAGGGCTTGGAGCAAAAAGGGCGTAAGTGACATTCTCAAATATTTTACAGGACAGCTTTCCATTGATTGTAATTATTTAATTGAAAGCTATATGTTTAAGCAATCTATACTTTAACACAGATTAGGCTTCAATGAATATATTTTAAAATACTTTTTTAATGTTTCTAATTAACGTAAAAGTATTACAATCAATGGAAAGCTGTCCTAAAATGTTTGAGCATGTCACTTACGCCCTTTTTGCTCCATGAAGCCCTCGAATCTGCTATTTTTCCATAGCTGAAGTATAAAATAATGAAGGCCCCCTCCACCTTGGGCCCTAGTAACTCAGTCCCACTCCCCCCCCCCCCCCACCTTGTGACGCCCCTGAACCCCGGAGATGTAGTCTAAGGCTTGGATAAGGAGCCGGGCAGACTCCTCGGTGGGGAAAGCTCTGATCCTACGGATGTTGTAGCTTGATCCTCGGGATGTTGACAGTTTAACGCATACAGGCCTAGAATGATTGAATGCTTTAACCAGTGAAAAATAGCAGATATACAAGCTCACAGCGCGGCACCGAGTGCCGCGCTGCGAGCTTGTAGATCTGCTATTTTTGAAAAAGTCGTGAAAACGTGTTGCAAATCTTTGAATATATGTATTTTCAAAGCGAAGGTTTGTAACTCAAATTTTGCTTCTGGGGGGTCCCTGGAACTAGATATGTTGAATGGGGGTCCGTGGCCAAATACATTTTGGGGGTCCTTCACATGAAAAGGTTTGAGAACCTCTGACATAGTAGTCTCTCAAGAACAGACCAACTGAGCTCCATTTAAGTGAAAAGGACCTTTTCTTTGACGATGGCTAAGCCAGATTGCTGACACAGAAACATAGGTTTTTCAAAAAATCTTAGAAGGATTCAAAAGACACTTATAGAATCGGGTCAAAATTCAAATTTTCACGATTTTTCAAAAAATAGCAGATCTACAAGCTCGCAGCGCGGCACTTGGTGCCGCGCTGTGAGCTTGTATATCTGCTATTTTTCAATAGTTAAAGCATAAAAGTAATGATACACAATAATGTGCACCCGTTCTGAATGGGTTTAATGGTCAGATTAATGCAGCCCATATAACATAGTGACATTTATGTCAAGGGAGACGGTGCTCGGTAGCCAAATGTGTCAATAAAGACGAAGATGATTTGATAATGACGTTATGGGTTATAAATCATACGTTAGCCCCGCGTCGCTGCGCGGACTTCCAACAGGCATTTGGCGGATTCAAACGGTGAGGTAAAACTGAGGTCATTGGCACCAGTTATTATTCATTACTGGCAAGAGACATGCTTCATTTAGCCATTGCTGAAAGGAGTCTGCGCGTGCGCGTGTGTGTGTGTGTGTGTGTGTGTGTGTGTGTGCGTGCGTGTGTGCTCGCATGTCCACATCTGTGTTTTATGTGGAAATTCATGCACATCTATGAAAATATGCTGATTGTCCAAAGTGCACAAGTTGTTCACTAAGTGCTGATGCACTCCTGGCTTGGGATATAGCACGCACGCACGCACGCACGCACGCACGCGCACACGCACACGCACACGCACGCACACACACACACACACACACACACACACACACACACACACACACACACACACACACACACACACACACACACACACACACACACACACACACACACACACACACACACACCTCACCTCGAAGTCAGAGAGGCCCTCTTGTGGCGTGTGTATAAATGGAACCATGTGAATTGTTCTTAAATGTTTATAGATGACAAAGACAAGATACTAGATGGTTGGATACATGGCATGGCAGGTGTCACTAGAGCACAAGAGCAGGGGACTTAATTCCAACCCAAATACATGTTCATTTGACCATAGACCAATTTCAAATGATTCTGATGTTCTGATTACATTTGCTAATACTGGTGATACTGAAAGATGTTCTTTATAAATGTTTTGTTATGTAATAATTTCAAGTGAATTGAATTATTGCTCCTCCTTTGGCTTGGAGGTCCCTGGGCCGCAATTTGAAAACCACTGGCCTAGAGCAGGGGTCTTCAACAGGGGGCCTGTGACCCCTATGGGGTCCTCAGAGTTACTACAGGGGGCCCTCCAAATCTTTGAGTGATGGAAAGTTTTTTTCTCCTTTTTTATATTAACTACTTGAACCCTACTGTCCATATTATGAGAACTTTAGCCAAAAAATAGCAGATCTACAAGCTCACGTTGTGAGCTTGTAGATCGGCTATTTTCAGCAAAGATCTTTGGTGTAGAGGGGAAAAAGAGCAGACTAAGTACAGAGTGAAAGGTCAAGTTTATTAAGTATTGACGGTTCAAGTGGTTAAATATCTGAAAACAAATTGACATGAATCCAAAATACATTGATGATTGTGATGTCAAACAATGAAACTATATGGAACCTATGAACAGGGTGTGGGGGTCCCTGCTTCATCTCTCTCTCAAATAAGGGGTCCTTGGCCTGAAAACGTTGAAGACTCCTGGCCCAGAGAGCATACACACACAAATGTTGCTGTTCATATGACGCTAATTACATACAGGTAAATCAGGAAATTAAAAGAGACCTAGATAGATGGTCAATACTGTGTCTGGATTTCAGTTCAAGAATAGAGATAAACAAGATGAATATATTGGCGAGACTTCTGTACTTGTTTCAGTCCCTATCGGTAACGGTACCACAAAAACAATTCGCTGAGTGGGATAAATGCATATCAAAGGGTAAGAGACCCAGGATCAGATAGGAAACTCTGCAGCTGCCCAAGGACAAGGGAGGAATGGCACTGCCAAACTTGAAAGAATACTTTAATGCAGCCCAAATCAGATTCCTAGTATGCCGGTGTAACCCAGGATATATTGCAAAATGGAAGGATATTGAATTGGATCAGAGAGGGCGCCAAATACAAAATTTGGTGTCAAATAAAGAACTGAGAAAAAAACTAGAGAAAGAATTGGACCCGATTACTAAATTTACAATTGAAATTTGGAATACCATAGTTAAGAAATATGAATTGGAAGACGAAAGAAAGATCCTGGGCTGGCTGACCCAAACTTCAAACAGGAGTCATTGACCAAGGATTCAAGTAATGGGAACGAAAGGGCGTGACAGCGATATGTACATAATGTACATTAATAGAGAATGGGCAGATGCAGAGTTTTGATGATTTACGGGCAACATATGATCTGGACCAGACATGGGCCTTGCGCGGCCCTGGGGCTTTGGTTCACTCTGACCTGCCCTTGTAGGGTTAATGGCAAATTACAATGCATGGACTAAAGCTGCATTTCTTTAATTTTTAAGTTGTGGCTAAAAAAAGAAAAGTTGATGCCGAATGCCGGGTTTTCAACACAAATCTGACTGCTAAGTATTGGAGTATTGGACTGAAAGTTGGAGGTAAAGCCACATGTTTAGTTTGCAGGGAGCACATCTTGCGGGGAGCACTGCTTTTTGGACCGGCCCTCCACAATATTTTCTGTTGTTCATGTGGCCCCATGGAAAAAATAATTGCCCAGCCTTGATCTGGACAAACATGAGTTTTTCCGATATCTGCAGATAAGGGACTACTATGTAAAAGAGATTAAAACTGCTTCAATGAACCCGCTAATTGAGATAATGGTAATACAGGCCTACAATAATAAAAAAAAAATGTAGAGTAATTTCAGCCCTTTATCAGGGACTGATGACAAGTAAGATGACTATGTCAAGGAGAAATGGGAAGCAGCTAGGAATTGCAGATTGCCAAGAAGGACTGGTATAATAGGTGTAAGACACAGTGCATGGCCACAAGCTCTAGAGTGTGGAGGGAGTTTTGCTGGAAGAATGTTATTAGATATTTCATAACTCCAAAGATCAGAGGAAAAGTCACAGCAGAGAAACAACCATGCTGGAGATGATGTGGATACATGGACGCTGACCACGAACATATATTTTGGAAATTGTCCAAAAATGTACAAGTACTGGGATGATGTGTGGTCAGTAATGAAGGAGATATTGAAATATGAAATACCAAAGACAAGTGTGGCACTGTACAGTGACGTCAGTTCAGAAAAAGCTAAGGTATGGCAACATGACTGGTGTCAGTCATGTTGCCATACCTTAGCAACAGGCATGATACATTTCTTTTAAGAAGTGTATAACATCCCCCCCCCCCCCCCCCCCCCCCCCGTTTCTACGGTTTCTTGGGCTGGATATGCCTGGAACGGTTGTTCAAGTGCAGCTAAACTTGGCATGTTAGTAAACGTGCCACAATTAACAATAATGCATTGCACCTGTGCAGCTGACCTACGAAACCTGGGAATATACCATTTTGTCAAGATGGGAAGAATACAAGTGTGGAAAATATCATTATAATACCTTGTTAAAGTGACCATTTTGTAAAATTTTGCATTTGTAGTTTACTGTAATTTAACAACATAATAACCAGCACAGATAGACAAAGAGACATTCATGGATTTATATTTAAAAGTAACTTTTATGTTCCCCCCTGGACCCAGGGTATGGCAGCTGCATGCCCCTGCCATACCCAATTGACGCCCCTGGTACTGCATCTAGGAAAACACACATGGAGATGACATGTATCTGGTCAAGGCGCTGCTGGTAGCCAGCAAAAAAAGCAATAACAAGATTGTGGTATAAAAGTGACCCTCCAACTTGTGAGCAGTGGCTGTGCATTGATGGAGAGATTTACACACAAACTCAGGATACAAGAAGAACTGTTCCTTGAGAAATGAACTGAATTTATAACCCAACAGAACGACACCACGAATGTTTAATATGGAGTGAGTGATGTACATGTGACAAGCTGCAAATAAAAATTAAGTTTAAAAAAACGAATGTTGCTGTTCATAGGGCTGTCACGATTATGACATTTCCCTGTCACAATTATGACATTTTACATGACGATTAATGGTCACTCAATGGTCACTCAAATAAGGTGCCCTCCACACTACAGGCGGTTTCCGTCGGGGCTGTCGCTAGGATCAGCGGTGGCCACGCCTCGGTGAGACACAAACACACTCGCTCAGTGAATAAACGCCACGCGGTATTTCACAAAGATGAACACAATCCATCTCTCACCGCCCGCGTACGCATGCACAAACGAGCACGCTCGCGGGGATTTCACGGGACAGCGCCCGCTCTCCTCGCAGCCCCAAAACTTTGCTGTGCGGCTGAAAAAGCCGCCCGCCTCCCATTGAAAATGAATTGCTAGGAGGCGGTGACCGCACGTAGTGTGGAACCCCCTAAACTGCGATTAACAACTTGTGTTTTTGTCGTTGACAATTACATTTCTGTTTGGCTTTTAGGCTTCGAAGTTGCACATGGCAATTATGACACATAACTAGCCTTACATTAATCCTCTCCTGTAGTAGCTTCTGCTTTGATGACGTCTATGGCTACAGGAGAGTCTTAACGCTTTGACAGACAGGTCGGGAGTATGGTCTGCAAAACTGCTACTGCGGCTCTACACATGCATACATGCGAGACATATCTTCCGTACAAGTTCTGCAAGGTGTATGCGACTTGTACGGTAGCCTTGTTTAATGTATTAGTCCGTATTTTTAAATAAAATTCGTTTTTACCAAGTGTACAGCTTTTCCTCGTTTGCTACAATGTTAGCTGCAACAGCGCCCGTTGGTGGCTGGAAGCATTATTCCGTATACACATACGTCATGTCCTTGTATGAACGAATGGGGGAATGGATGAACGTCACGTGATAAGTGCAGCCATCTTTAACCAGACCAGAGCTGCTCGATTTGGAAAAGACACACACTTGGTAAAAACTCATTTTATTTAACAATACGGACTTATACATTAAACAAGGCTACCGTACAAGTCGCATACACCTTGCAGAACTTGTACGGAAGATATGTCTCGCATGTATGCATGTGTAGAGCCGCAGTAGCAGTTTTGCAGACCATACTCCCGACCTGTCTGTCAAAGCGTTAAGACTCTCCTGTAGCCATAGACGTCATCAAAGCAGAAGCTACTACAGGAGAGGATTAATGTAAGGCTAACACATAACTTAAATATACAAAGAAATTACTGGCATATGACAACGTTATACTTAAAAAAGAACATCAATAGTGGAAATAGCCGATCTATAAGCTCTGCTATTTCCACTACTTTTTTAAAGTGTTTGAAACTATACTAACATTTCTCAACATGGAAACGATTATATTATGATGATTATGCAAAATAATTGCGATTACCTCAAATAATTGCGATTAGACGATTATGTAATAATTGTGACAGCCCTAGCTGTTCATGCACATGTAAAATTTCTAGAAGTGGGATATGCAAACGTAGACAAATTCCTATTACTTTGGCCAATACAGAGGGTGACCTCTGGAAAAACAGATGTGGCTAATAATCCTCAGGAAACGCACTTAAGACCTTTTGAATGCAGATCCAACAAAGGACTGGGCAAATGAGAATGAGTGATTAGCACAGTTCCTGCGGTGGTTTCATATAAGATACAGTGTCATAGTGCAAGCCCAGATGGTAACCAAACAAACGAGAATTGCCTCATTCTTTAACCCATTTAGGGCCTAGAATTATTGAACGCTTTAACTATTGAAAAATAGCAGATATACAAGCTCACCGCGCGGCACCGAGTTTGAGAACCACTAGCCTCGGAAACCCAGGCTTCTTTTGGCGATAGGAAGAAAAAGAAGCCTGGGTGATCGCGTTATGATCACTGTTGGAGGAAGTGTAGAAGAGTTCAGAGTTCAGAGAGCGTCGCGCCCAATGTGTTGACGTCATGACGCAGCAGCGTTCTCTGCGCTGAGCAGAGGAGCAGAGGGGGGTGGGGGAGGAGAACGCATGCTATTGGCCAGAGACTCGCGGAGAGATTCGCCGTGCCCCGCCCATCTGCCTACACAAACTGATCCGCGTTAGGTTAGAGTGGAGAACCACTGACGTAGAAACATGTCTTTTTCAAAAAACCTTAGAAGGATTCAGAATAGGATCGGGTCAAAATCGGGTAAACATTTTGAGCTTGTAGATCTGCTATTTTTTTTTAAAGTTAAAGCATAAAATAATAATGCGTAGCCGTTCTAAATGGCTTAAAGCCCCTGGTTATCCGCACATGTGTTTTCAGTTACGTCGCTGATTAGATCTCTTCTCAGGTTGAATTTGGGCGCAAATTCGGGGCAAATTCGCTGAGCTCATCAAGGTGCGTCTATCCAAGAAGAGAGTCGTAAGTTGGCCTGACCCCGAACAGGTGCAACAAAACTGACATTAAGGAGTTAGGGGGAGATGGCAGTCGAGCACGGCCTGTACACAGCCAAAACTGTCCTTAGAAGAGGTGTAATCAGCCAAGATAAACTAAAACAGCTGTGTGGGTGACCAAGGTCTTAATTATGCAAGGCAGCAGGGCGGGTTGTTTAGACAAGTCAACGGCTGGGCGCCATTGCAGTTTCGTGTCCCTTGAATTATCAGTGGACGTAACCAGGGTCGGCGGCATCCACTGACCACAGTAGGGCATTCACCGAATATTCAAATATCAAAATCACTATTCGACGTTGTTCACCGAAGTCGAATAATCGCTTTTTTTTTCTTTTCATTGTTTTCTCTTTAAAAAATGTATAGTTTATAAAGCTTGGCTAGATAAGAAGTCATAAGAATGAGTTGTCAATGCCCCTGGTGGATGAGTTTGTTAATGCTCTATACCAGGGGTTCTGAAACCTTTTTAGGCCGTGACCCCCAAAATAAACATATTTGAACTGGGGACCCCCACCCCGACAAGCACTTGGAATTGTAGGTATTACATTTAATGTGACTCGGTTCCACAGATAAATATAGTGAAAATAGCAGATCTACATGCTCACAACGCGTCGCATCACATTTTTTTTTTTATGTTTGAACATATATAGACATTTTTCGACATGTAAACGATTATGACGATTATCACAAAATAATTGCGATTATGTCAAATAATTGCGATTAGACGATTATGTAATAATTGTGACAGCCCTACCCATATAATTGTGAGCATGTAGATCGGCTATTTTCACAATGTTCGCCTCTTGCTTACTTAATATTTGACAGTTTGGCCAGTCCTGTCGAATATTCGACTATTCGAATACTTTCAGGTTGAATAATTCGAATACTAAAAATCACTATTCGTGAATGCCCTTGACCACGGTGTTGGTCGCACCCCCATGTGAACCAGGGAACCAACGTGTTGTGAGCTTGTAGGTCTGCCATTTTAGATTTTTTCATTTCCGTTTAGAAATTTCAGACCCTGCCTCTCTTAGGGGTCGTTTACGCGGCGGCGTTGCAACGAGAAATGAAAAGTCAGATATGCCTTCCGTTCAGACGACAACTGCATTTTTCGGAACGAAGAAAGACCGGAATTTGGGGTGGAAAAGCTGACAACTGCCTCCCCTCGCGTCACCGTGTGAACAGTGGGAAACACAAGAAACGACAACACATGTGATATCAAGGCTCGCATACAGCCTACTGCAGCCACGTTACCATGGTGAATGGTAAACAAGGAAGTAGAATCGTCTATCCGTGCGTCAAAAAAGAAAAAGAAAATAGAAATGCTCTTCCAAAAAGCTTCATACCCTATACTGTACATAACAACACAATGTGACATACAGTAGCTCTGTTTACACAATGCTGTACCCCCTCCAACTGTATAGGCTATATGTTCCCCATTTTCAACAGTTTTTATTATGTTTTGAAATGTGCTTATGTTTTCTCATGCCAATAAAGCTCCTTTGAATTGAATTGCGTCACCGCCACCTAGCGAAATTAAATGGACACTACATCATTTCATGCCTGATGAAACGCTGGATAAAACGTGACAACGCAACGGCGAAGTCCCGGGACCTCGCCGTTTTCTCTGAAGAGCGTTGTCGTCTGAACGGGGCCTAACATTCTCTGCACGTCCCTAGTGTTGGTCACACCCCATGTGAGGGTAATGGACACTGGTGGTGGCCTGCCACCAAGCCTAACTCACTGGACCCCTTAGTTGAGAGAGAGATGAGCCAGGGACCCCCTAACAACCTTTTCAGAGATTCCAATCATCAGTGTATTTTGGATTCATGCCAATTTGTGTTTTCAGATATTTAACCACTTGAACCGTCATAATTAATGAAACTTGACATTTCACTCGGTACTTAGTCTGCTCTTTTCCCCCTCTACACCAAAACTCTTTGCCGAAAATAGCCGATCTACTATCTTTGGCTAAAGTTCTCAGAATATGGACACTAGGGTTCAAGTGGTTAATATAAAAAAGAAGAAAAAAGTTTCAATCACTCAAAGATTTGGAGGACCCCCTGTAGTAACTCTGAGGACCCCCAAGGGGTCCAGGACCCCCTTTTGAAGACCCTTGCTCTATGGGGTTATAAATGTATGAATTTAAAAAAATAATAATGGAAAAGGAAACTGATGGTCACGATTTGTTGTTTGATTGAGATTGTAAGGGTGAACAGATCGAGGTACAATACAATGGACAACTAAAAACGTACTACTCCAACTATCAACTAAAACTACAGTGGCTTGACACTCAACTCTAAACGAGTGTGCTTAACAGAAAAACAACTACTTACATGTCCTTCCCCATACAACAGAAATGCCTTACAAAGACGAAAACGGGGTCAAAAAGAAACTAGCTCTCAGAGAGCAAGGGTGAAGCTTGCAGCTGCATTGTGTGCTTTTTATTGGAGGTGGCTGGAGGTGATTGGAGAACTGATGAGTGGTGAGGCCAGGGGTGTTTGAATATTTCAAATCCTTCTAAGGTTTTTTGAAAAACCTATGTTTCTATGTCAGTGGTGCTCAAACTGTTTCATGTGAAGGACCCCTAAAATGATATGTATTCGGCCACAGACCCCCATCTCAAAATATTTAGTTCCAGGGACCCCCCAGAAGCAGAATTTGAGTTACAAATGTTTGCTTTAAAAAATACATATATTCAAAGATTTGCCCACATTTTTACAACTTTCACAACACAACACAACACAACACAAAAATAGCAGATCTACAAGCTCGCAGCGCGGCACTCGGTGCCGCACTGTGAGCTTGTATATCTGCTATTTTTCAATAGCTAAATAATTAAGGCCCCTCCACCTTGGGCCCTAGTAACTCTAAGAAGCAGAATTTGAGTTACAAATGTTCGCTTAAAAAATACATATATTCAGAGATTTGCCCACATTTTCACAACTTTCACAACACAACACAACACAACACAACACAACACAAAAATAGCAGATATACAAGCTCGCAGTGAGTTTGTATATCTGCTATTTTTCAATAGCTAAATAATTAAGGCCCCCTCCACCTTGGGCCCTAGTAACTCTAAGAAGCAGAATTTGAGTTACAAATGTTCGCTTAAAAAATACATATATTCAGAGATTTGTCCACATTTTCACAACTTTCACAACAACACAACACAAAAATAGCAGATATACAAGCTCGCAGTGAGCTTGTATATCTGCTATTTTTCAATAGCTAAATAATTAAGGCCCCCTCCACCTTGGGCCCTAGGAACTCAGTCCCACTCCCCCCCCCTTGTGACGCCCCTGCGTGAGGCGGAATTTTATGGCTGGTGGAATGAGCGATGGGCTGGACCTGAGCTGAGGAGAGACAGGGAAGAGGGGGAAAAGCACAACAACCCATGAAGTGCATGCATAAAAACACGTAACATTTGATTTAGGTTCTCCTTTGCGCACTCCGTTGCAAACCGAAGATATAGCTGATCTACGAGCTGACAACATGTCGCATCACAACGTGTTTTGAGCTTGTAGAGATTGACTATTTACTGTACAAACGACAACTTGCGTGGCACCTACAGCACATATGTCTTTATATTGTAGAACAGGGGTCCTCAACACGACCCCTGGGGCAGGGGTCTTCAACGTTTTCAGGCCAAGGACCCCTTAGTTGAGAAATAGATGAAGCAGGGACCCCCACAACCTTTTCATAGGATTTGGATTCATGTCAATTTGTGTTTTCAGATATTTAACCACTTGAATCGTCAATACTTAATAAACTTGAACTGTCACTCTGTACTTAGTCTGCTCTTTTTCCCCTCTACACCAAAACTCTTTGCCGAAAATAGCCAATCTACAAGCTCAAGTGAGCTTGTAGATCTGCTATTTCTCAGAATATGGATGCTGGGGTTCAAGTGGTTCATATATAAAAGGAGGGAAAAAAGGTTTCTATCACACAAATATTTGGAGGACCCTCTGTAGTAACTCTGAGGACCCCCTAGGGGCAGACCAAGTACAAGTTTTCTAAGTATTAAGGGTTTAAGTGCGTGGTTAACTGTCTGAAAATGAACACTCACATTAACATGAAACTCTACACAATGATACTCAAACAAGTCTATCTATGAAGCTATCTATGAAATTCATGAAATAGTGTAATCTGCATCACAAATGTATACAATATGTAGCGGGGGTCCCAGCTTCATCTCTCTCTCAGCTAAGGGGTCCTTGGTTTGAAAAATGTCGAAGACCGCTGATTGTTTTAAACTGTTATGCTACCTTTATTTATTGTGATATAATAATAATACTGCCAGAAGAAGGAGTGCAGAGGAGAGGAGAGGGTAATCCCTGAGGGGAATTCCACTAGCCAAAGTATTAAAGCAGGTGCAGCAACAAGAAAGAAATGAAAATACAAGACAGTATAACCGACAATTCAAATGATGAAAGGTAAATCAAAAGAACTCAACTCAACTCTATCCCTGATACCATCAATATGACGTCATAATAATAGTACTGACATCATTTTATTCAGTTTAGTATGAGAACCGTCACATCTTGACCGTATCTGTCTGTCTGTCTGTCTGTCGGTCTGCCTGGGTAATGCTTGGTTTGATCTTTTATTGTTGATTGACTGTCATCACGCTCTGTGATGTCAGGGAAACCACACTAACAGAATCCCTTTTGTGTCCATATATGGAGAGGCCACATTGGCCACATACAATCCCTTTTATGCCCATATATGGAGATCCCTGTCTGTAGAACCAGTCACACTGGTTAGATTGACATGTATAGTCTCTATAGACTCTATAGCAGAGGTCTTCAACAGGGGCTATTTTGCAAAGAAATTAAATCTTTGTAAAACGTGTAAAAAATCCATTATTATGGAAGTAAACGCTGTGATTATCTAGCAAATACATGGATCATATTTCAACATACAGTATATGGACAAACCCACCTTGACATGAACACAGAGATTACACAGATTTATCGATAGACCAAGAGTAGCTATATGGAATGGAGAAGTAGTTAGACCCCTCTTTTTCTTTTTTCCTCTTTAATTTTACAAATACAAGGCACAAATACTTAGTTTCCATACAATCAATTATTTGCATTGCAAAACGATGCGATACGATTACCGCATTTTAAAACGATACGATACAAAGCCAAAACGGTACGATATTTTGCTTTTGCAAGCGAGTGATCATTACAAATAGTTTGAATTTTCCGGGCAGAAACCTTGTGTCTCCAAGTTTCAAATTTGTATGTTTTTTCATAAAGTAAAGCCCTGCTTCATCATACAAGCCCGTCGCACAAAAGTAGTGAAAACAGCCGATCTACAAGCACACAACGCCTCGCTCCTCGGCTGTTTTCACTAGTTTAAATCATTTTAAAAATGATAAATACTAAACAAACGGTTTTGGACATACAAGGTTTCCACCCGACAACGACAATATCATTGAACTAATTGCTGTTGTCGTTGTTTCGGTGTTGTTTCAGACCCAGTGCCAGCAGGAGCTGGACCAGGTGCTGGAGAGGATATCCAAGATGCCTTTCAGGGACAACAGAGGCCCCCTGGAGGACCTTTATGCCCTGCACATCCCCAACTGTGACAAGAGAGGGCAGTATAACCTCAAACAGGTGACTCCCGTGAATTTGGGTGAATGAGATTGGGAGAAGCAGGATTTTCATTTGGGCCGGTGGTTCTCAAGCCTTTTCAGGCAGCGACCCCTCCAAAATAATCATATTTTAACTGAGGACCCCCCCACCACCCTGACGAGCACTAAGAGTTGAGGCATTACATTTTGTATAACATGGTTCTGTTGTGAAAACAGCAGATCTATAAGCTCACAACGCCTGTGCTGAGCATGTAGAAAGGCTATTTTCACAATTTCTGCCTCTAATATTTGACAATTTGGCCAATGTTTAATTTTTAGTTTTAGAGGTATTAAAAAGTCACTTTAGAAATGTGAAGATACCCTCTATAGCACGGGTCGAGTTGAGAAAGAGATGAAGCAGGGACCCCCACAACCTTTTCATAGATTCCTTATAGTTTCATAGTTTGACAGCACAATCATCAGTGTATATTGGATTCATGTCAATTTGTGTTTTCAGATTTATTACTATTTAACCACTTGAATCGTCAATACATAAGTTGACATTTCACTCTGTACTCCCCTCTTTTTCCCCTCTACACAACATCTTTGTCGAAAATATTATATAATACATTCATATATTTTCTGCTAAAGTTCTCCGAATATGGACCCACGGGTTCAAGTGGTTAATATAAAAAAGGAGAAAAAATGCTTCTATCATACAAAGATTTGGAGGACCCCCTGTAGTAACTCTGAGGACCCCCTAGTGGTCCCGGACCCCCTGTTGAAGACCCCTGTTCTTATAGTCTATACACTTAAACTTTATGTTGGTTTGTTTACTGTTGAGTGATAAAACAATGTTTCACATTAAGCTAATCATCTGGGGACCCTCCAAAATAATGTGGGGACCCCCCTGGGGGTCTCGACCCACAGGTTGAGATCCACTGATTTAGACCAAGCACCCCAGTCCCCCATAACTCTGAGAAGTGGTGGGAAAAGTACTCACATTTGTTACTCAAGTAAAAGTATCAGTACTGCAATGTAAGTACTCTGTTAGGGTGCCCTCACACCAAAATACCTATGAGAGTGGAATCCGCGTTCCGCCAATGCATTTCAATGAGAAGGGAGCGTTTTTTGCAGAAATCCTCTGCTGGCATGAAACCGCTTCACTCTCATTGAAATGCATTGGCGGAACGCGGATTCCACTCTCATAGGTACTTTGGTGTGAGGGCACCCTTAGAAGTAATAGTCCGGAATTCAAAATGTACTTGAGTAAAAGTAAAATACAAGTATTGGTATCAAAATGTAGTTAAAGTGCAAAAGTAGAAAGTACTTAGCTGTGCAGAATGTCACATTTCAAGATTTCAAATGTATACAAATCTTTTAGAAAGAGCAGATCTACAAGCTTGTCAACTTGGCTATTTTCAAAAGGCCAAAATGTATATACCTAGGGGAGAAGTGACTGGAAATATGAGCAAGGCTATGCAGACTAGTGTTGATTTTGACAGCAAATTTAGATTTAGTTTCAGTCATAGTCTTTTGAATACATTTTCATTTAGTTTTTGTCATATTTGAGTCATCTGAAATGTTTTTGTTTTAGTCTCTTTAATCGACTAAATATAAGATTTTAGTCGACTAAACCTACAGATGATTTTGTTGGCAAAACCGTATTTTGGCAGGCCTTGATGGCGTCGCAATGTCTGATTTTACACTTGGTTGCATGCTGAGAATAGCCGCGTTGTGAGCTTGTAGATCTGCTATTTTCAGATTGCAACACCGGAGCACAACCAAACAAAGTTACTCGTCATTTAGTTCTACTGGATCTCCTCTGCACTAGTCCCTCCCTAACATTTTAGTATAGTTTTTATTTGTTGACGAAATTGTCAATTTATTTAGTCTTTTAGTCATTATAGCTTTTATTTAGATTTATCTCGTTTTCATCAGTGAAAAAAGGTAATCGACAAAAAATTTTCGTCATATAATAAATAAAGAATGGTGCATTTAGATATCCAAGGCGCTTTACATAGATTGTGCCTTACATTCACCCATTCACACACCGATGGCGGGGGAAAGCATGCAAGGCTCTGCACATCGGGAGCAAATAAGGGTTCAGAGTCATAACCACGATTATTTCACATAATCGCGATTATTTTTCATAATCGTCATAATCGTTTCCATATTGAAAAATAGTGAAATAGCAGATCTACAAGCTCACAGCGCGTCGCATCGCGACGCGGTGTGAGCTTGTAGATCGGCTATTTCCACTATTAATGTTCTTTTTGGAGCTGTGTGAAGCACAGGCTCCCTATACGTGGCTGTGTGGGTCTGTGTGTCTGTGTGTATGTAGCCTGAACTTCGGCACGCTACTAGTCCCACAGTTTTGCCACCACACACTCGCGCCATATGTCAAATCGACCGGCTTACTCGGGAATCGTGGGCTAGTAACTTGCTAAGAGAAAGGTTCAATAGTTTAATTGATATTAATTGATTAGTGAATTAATTTTCCCCATTGACTTATAATGGGAATCGCAAAAACTCACATTCAATTATTTGTCTCTCGCAAACCATAGGGGCTAGAGTTTCAAGACTTGGAGAGGAGGTTCATAATGATTTCAAGGATTAAATAAAAAATAATTGTGTCATTTGGCCGCATGGTGGCGCCATAACACCCCACTTTACGTTTTGGCCTGTAACTCTTGAACCGTAGGTCGGAAAATTAAAAATATTTTTTCCCTGGATTCCTTGGGTCATGACGCATCTCCCCATATAGGCCACGCCCATTTGCGCCATGATAGATTTTCCGCCATCTTGAATTTTCTCCAAAACACACTTTTTGCTCCTTTTCCTACATATTTTCTTCAAATGTCACAAAAATCGGTACACATGATCCACACACACACACACACACACACACACACACACACACACACACACACACACACACACACACACACACACACACACACACACACACACACACACAGCTCCACTTCACACGGGTGTGATTTTTTAAGTGTAAAGTTGTCAAATATGTCATAATTCCTTTGTATATTTAGGTTATGTGTCATATCTGCCATGTGCAACTTCAAAGCCTACAAGCCAAACAGTAATGTAATTGTCAACGACAAAAACTCTTTTATTTGAGTGACAATTAATCGTCATGTAAAATGTCATAGTCGTGACAGTCTGCAGTCGCTAATGCAGACTCACTGGAAACAGTAAACTCGCTTTGTGTTTTTCCACAGTGCAAGATGTCCCTTCACGGCCAGCGGGGCGAGTGCTGGTGCGTCAACCCGCACACCGGCCGGCCTCTACCGTCGGCCCCCACCGTGAGGGGGGACCCCAACTGCAGCCAATACCTTGGAGGATCGGAACTGGAACTCCCTGCCATGCCCCAAATATAGTACGGCCCTGAGGGAGAGAGAGAGAGAGAGAGAGAGAGAGAGAGAGGGAGAGGTGAGGGAAAGAGGGAGAGACAAAGCGTCGTTGTCAGGTGAAAACCTTGTACGTCCAAAACCGTTCGTTTTGCATTTATCATTTTAAAAATGATTTAAAATAGTGAAAACAGCCAATCTCCAAGCACACAAGGCCTCGCACCGCGAGGCCTTGTGTGCTTGTAGATCTGTTGTTTTCACTATTTTTGTGCGACGGCCTTGTAGGATGAAGCAGGGCTTTGCTTTGCGAAAGAACGGACACATTTGAAACTTGGAGATACGAGGTTTTCACCCGACCACGACAAAGGGGAGAGAGTTGGTAAGAGGGAGGGAGAGAGAGAGAGATGGGGAGGTGAGGGAAAAGAGGGAGAGAGAGGGAGAAACAAACAGTAAAGTATTTCAGATTTTGAAAAAAAAAAAAAAAAGTATTTGAAAACATCTGAGTAAGCTATACATTATCTCTGTTTGTATGTGACCGTAGGTTGTCTGAGGACACTTCTCTGCGCTATTTACGTTTTAACCACCACAAAAGTGCTAGTGGCTTGCATTCTTCTAACACGAACTTGTTAACCGGCTGGTCCTTTAGGGGACGAAAGAAGCGAAGATGACATTGACTTCCACGCAAGCCTTTTTCCGTAGGTATAATCGTCGCTAGAGGTCGACTCGTCCGCGACAGGACACCGCTTTTACCCCCATCGTGAACCGCATGAACTACTCAGACTTGCCCTGTCATCACTGTTTTGTACTATGTGTGTCTTTTAAAAAACGCAAAGCCTTCAGAATATTTAGTGTTTAGTGTTTCCGCTCGCACACCGTTGTTCCACTTCATATGCTTACGGGCATTCGAACAACCCCTTCGTGTTAATACACAGTATTAATATAGTTAAGTGTTATTAAAACCACGCCGTGTTTTGAATGTCATAGAATAGGTAATGCTATTAAAAAAAAGATGAGAAATAAACCTTTTGTGCTCGTGGGTTTTTGGTTTGTGTGCTTGGCTTTGTCGAACCACCGTCATTATCTGCAAATGCATGTCATTAGAAAGGGGTGACTGTCTGCCCTGGAATGTTTGGGGCAGTGGGTTTCCGTGGTTACCAGGGAAATTGCCACCCCAACAAAAGACTGTAACATTACTGTCACTTGTAATGCCGAAGGAAATGCCTCGCGTCTGCATGACAATAGGGGATTCGAATTATAAAGATCTGTGTGGAAGAGATCATAGAGTTGCAGTCCGTCACGTAGTAATCTCTTCTCCTGAAGTCTTTATAAAACCTCTATTATGGCTTATTTTGCCATGACTAATAACCTGCAGGGGTCTCGCACCAAATTCTGGGCCCTGAGTACAAGGATTCCTTCATATTTTGTGCTTTAACTATTGAAAAATAGCAGATATACAAGCTCACGAGCTTGTAGAACTGCTATTTTTGAAAAATCGCGAAAGTCTGTGCAAGTCTTTGAATGTTTCAAATCCTTCTAAGGTTTTTTGAAAAACCTATGTTTCTATGTCAGTTGTGCTCAAACCTTTTCATGTGAAGGACCCCCAAAAAATGATATGTATTTGGCCACGGACCCCCATTTCATATATTCTATATTTAATTCCAGGGAAACCCCCAGAAGCAAAAAAGAAATTAGCTTAAAAAATACATATATTCAAAGTTTTGCACACATTTTCACGACTTTTCATAGCTAAAGTATAAAATAGTTAAGGACCCCTCCACCTTGGGCCCTAGTAACTCAGTCCCACTTTTCCCCCCCCTTGTGACGCCCCTGATAACCTGTCCCACATTATGCTACAACTGACTTGTGACAAATAGTCACTGACAATGCAATATGTCCCATATCCACTTAAATTCAATGACCCGACAGGTATACATAAATGCACAGAGGAAAAACAAGAAACGAACAAACACAATTTGCACACGACACAACCTCACAAGTACTGGAACTTTATTTAAATAAGTGATTTGTCATTACAAAAAAGGAAAAAAAAGAAATGAGTACATCAAATACACACACCTGATAAATATTTCACTGTTTGCTTCACATTGATCTTTGTCACCTTTTGAGAATCTGCAATGTATGAAATGTCACCGCATTTAACATGTATATCCATTAAACATAACAAGCATGAAAGTAAATTGCGGAGATTAGGCCGATCGGCCCAACGTCCATGTCACGGATGTGGCAGTAAACTGCACACACGTTTACTTGACCACGTATACATCTCCATTCAGAAACATTGCCATTCAGAAGATTGCCTTCCATTATTCTAAATGGAGGTGTCACCTAAAACCTAACCTCAGTGGGGGTATTTCTGAATGGGGATGTTTCTAAGTGGGGGTGTTTCTGAATGGAGGTCTGCCCCCAAACCCTATAGCGTCCCCATTTTGGGGTGAACCTTAGGCGGAAAATAGCCCACCAAAAGGCTCACAACGCAAATGCATTGTGAACTTGTAGATCAGCCGTTTTCAGCTGAAGAGGTTTTGGTATAGAGGAAAAGAAGTAGGGGTCCAATATACTAGGTTTAAGTGGTTAAATGAGAACTGAGTGTCAAGACTCTAACTGAAGACGTGAAATACTTTGAAAAGTAGAGCAATGTTGTTCATATACAGTTCTTGACGGGAACATACAGTATTCATAACCTTTCTGGGCAGGCAACTGGAAAATAAAACCATCCTATACGGCTCACAAAATGGCTCTCCATGCAAATCACAATTCAAAGCGACGTGAGATGGAAGGCACTTGAATTTACATGCGAACTTGGGAGACCTTTTCTAGGCTTGAAAAACCGGGCCGGAAGTCACAATATTAGCTAGGTTAAAGATATACAACGTGAGTGTGTTTTGCATAATGATTTGCGTGCGAGCTATGTAGGAAAATTCACAGCACCGTGATTTTCTTAGCTTGGCTTGGCTAGTGAGAGCAAGTTGATTTGAACTGACTGGATGTGAGAGTGAAGGAGGGAATGCACTCTCTCGTACGCATGCACACACGCACGCACACACACACACACACACACAAACACACACACACAAAAGTTCTTAAAGGGCAACTTTGGTTTTCTACAAGGGTTCATTTTAGATTGTAATTAGAGAAAAGAAAAGATGAGCGTTAAATTGTTTTCATTTACGGCTTTCTATCGTTTTAGCCATTTTAGTGTGTTGATTTCAGTGGTTGGGGGCATGCGTACAAGTGGCTAAATATGTTTTTTTAGACACAATAAGCCGGCAATTTCTTTGTTGCTATTTATACCAGCCCCCATAAGTCACATCTGCCCATGAAAGCTTGCAGTTCATCTTGGGAATGGGCTTATTGTGTCTATAAAAGACATATTTAGCCACATGCATGCATGCCCAAATCAAAATCGTTAAAATCACTAAAAAGATAGAAAGAAGTAAATGAAAACAATTGAACACTCATCTTTTCTTTCTCTAATGACTATCTAAAATATGAACCCTTGTTCAAAAAAAACAAAGTTGTCCTTTAATGACGCAGTTAACAGTTGCTGGGACAGGAGAAAAAGGCCTCTTGCATTATTTCAAGAGGATATTCAGTACCAAATAACCAACCTTATACACTACTGCTATACAGTATATATACCATTAAGTGTTTATTTATCTTGACTGCTTATTCATTTATAGGGTTAGTGTGCTAGAGCCAACGACTCAAAGAGCAGCAATATCTAATGTTTGGACATTTCCCACAGGAACTCCACTCTTGTGCAAAGGTAAGCCATCAACTATGATACTATAGGTTGGTGAAGGGTGACAAGGCCCGAATATCAACGTCAGGTGACAAGGGAATGCCTCTTTTGGCAGGACTGGCATTGCCAAAGAATGTCAACCCTTAACACACACTGCGTTGTTGGTGGACCCACTCACTTTTTGGACAAGAAATAGCATGCGTGGATCATCTGGAGTGGTCTAGAACAGGGGTCTTCAACGTTTTCATGCCAAGGACCCCTTAGTTGAGAGAGAGAGATGAAGCAGGGACCCCCACAACCTTTTCATAGATTCCATATAGTTTCATTGTTTGACAGCACAATCATCAGTGTATTTTGGATTCATGTCAATTTGTGTTTTCAGATACTTAACCACTTGAACCGTCAATACTTAATAAACCTGACCTTTCACACTGTACTTTTTCCCCTCCACACCAAAGCTCATTGCCGAGAATAGCACAACAAGCTCACGAGGCGGCGTGAGCTTGTAGATCTGCTATTTTTGGCTACAGCTTTCAGAATATGGACAGTCACACTAGGGTTCAAGTTGTTAATATAAAAAGGATTGGAAGATTTGGAGGACCCCCTGCAGTAACTCTGAGGACCCCCTAGGCGTCCCGGCCCCCCTGTTGAAGACCCCTGGTCTAGATTATCCAGCGACAGACGTGGCAAAGTGCTCTGCAAGGGCTGAAGCTTTAGGACAAAAGAGCTATAAGAGGCTGTTTTTTTCTGTTCTCTAAATCGACCACCTCAACAGACTGAGTTCTCTAGAGCCAGCTCCCGTACGGAGTTCATATCAACGTAGTCTCGCGAGGCCAGACTGTTGCCTCCGCGATTTGGGCAAATGCTCCCGGCATACAGTCTGGCAAACGGAAATAGAAACGATGAGTGCGAGATAAAGCGGATGTGACGCAACCGCTCCCTTGGTGCAGTAGCAATAACATGTCCTACTGGAAGCGTTATGTCTCCTTTCAATATTTCTGGGGGTCTTATTTTCGTCTTTCTCTGGTGTTATTGGTGTTACCTCCATGATGTTTTCAAACGTTTTCTTAAACTATACATCCATAACAAGAATAGGCCGCTCGAATGACTTTGTCTGAGCTATTGTGTTTCTGTTATGTTTCCAATGGGACTACAGTTCAGTGCAGCACTGGCTACTTCCGATACTCGCCGTTCAGGAGCTGCCGTTCCAGACTCTATATAGCATTCGGAGATTGTGGAATAGTTGTCTGGCTACGCAAGACTAATATCAACATTACCACATTGAGTTCCCTATATTTACATGAACTCCACCATACTCAGTTCCCTACAGCCAGCTCCAATACAAAATTACAAAAGCAGGATAATGAAGCTTCAGCCACATTTACAGTACATGAAATCTGGCTTATCGTTTTAAGTAATTTGACCATTAATATAGCTTGTCACCCTGACTCAATACACAAAATATTATCAATATATATCACTTACACACACACACACACATATACATATCGTCATTGTCGGGTGGAAACCTTGTATGTCCAAAACCGTTAGTTTTGTATTTATCATGTAAAAAATGAACTAAACTAGTGAAAACAGCTGATCTACAAGCACACAACGCCTCGCACCGCGAGGCGTTGTGTGCTTGAGGCGTTGTGTGCTTGTAGATCGGCTGTTTTCACTACTTTTGTGCGATGGCCTTGTATGATGAAGCAGGGCTTTACTTACTAAAACATACAAATTTGAAACTTGGAGATACGAGGTTTCTGCCCGACAGTGACGATATATATAAAAACTAATCACTAAAAGAAGGGAAACTTGACTTGGTCCATTATATCTACCCTTTAATAATACCAATTTGTATTGTGTTTTATATCATTTTTATCGTTGTCACCTTTACAACGAGGTACAGCTTGTAAGGATATGGCATTCGTGGAATGAGCAACACAGCCAAACGTGAGGGTAGCGCCCCTCCAAAAAATGGTCAAAATGGCCCGGCAGGCCTGCAATACTGTTCTTTTGGTGTTCACCTTTGTTGCTTGATGCATTGAATGATTGCACTCTCCCACAGTAATAAGTCAAAACACAATACAAATTGATATTATTAAAGGGGAGATATTATGGACCGAAGTCAAGTTGCCTTTCTTTTTGAGCTCATCGTTTTATATATACTGTATGTGTGTGTGTGTATTTATTTCTATCATCTACGGAATTATCGAGCTGTTGTTTTCTTTCACCTCAAACATGGCTACATACATAGTCACCGGGGAGTGAACAATCTGGTTGATTGCAAATGAACGGGTTAAAACCCATTTAGGCCTAGAATTATTGAATGCTTTAACCAGTGAAAAATAGCAGATATACAAGCTCACAGCGCGGCACCGAGTGCTGCGCTGCGAGCTTGTAGATCTGCTATTTTTTGAAAAAGTTGTGAAAATGTGTGCAAATCCTTGAATATATGTATTTTCAAAGCGAACGCTTGTAACTCAAATTTTGCTTCTGGGGGGGGGGGGGGGGGGGGGGGGGGCCTGGAACAAAATATTTTGAGATGCGGGTCCGTGGCCAAATAAATATCATTTTGGGGGTCCTTCACATGAAAAGGTTTGAGAACCACTGACATAGTAGTCTCTCAAGAACTAACTGAGCTCCAGTTAAGTGAAAAGGACCTTTTCGTTGACGATGGCTGGCCAGATTGCTGACATAGAAACATATAGGTTTTTCCAAAAACCTTAGAAGGATTCTAAAGACACTTACAGAATCTGGTCAAAATTCAAATTTTCACGATTTTTCAAAAATAGATCTACAAGCTCGCAGCGCGGCACTCGGTGCCGCGTTGTGAGCTTGTATATCTGCTATTTTTCAATAGTTAAAGCATAAAATAATGATACACCATAATGTGTACCCGTTCTAAATGGGTTAATGAGGCTGAGACATGACGCTATACCGATACCAGAAATTACCGATACCAGAAGGATTCCGTCAAACCTTCTCAGCTCAGCTCCCCCGTTGATAAAACCTACGCAGACCATCATCATCACACACACCTGACCTCACAGGTAAAATCGTTTGTGCCGTTATTGTTATATATATATTTTTTTCTTTCTCTAGATTGGCAGTCGTCAATAATTGTGCTAGCTTGATTGGCAGGTTTGACAAGCAGAGGAACGGACTCAAGAGGAAGTGCGGCTGAGCCCACCTCTCTCACTGTTTCGGGCAAAAATCGCGCACTTAACGATAAAAAGCGTGACATTTGGCACACGGTTAGAACATGCCATATGGAAATTCTTTGGCTATAGAGTCTTGGGAAACTTCAAAAGGAGCCAATCAAAGTTGGGGTCTCATAGACTTTACTATACAGTAAAATAATACAAAAAATAAATAGTGATGACTCGATCACTAAACCATAGTTTTATGGGGGCCGTTTTTTAGCCCAAGGAATGTTTTTTTGCGCAAAACGCTTGCACAAATGCAATGCTTGCATTGGATTCCGAATCACAAAAAAACACCTAGTTTGACCCCTCACATGCTACTTAAAGCATATTTATTTTTCGTATTTATTTTACTGCATAGTAAAGTCTATGAGACACCAACTTTGATTGGCTCCCACAAGTTTCCGAAGACAAATCTGCGATGTCCCTATAGCCAAAAATGTTCCATATGGCATGTTCTAACTGCGTGCCAAATGTCATGCTTTTATCGTAAAGTGCACGATTCCATCAAAAATACCGCCCGAAACGCCCGGACTATCTGAAGCTCTCATTCGTTGGTGTTGCTGTTGCTGCTGCTGTCCATCTCCTTGCACTGCAGGTCTCCGCCGCTGTAGTCGATGCCGGGGAGCTTCACCCCGAAGCGGTCCACGCACCAGCAGATCCCCCTCTTCCGTCCGCGGGACGGCTTACACTGCGGATAAACATGAGATGTTTTACCACTTGTACCTGTTAAAACCCATTTAGGCCTAGAATTATTGAATGCTTTAACCAGTGAAAAAAAGCAGATATACAAGCTCACAGCGCGGCTGCGAGCTTGTAGATCTGCTATTTTTGGAAAAAGTCGTGAAAATGTGTGCAAATCTTTGAATATAATGTATTTTCAAAACGAACGATTGTAACTCAAATTTTGCTTCTGGGGGGGTCCCTGGAACTAGATATTTTGTGATGGGGGTCCGTGGCCAAATACATATCATTTTGGGAGTCCTTCACATGAAAAGGTTTGAGTACCACTGACATAGAAACATAGGTTTTTCAAAAAACCTCAGAAGGATTTGAAATATTTTTTTCAAATATAGGACTTGCAAGTTTTCACGATTTTTCAAAAATAGCAGATCTACAAGCTCGCAGCACGGCACTCTGTGCCACGCTGTGAGCTTGTATATCTGCTATTTTTCAATAGTTAAAGTACCCAGGGCTCAGAATTTGGTGCAACACCCCTGGGTTCCTTTTAGGGATTTTTATTTTTTTTATTTTTTTTTCTAAAGTTTTTCCCCCAAAAATGTTTTAATCGCTTCAAAAACGTTATAAGCGTTAATGTTTTCCAAATGTGAGCGGACCGGTGTGTGTGTCTGTGTCGGGGACGAATGAACGTCTGTGTTGTGCATGCATGCATCGCAGATTCGCATGCATACGGCGCTAGTCAGGTCCGCGGACTACATGTTGAGAAACACTGCTGGTCTGTTCGTGTGCACGCGTCATAGCAGTGCGCGCTCACCGCGCTGACTGGATGTGTTTTGTTTACGTGCCTGTGTGCATGCATGCTTGATGCAGCGTCGCCTCGTGTGCAGTGATTTTGTCAAGATTGACAATAAAACAACACAAAATACCACGTCGTTAATGCGACACCCGTGGATGCGGTCGGGGAGGGAGAGATCGAGGCAGACCAAAGCTCCTCCACATTGATACACTAGCCTGGGGTGCCAGCCATCCAGAGCGCTACCACTACGTTCCATGGACTTTAAATTGTCACTCCGCTTCTAGTCTCTAGAGAACAGACTCTGTGCTAACGCAAGGAAGAGCAATTATAAGTATTATTAGGGCTTTGATGCCAGTTCTGATGGGTGCAGCTGCATAAGTTGTGTTGCTTAAAGTAATGCCCCGTTGTGTTGTGCTCTCCTGAGTCTCCTCTCAGCTGCTGCTTAGCGGGAAAAAAAAAAAAAAAATGAAAAATGTCGATCGACGCGTCGATTTTCGGCCGCGACGCGTCGATTCGAAAATAATGCGTCGATTAACATCCCTAGTTCCTTTATGGGGGTCTAAATTGACTCATACAAGTCAGAGACCTTGAAATGTAAAAGTTTGAGAAACACTGACAATATACTATGTTAAAAGTCAGGCAGGGTCATTTGCTTTCACGGTAGAAATACCTGCTTGCGCTTGAAGAAACCTTTCTTGTCACAGTTTGGGATGTAGAGGGAAAGAGCCCAGACCCGGGACGTGTCCTTCATACTCTGAATCAGGTTGTCTAATCTCCTCCTGCAGGGCCCCTACACACACACACACACACACACACACACACACACGCACACACGCACACGCGCACACACACACACACACACACACACACACACACACACACACACACACACACACACACACACACACACTATTATTATATATATACAGTTTGTGGATAGAGTTGTGGCTAAAATTATTGGCACCCTTGCATTTGTAAAACAGAAAAAAAAAAAGCTTGGCAATTGAAAACATATTTTGCATCAACATACCGTATTTGGTTTGCAGAGGAACACAACATAAAACTAGAAGAAACTTACATACATAATTAAATACACTGTACTGTACTTGATTTGATCAAGCAGGCTATTCACCTGGAACTCACCTGTGGTGAGTCCAAGTTGACTTTAATCTTTAGTAACCACTAATCCACCCAGTTTAAATGGAGTAAATCCCTCATTCTGCTGTTTTGTGTCACACACTGAGCATGGACCAAATAAAAAAGGAGAGAATTGTCAGGAGGTCAGAGGTCAGATTGTAGCCAAACATGGACAATCTGAAGGCTCTAAGTCCATCTCCAGAGACCTTGATGTTCCTTCACTGTGCGCAATCTAGACGATTGTGTGTTGTGTTTTAAACAAATGCAAGGGTGCCAATACTTTTAACCACGACTGTATGTGCAATTTACAATGTAGGCATTTATCCAGAGAGACTTGCATTAAGAAAGATAATCACATACCTCAAATACAGAGAGACAGTGTAGTAGTGCCTCAGTAAACTATAGGATCACAGGTAAACTAAGAACCCATCGTCAGTCTAAACACCGTACTATCAAAATAATCATCTGTACATTCAAACTATAGGATAGCAGGTAAACAAAGCATCAGTCTAAATAACACGCTATCCAAATTACACACATAGCCATGCACAGTGTGTACAGTCTCATTGTTTGTGTAGTTTGTGTGTGTGTGCGCATCGCATGCGTGCGTGCGTGCAAATGCCTGTGTGAATCCCATGTGTGCAGGGGCGTCACAGGGGGGGGGGGGGAGTGGGACAGAGTTAGTAGGGCCCAAGGTGGAGGGGCCTTCCTTATTCTATACTTTAGCTATTGAAAAATAGCAGATCTACAAGCTCACACTGTGAACTTGTAGATCTACTATTTTTGAAAAGTCGTGAAAATGTGTGCAAATCTTTGAACATATGTATTTTTTAAGCGAACATTTGTAACTCAAATTTTGCTTCTGGGGGGTCCCTGCATGGAACTAAATATTTTGAGATGGGGGTCCGTGACCAAATACATGTCATTTTGGGGGTCCTTCACATGAAAAGGTTTGAGCACCACTGACATAGAAACATAGGTTTTTCAAAAAAACCTTAGAAGGATTTGAAATATTCAAAGACTTGCACAAACCGATTTTTTCAAAAATAGCAGATCTACAAGCTCACAGCGCGGCACCGTGAGCTCTGCTATTTTTCAATAGTTAAAGCACAAAATAATCCTTGTACCCAGGGCCCAGAATTTGGTGCCACACCCCTGTGTGCGTGCGAATGCCTGTGTGAATGCCCACATGTGTAACCCCATGCATAAATTGCAGGCCCACCGTTTCGCGTACAAACTCCGGCTGTAGTTTCTCCACGGGGCGGGCTGCGTAGTCCGGGCTGCCTGCGGCGGGCCTCTGCCTGGCCAGCCACTTCTTGCGGTCCTCGGCGTGCTTCTTGGCCTGGGCCTTCAGGCTGACAATGTGGTCCCGTCTGTTGGTGGGCACCTTGGTCTGGGGCAGGATGGACTCTGGGATGGGTAACATGGCCTCGTCGGGAGACGCGCCATCTGAGAAGGAGAGGAGGATTTGGTCAGAATTTATTGAGAGGGGTTGTCCCTTGAGATGCAGCATCTCATTTTAGAGGGGGTCCTAAACACATAAGTAACATTACATAAAGTACAAAAACACATAACTAAAACGTTACATACAATGCAAACACACAACAAGTACAGTACAGTTAGCTTGCTCACCATCTCCCACCCACACCCCAACTCATTTAACCCATTTAGGCCTAGCATTATTGAATGCTTTAACCAGTGAAAAATAGCAGATATACAAGCTCACAGCGCGGCACTCGTGCCGCGCTGCGAGCTTGTAGAGCTGCTATTTTTGAAAAAGTCGTGAAAATGTGTGCAAATCTTTGAATATATGTATTTTCAAAGCGAACGTTTGTAACTCAAATTTTGCTTCTGGGTGGTCCCTGGAACTATTTTCAGATGGGGGTCCGTGGACAAATACATATCATTTTGGGGGTCCTTCACATGAAAAGGTTTGAGAACCACTGACTTGGTAGTCTCTCAAGAACAGACCAACTGAGCTCCATTTAAGTGAAAAGGACCTTTTCTTTGACGATGGCTGGCCAGATTGCTGACATAGAAACACAGGTTTTTCAAAAAACCTTAGAAGGATTCAAAAGACACTTAAAGAATGGGGTCAAAATTCTAATTTTCACGATTTTTCAAAAATAGCAGAGCAGCGTGGTACTCGGTGCCACGCTGTGAGCTTGTATATCTGCTATTTTTCAATAGTTAAAGCAGTCAATAATCCTAGGCCTAAAGCAAAAAAATTTAAAAGAATGGAGAATACAATACTTTGGCTTGAGTCCAAAAATGTAAATAGTGTAGATACAAATACAATCAATATTAGAAGTATGAACCGGTTGTTTCAAGATGTGAGTACAAGGAAGTCCTGAAAGCGGCCAAAAGATGTAACAGATCTGAGTGAAAGAGGGAGATTGTTCCAGTCAGATGGAGCTTTGTAGTGGAATGCCCTGCGTCCAGATTCAGTAGTTATTTTTGGGGGGGACTGTAAAATAGGGATGTTGTGAGTTCCTGAGTGGATATGGTGATGTGTATGGTTCCAGGGATTGTTTCAAATAAGATGGACAGTTGAAGTGAACACATTTAAGAGGAAGTATTTAGGGACAGGGCGATAATCGCCATTATCGCTGATCGTGATAAAAAAACACACGATAATCGTATCATGGAGATTTCATTTATAGTGAAATCGCCCTCCGTCATGCACTGGGGTCAATTCGCCTTTCTGGTACCATTATAATTGGTCAAACGGAACTGTAAATAAGTTACTTGATACAGTTTTTTTTTTTCACTCTCAAAAAGTGAAAGCCCGGAAAAAAGAGTTGGAGAGGCCCTCATTGCGCGCTATAGAGAGAGATCTCTCTCTAGCGCTGCTGCTACTCAAAGATTTGCCATTTCAGATCATGACAAGTGACAAGCCAGTGGGCCAATTACATGAGTTATATTTCGTCGTTGTCGGGTGGAAACTTTGTATGTCCAAATCCGTTTGTTTTGTATTTATCATTTTAAAAATGATTTAAACTAGTGAAAACAGCCGATCTATAAGCACACTGTGTGCTTGTAGATCTGCTGTTTTCACTACTTTTGTGCAACAGCCTTGTATGATGAAGCAGGGCTTTGCTTTGGAATGAACCGGCCTTTCGGGAGTTGTCCCGCTTATCCCAATGGCCAGCACGTCCCTGGATACAGTCTTTTTTTTCACTCTCTACCAAATCTCTTTGCCAAAAAATAGCCGATCTACAAGCTCACAATGCGTCGCAAGCTTGTACAGTAGATCTGCTATTTTTTTGGCAAATGTTCCGCCCCAGGATAATGGATGTTGGGAATATTTAGAGAGAGACAGAAAGTTACAATGTGACGAGATGTCCTGGTTTGGCTGGGATTGTCCTGCTTTTCAACATTCACTACCAAATTGTCCTGGTTTTCACCACAATGAAAATGATACAAAATAATGAACACTTGTTTTGAGTGCTTATACATTACACACAGAGGTTTATTGTCTTCTGTTGAAAGGTGCAGTCACTAGATGTGCTGAGGCAGTGGCGTCAGTTCAGAAAAAGGTAAGGTATGGCAACATGACTGGTGTCTTGCACGCGCGCGAAGGCGCGCGTGCAAGACACCAGCCATGTTGCCATACCTTAGCAAAAGGCATGATACATTTATTTTAAGAAGTACATTCTATTTTCTTCCCCAAAATGTATATGGTTTCTTGCTGGATATGGCAGCCTGGAACAGTTGTTCAAGTGTGGCTAAACTTGGCGTAAACGTGCCACAATTAACAATAATGAATTGCACCTGTGCAGCTGACCGGTGGAACCTGGGAATATACTATTCTGTCAAGACGGGGAGAATATAATTATAATACCTTGTTAAATTTTACAATTGTAGTTATTTTACTGTAATTTAACAACATTCATGGATTTATATTTTAAAGTAACTTGTATTCTCCCCCCTGGACCCAGGGTATGGCAGCTGCATACCCCTGCCATACCCAATTGACGCCCTCTGTGCTGAGGGCTAAAAATGATTGTCCCCCATCCTGATGAAAACACCAGGTGAACAAAATGACTGCCTGTCATTGTCATGGACTCTTTTTCATTCGTCCCAGGACTTTATCAGTTTCAGTTCTGAGTGGCAGTGATGGAAACATGGTGACTGGCGACATGCTTTGACATGCATAAGATGAAGTGTGAAACTGCAGATATCTATGGCAGTTTTGGTGGGGAAAGGAGTATTGATAACCTATTCATCTCTGTGGCCAATTGTGTTAAGGCAGGGGTCTTCAACGTTTTCAGGCCAAGGACCCCTTAGTTGAGAGAGAGAGATGAAGCAGGGACCCCCCACAACCTCATAGATTCCATATAGTTTCATTGTTTGAGAGCACAATCATCAGTGTATTTTGGATTCATGTCAATTTGTGTTTTCAGATATTTAAACACTTGAACCGTCAATACTTAATAAACCTGACCTTTCACTCTGTACTTAGGCTGCTCTTTTCCCCCTCTACACCAAAGCTCTTTGCCCAAAATAGCCGATCTACAAGCTCGAGCTTGTAGATCTGCTATTTTTGGCTAAAGTTCTCAGAATATGGACGCTAGGGTGCAAGTGGTTAATATA
The DNA here is from genome assembly GCF_963921795.1 of Nannobrachium achirus. NCBI lineage: Eukaryota > Metazoa > Chordata > Actinopteri > Myctophiformes > Myctophidae > Nannobrachium > Nannobrachium achirus. The sequence continues at coordinate 41,008,536 of NC_137831.1, read as the reverse complement.
AAAAAGGAAAAAAAAAGTTTCTATCACTCAAAGATTTGGAGGACCCCCTGTAGTAACTCTGAGGACCCCCTAGGGGTCCCGGACCCCCTGTTGAAGACCCCTGTGTTAAGGAATTAATCTCTTTTTTCATAAGAAGTCATATTCCAAGGGCCGATTCATACTCCACTTTTAGAGATACATTTATTTTGGTTTGGTTCGGGAGGTCAAAAGATCTCTGTGGCACATTTTTGGATTTTTGGACACAGCTCCTACAGATTTTGCCCTAAAATCCCGCAAAGCGTTACACAGTATGTCTAGAGCCATGTCATCAACATGGATCTGTCCTATTAGCGCCACCATCAGGGCGACTTTTGCAAAACACATTTTTGGACACTGCTCCTACAGATTTTGCCCTAAAATCACGCAAAGCGGTACACTCTATCTCTAAAGTCATGTCATCAACATGGATCTGTCCCATTTCGCATATTCCCTCCCGATTGGCTACGACTGCCTTCTAAAGTTTGTGTATGCAACGTGGCGGTTGCTTATCTCCCGATTAGGCAGTCTTACTGGTTATACATCAAATCTGTCCATCCCCCAATAGCCTATCAACATGCTCAAAACGCACCAGAAGCTTGCAGAACTGCCATTTTCGCAGAACGTTCGCCCGTTTTCGTAGAATGTTTTGTCTATTATGACTTGCCCAGAATAGGGACGCTAGGGTTCATGCGGTTACGAAAACTAACCGTACAGCTGTTGGAATGAGAGAGAGACCAGACACTGGACAAGAAAAGAAAAATGAAATGATGTGATGATGTCTCTGCGGACCGTTGCGTCCGCGTTTAGCGCAGTTCCGTGGCCACCGGCCAATTTCAGACACCATGTGTTGACATGCGTGACAAACACAGCCTACATTTGTGGCAGGTCAAGTTAGCATTTTGGGGGTATATGTAGACCATATGGTCTCAAACTTTTATAGCCGGCGACCTAAATGAGACATTTTAGTCACACTAGCACCCCGGAGTCAAGAAAACATACTATTACACTTGTCATGTGGGCAACCCACTGGGGACAAGTCCTCCATTTTGGGTCCCAATCCCTAGAAACACTGGACTGCTCTCATGTTTTTTTTTTCTTCGAACGAATGCCTTTAGGAAGGCCTTTAGGAAACCCATTCAGGCCTAGAATTATTGAATGCTTTAACCAGTGAAAAATAGCAGATATACAAGCTCGCAGAGCTTGTAGATCTGCTATTTTTGAAAAAGTTGTGAAAATGTGTGCAAATCTTTGAATATGTATTTTCAAAGCGAACGTTTGTATCTCAAATTTTGCTTCTGTGTGGTCCCTGGAACTAAATATTTTGAGATGCGGGTCCGTGGCAAAATAAATATCATTTTGGGGGTCCTTCACATGAAAAGGTTTGAGAACCACTGACATAGTATTCTCTCAAGAACAGACTAACTGAGCTCCATTTAAGTGAAAAGGACCTTTGGCTAGCCAGATTGCTGACACATAGAAACATAGGTTTTTCAAAAAATCTTAGAAGGATACAAAAGACAGAATCGCGGGTCAAAATTCAAATTTTCACGATTAAAAAAAAAAAATAGCAGATCTACAAGCTCGCAGCGCGGCACTCGGTGCCGCGCTGTGAGCTTATATATCTGTTATTTTTCAATAGTTAAAGCGTAAAATAATAATACACAATGATGTGTACCCGTTCTAAATGGGTTAAAAAACACGCGACACATCTTCGCACCAATCACGGGCCTCGCTGCCCTCTCAATGCAGGCTGGAATTAGTGGTCAGTCCTGTGGGCTTCCAAGCAACACCGCAGCTCTGTCTGTTACTGTCCACCTGAATTGACCTCGCCTACCAGGCTTTCTGGGGGAAAGCCTGGTGTTCGTTCACAACAGTCCGTTTGGTTTCCGCCGAAAGCGCGGAAACCACTAAGAAGCGGCGTCGCTTTGATTTGGTTCCACCCGTTTGTTTCCCCAATTCCTATTAAAATGCTCGAGTAACCTAGTGTAGTCTTGCCAGTCGCTAACAGTTGGACTAAAAGATGCATAAACCAATCGAATTTTTCAAAAGCAATCAACTCTGCATCAAGGAGTTTATTAGGTAGGCCCTAAAAGTATGTCCTTGAACGCAGGGGAATATTTTGTGTTAAAACTGAATCCGGTTTGATAGTTCCGGCAAATTGTAGTCCTTTGAGTACTACAACATGACGTGTTGTGGTTTCTGCTCCAGACCAGTTACAACCCCGAAAAGTGAAGTGATCCCAGACTACACCTGAATAGAGCTCAATTAATGCGGGGCGACACGACTTCAAATCATTGTGAGGATTATTTCAAACTTTTGCCTTGATTACGATTAATTAATGATTTGTTACTTTTTAAATGGTGAAAATAGCCGATCTACACACTCACAATGCGTCGCGATACAACGTATTGTGAGCTTGTAGATTGGCTGTTTCACTATTGTCCATCCATCCATCCATCCATCCTCGACCGCTTATCCAGAATCATTATTTCCTTATCCCGAGCAACTTCCTCCACTCCCTCAGGGGGTCGACTGAGTTTTTACACTGACAAAAACTAAATAAAAACTGAGCTGTGATGACTAAAACTAAGAATAAATATATTGGCAATTTCGTCAACAAAATAAAAACTAGACTAAAACGTTAGGGAGGGACTAGTGGAGAAGAGAGAGTTTATGTTTGGTTGCTCTCCGGTGTTGCATGCTGAAACTAGCCGATCTACTGCGACGCGTTGTGAGCTTGTAGATCTGCTATTTTCAGCACACAACCAAGTGTAAAATCAGTCATTACGATGACATCAAGGCCTGCCAAAATACATTTGCGTTGACTAAAATCTTATGATATTTAGTCGACTAAAAATTAGACTAAAACTTTTCAGGTGACTAAATTATGACTAAAACTAACATTCAAAAGACTGTGACTAAAACTAAATCAAAATGTGCAGTCAAAAACAACATTGAAATGGATATACTGTGCATGGTGGCATTTCACTGAACAGTTTTAGCCATACTGTATGCGTTGTGAGCTTGTAGATCTGCTATTTTCAGCACACAACCAAGTGTAAAATCAGTCATTATGATGCCATCAAGGCCTGCCAAAATACATTTCAGTTGACTAAAATCTGACTAAAACTACAACTTTTCAAAACGAAATCAAAATTTGATGTCAAAAACAACATTGAAATATATATACGTGGTGGCATTTCACTAAACAGTTTTAGCCATACTGTATGTGCGTGCTGAGCCATGACTGTCAGGGATATCCGTGCATCATGTGCGTGTTTCCGCTTACACTTTTGGCAGGCAGTAAAAAGATTTGCCTTGTAAAAACCCCCCCCGGGGGATGACAAACACCGACCCGTCTGAGCTTTGCATGATGATGACGCCATTCCTAAGCCAACGTCTGTAAGGGAAACAAGGTCAGCTCGCTGGGGGTCATGACATGAAGCCATACATTAACGCATTCATAACGGGTGCACATTATTGTGTATCATTATTTTATGCTTTAACTATTGAAAAATAGCAGATATACAAGCTCACAGCGCGACACCGAGTGCCGCGCTGCGAGCTTGTAGATCTGCTATTTTGAAAAATTCGAATTTTGACCCGATTCTATAAGTGTCTTTTGAATCCTTCTATGATTTTTGGAAAAAAACCTATGTTTCTATGTCAGCAATCTGGCCGGCCATCGCCAAAGAAAAGGTCCTTTTCACTTTAACTGGAGCTCAGTTAGTCTGTTCTTGAGAGACTACTATGTCAGTGGTTCTCAAACCTTTTCATGTCAAGGACCCCCAAAATGATATTTATTTGGCCACGGACCCCCATCTCAAAATATTCAGTTCCAGGGACCACCCAGAAGCAAAATGTGAGTTACAAACTTTCGCTTTGAAAATACATATATTCAAAGATTTGCACACATTTTCACGACTTTAAAAAAAATAGCAGATCTACAAGCTCGCCGCGCTGTGAGCTTGTATATCTGCTGTTTTTTCAATAGTTAAAGCAGTCAATAATCCTAGGCCCTAAATGGGTTAAACCCATGAAAATCCTCTGTCATAAAGCCTCCGCCCCCACCACGATGAAGATGATTATGCTGATGACAATGATGTCTATGCCCCCTGTCCACGGGAGTCAATTATTATTGGGAGAAGGAAAAAGAGATGTTACTCCCACCCACACCCAGGGGTGTCACACCAAATTCTGGGCCCAGGGTACAAGGATTCACTGCAGGGTGGGCCCCCATGAATGTTCTTCATAGGGGGAGGGGGTTTAACCCGTTTAGACTGGGAACGCATTGTTGCGCGTTATTTTGTGCTTTAACTATTGAAAAATAGCAGATATACAAGCTCACAGCGCGGCACCGAGTGCCGCGCTGCGAGCTTGTAGATCTGCTATTTTTGAAAAGTCTATGTCAGTGGTGCTCACACTTTTTCATGTGAAGGACCCCCAAAATGACATGTATTTGGCCAAGGACCCCCATCTCAAAATATTTAGTTCCAGGGACCCCCCAAGAAGCAAAATTTGAGTTACGAATGGTTCGCTTAAAAAAATGCATATATTCAAAGATTTGCACACATTTTCAATTTTTTTCAAAAAATAGCAGATCTACAAGCTCGCTGTGAGCTTGTATATCTGCTATTTTTCAATAGCTAAAGTATAAAATAATTCCAGGCCCCTCCACCTTGGGCCCTAGTAACTCAGTCCCACTTCCTCCCCCCACCCCCTTGTGACGCCCCTGCCCACACCCCCAGTTTTCTGCTGACACACTTTTCTTGGGGGGGAGTGTGTGTGTGTGTGTGTGTGTGTGTGTGTGTGTGTGTGTGTGTGTGTGTGTGTGTGTGTGTGTGTGTGTGTGTGGGGGGGGGATAAGTGCAAGTCTAATCAAGTCTGCACTTGTTAATCCCCCGCCATCTTCTAATCTGATTACTGCTGACTGATAATGTCTCTCTCTTTTTTAGCATCCCTTCTCTTGTGGTTGGGAGCTGTGTGAGAGATGTGATGATTCGGTTGAATTTGATCCCTTTCTGGATGGGGTTGTGAACGAAACTAGGGAGGATCTAAACTCACCCTTTCCCACCACCCTTGTAACCGTTTGACTGAGACAAGAAGAGCTTATTATTATTTCATGCTTTCATTATTGAAAAATAGCACAAAAAGATATACAAGCTCAGATATACAAGCTCACAGCGCGGCACCGAGTGCCGCGCTGCGAGCTTGTAGATCTGCTATTTTTGAAACATTTGAATTTTGACCCGATTCTATAAGTGTCTTTCCTTCTAAGGTTTTTTTGAAAAACCTATGTTTCTATGTCAGTGGTTCGCAAACTTTTTCATGTCAAGGACCCCCAAAATTACATCTATTTGGCCATGGACCCCCATCTCAAAATATTTAGTTCCAGGGACCACCCAGGAAGCAAAATTTGGGTTACAAACGTTCGCTTTAAAAATACATATATATTCAAAGATTTGCACACATTTTCACGACTTTTTCAAAAAAAATAGCAGATCTACAAGCTCGCAGCGCGGCACTCGGTGCCGCGCTGTGAGCTTGTATATCTGCTATTTTTCAATAGCTAAAGCATTAAATAATTCTAGGCCCTAAATGGGTTAAAATATATGGAAAATGAACATTGCCGCCGTTATGTCCGACAAAGCCTTCAAAAGACCAGTGTTTGTGATTTATTCTTCAGGGCTCATCAGTTTTCATTCCGTCGTCGGGTTGGCTTTCCTTTCAAAAGGTGTGGACGTGTTATTTCAGACTGAACCTGTTCACATATTGACACTTTAAAAGGGCTCAGAGTACACATTGACACATACAGGACATCCATCTAACCAGACAGTTCTTCATATCTCTGTTACCAGGGGTGGAAGGTATCTAGCTTAAAGCTATACTGTGTAAGATGCTCAACTAGTGGTCATTAGCCCTATAGCAAACCGCGGTCGCGTCCGCGTCTTTCGGCCGTTTTTCGTACCTTCACACCCCCGCGTCTGCCTCCACCTCGCCGAGAGCTATCTTTAGAGGGGTCCCTGGTTCCTGTGCGTTCAGGCATTCCGGAGAAACGGACTCCTTCCCCCTGCCAGGTAGGCGAGATTACCTTTTGAGTATAGAGACACACGGGCGACTACAAATATGGCGACCCCACTTCAAGATGCGCTGTGATTGGCCGGCAGTGTATAACCCTCGCTGTGATTGGCCGGTAGTGTGATGACGTAATTTTGCCGGGAAATCCCGCCCCTGTCACGGCTAAGTAGAAAACATATAAAGAGAAGGCTTCAGAAGCTGAAAATAACGGAGTGGGGGTTCTAAAACTTTAGCGATTTAACAGTTAGGACAATTTTAAGATTTGTTTTATAAAAAAAGTTACATGGTATAACTTTAAGTTACTAGTTACTTTGCAGATTTAGATATCATTACAAAATAGTTGATCTACAAGCTCACAGCATTTAATACTTCAACTTTGGCATTGCATTTGCAAAAAAAGAAATGCTTCATGTAAACCTGGACAGCGCTTTCCTAATTATAAAATATCATAACACAATTCTGTCACTATACGATAAGAGGGAGTATGATCAATATCACATCGGGTCGTGATCTATACGCTCATTTACACGTCACATCGCGAACGTTGTGAGCTTGTAGATCGGCTACTTTTGCTTTAGTGTGACACTACCATGACGAAGTCGGGCATAAATGCATGAAAAACGAATGAAATACGTTGATACAAGGTATCTGTAGGTGTTTGTGGTTGCATGCTGGCATGCATGCATGGAAGGGGGCATGCATTAGGGATGGAACGATATGAAAATTTCATATCACGATTATTGAGACAAAGGATTATCGTGATAATCAAAATCCATTATCCTGGTAGGAACATTTGCCAAAAAATAGACGATCTACAAGCTCACAACGTGTCGCAAACGCGCAAATCGGCTCTTTTTTGGCAAATACATTTGATAGAGAGACTGTAAAAAGTATGTATATTATAAGTACCTTTCACCAATTATAGAGGGTTTAAGTGGTACCGGATATGCAGCTCGGCAAATAAAAGGTGAATTGATCCCAGTGCATAACGGAGGACGATATCATGATGAATTAAATCTCCACGATGCAATTATCGTGAGTGTTTTTATCACGATAAACCGTAATATCGCTTATCGTCACATCCTAGCATGCATACTGTATAGTACGTGCACAACAGCCTGCACGGGTGCGGTGCATAAGTGCACGTGCGTGCCGTGCATACATACAACATGCATGCATGCCTATACTTATACTATACTTGACAGAAATGTCACATGTGCGACATGCATGTGGGTTTTAGGGTGATTGCACATGATATCAGCGAGCCGATGCATGCGTGTAGAATGAATGAGATGCGTACCAAGCGGGGGCTGAGGAGTTAATCCACGATACGAGTGAGACCACAGACAGACTGGGGGGAGGGGGGGGGCAGGGGGAGGGGGGGTTAGTGATCCACTCTCAGCCAGCATTTTGCTGAATCACTATACAGAGCCTGCACACACACTCAGCTCAGGGGCGTCAATTGGGTATGGCAGGGGTATGCAGCTGCCATACCCATGGGTCCAGGGGGGGAAAATAAAAGTTACTTTTAAATATAAATCCATGAATGTCTCTTTGTCTATCTGTTCTGTTATTATGTTGTTAAATTACAGTAAAATAACTACAAATGCAAAATTCTCCCCAACTTGACAAAATGGTATATTCCCAGGTTCTGCAGGTCAGCTGCACAAGTGCAATGCATCATTGTTAATTGTGACACGTTTACTGACATGCCAAGTTTAGCTGCACTTGAACAACCGTTCCAGGCTGCCATATATCCAGCCCAAGAAACCGTAGAAACGGGGGAAAAAATAGAATGTACTTCTGGAAATAAGTGTATCATGCCTGTTGCTAAGGTATGGCAACATGACTGGTGTCTTGCACCAGTCATGTTGAAGGCACGTGTGCAAGACACCAGTCATGTTGCCATACCTTAGCTTTTTCAGAACTGACGCCACTGACTCAGCTCACACACTCAGCGGAAGGGGGACGAGAGAGAGAGAGAAGAGATTGAGGGGGGGGGGGGGGGGGGGGGGGGGGGGGGGCAGGAGGCAGGGTGTCGCAAGGTGTCTGGGCCCTGGGTACAAGGATTCACTGCGGGGCCCCCCATGAACGTTCTTCATAGGGGGAACTGGGAACGCATTATAACACATTATTTCGTGCTTTGACTTTTGAAAAAGTCTGCTTTGACTCCAAAAAAAATTTGGAAAATCGCGAAGGTTTGTGCGAGTCTTTGAATATTTCAAATCCTTCCATAGGGTTTTGGAAAAAAATATGTTTCTATGTCAGTGGTGCTCAAACCTTTTCACGTGAAGGACCTCCAAAATGATATGTATTTGGCCACGGACCCCCATCTCAAAATACTAAGATCCATGGACCCACCAGAAGCAAAATTCTAGTTACAAATGTCCGCTTAAAAAATAAAGATTTGCACACATTTTCACGACTTTAAAAAAATATAGCAGATCTACAAGCTCGCTGTGAGCTTGTAGATCTGCTATTTTTCAATAGCTAAAGTATAAAATAGTTAAGGCCCCCTCCACCTCGGGCCCTAGTAACTCAGTCCCACTTTCCCCCCCATGTGACGCCCCTGAGAGCGAGCGATGGAGGGAGGGAAGGTGACTATAGGAGGGAATGATGGAAAGATGACAGGAGGAAGGGAGAGAAGCAAGAGAGATGGACGCAGAGAGAGAGAGAGAGAGAGAATAAGAGGGAGGTGAAAGAGGGTAATAATGACAGCAGGGGGGGGGGGGGGCGGAGGAGATGGAGTGGGGAGGTTGAGAAGGGGAGGGGAGGATGAGAGACAGCACACATAGACATCAAAGGGGGCTTGAGCCCCTGCCCCTTTTTACCCGTCTGTAAAAAAAAAAGTGCCCTCTCCAGACCATGAATGGCATCTTTTACTATGGTGAAAGAAATGCAAATGTTCCATGCCATACCTGAAGGCAGCATTCAAGAGAATTGCCTCGTCCAAACTCTCCTGAAGTTGAATGCGGTGTCTTATGTTGAAAGAATTTCCCTCTTTTCGAGATTTTCACCAAAAGGCCCTTTTTTAGAAACGTCAGCCCCTGCCTCTCAAACATTCTCTGCACGTCCCTGGCTCAGAGACAGGGGGGAAAGAGGAGACGTTGCCACTCGAGACGGTAAAAGAATGGAGGGAGGGACAAAACCATGCATGGAGGTTAAGGACGGAGGTAGGGTGAAGGAAAAGAAAATGACAGAGCGCAGACTAGCCTACCGACAGGGGAATACATACAGGGATTTAATATAGGGCAAGTTCGATATTGTGGAAACAATGTCACCAGGGACGTGCTGGGCCCCTGATTCAGCCCGGGAAAAAGAGTTGGAGAGGCCCTCATTGCGCGCTATAGAGAGAGATCTCTCTCTATAGCGCTGCTGCTACTCAAAGATTTGCCATTTCAGATCATGACAAGTGACAAGCCAGTGGGCCAATTACATGAGTTATATATTACATGAGTCATTGTCGGGTGGAAACCTTGTATGTGCAAAACCATTTTAAAAATGAATTCAACTAGTGAAAACAGCCGATCTACAAGCACACAACGCCTCGCACCGCGAGGCGTTGTGTGCTTGTAGATCTGCTGTTTTCACTACTTTTGTGCGACAGCCTTGTACGATGAAGCAGGGCTTTGCTTTGCGAATTTTTTTTTTACAAATTTGAAACTTGGAGATACGAGGTTTCTGCCCGACAGTGACGATTTACTTTGTTGGCCGCCCAGCCCCCAAAATGGAAAGAAGGCCGACATTTTATTATTTATATTTTTTTCCTAATGGCTGGCCTGGACCGGCCGGGGAATGAACCGGCCGTTCGGGAGTTGTCCCGCTTTTCCCAATGGCCAGCACGTCCCTGCATGTTCACCTGCGCCAGACAATGAGTGGCAGGGTAATAACGTGTCAGACAGACCGAAGGGGGACAGAACAAAAAATCCTCTTGTGCTCCGTCGTCTCAAATTACCACAAGCCGGGGCTGCTAATAGGGCCAAATCACACAAAGCCGTTCGGACAGCGTTCGCCTTTGACGCCCTCCCCGCAGACACTAGTCTGCGACATGTCCCTAAAATGTCATTCAAACGGGAACAGCGCCTGTAATATTCTCCCTGTTTTATTATGTGGCCCCCCGAACAGGGACGTGCAGAGGATGTTAGAGAGGCAGGGGCTGACATTTCTAAAAGGGCCTTTTTGGTGATAATATCAAAAACAGCACACCTCCAAGCTCCAAGCGCATCGCGCTTGCGACGTGTTGCGAGCTTGGGGGTCGGCTATTTTCGATGCTTCTATGCAGAGAGGACAATTTTTTCAACATAAGATGCTGCCTTCAAGTTCAGGAGAGTTCGGACAAGGCAATTCTCGTGAATGCTGCCTTCAGCTATGGCATGGAAAGAGGACATTTGCATTTCTTTCACCATAGTAAAAACTGCATTCATGGTCTGGAGAGGGCACTTTTTTTATTGAAGGATAAAAGGGCAGGGGGCTCAAGCCCCCTTTGATGTCTATGTGTGCACGTGCCTGCCCCCGAAAACCCACTAATTTACGGCTCTTTAGAGTCCCACCACCACCGCGTATACACGGCTTTCAAACCAAGATGACAGGTTGATCGGCACTCCGGCAGTAGCCGTTGACAAGAGTTCGCCGGGTCACGGCCGGGCTTTTAGAGTCGCGCGCCTCGGTTAATGACAGCCTTTTGACAGGTGTCAACCCGTCTCACACACAGAGGAGCGTTTCTAAATGGCAGCCACCTCCACCTCCCAATTCTAAAGACTGGCATGTCGTTCACACACCCAATCACATGAAGGCAAGGGCATATAGGTGTTTTCAATGGCCTTATCAAATTAATCAATGGAATATTAGCGATCGAGTATAGGCTATAATAGGCTAGCCGCCTATATGAGAGAGTGCAAAGTGCAAAGTGACTTTTATGGTTTTATTAACACCATGGGTTTGTGAAATCCAGGCTTTTATCCCGAAATGCTGTCTAACAATGGATATTGCCTACAAGACCAAGCTGCTCCAAACTAAAACAAATGAACAAAGAATGCTTTATTTATCATTTAGGCCTATTATTTTTAGACCCTCCGTTTGTAGCCCATGCACCAGAGGACGTAATAGGGACGCAACATTAGGCATAGGCTAATCTAAAATGATATAGCATATAAATAGGGCTGCAGAATACAGAAGAAGAAAAGTCCTCAAAGGTGGAAAAAGATAATAATTCCCTAAATGGAACCAATTGGTTCCATCCACGCACACAGAAACGCACGCACACGCACACGCACTCCCATAATAAACGCTCGGGAGTAAAAAAAAAAAAAAAACACGTCTTTCTTACCCTTCGACGAGTGCATCAGCTTGTACAGCTTCTCGTTGGCGCACACGCCGCGCCCGTGCAGCAGCGCGTGCAGCTGCTTCTCCTCGCCGCTCCGCGGCAGGCAGCGGAGCCCGCGCGCGCACGGCCGGGTGTACACGCCGCACGCGGCGCCCTCGTCGAGCGCGCACGTCAGGCAGCAGCCGCAGCCGGGCTCCTTGACGAGGGCATGGCAGCCCACCGGCACCGGCGGGCACATGGACAGCGCCTTCTGGTCGCACGGCTCGCAGGGAACATAGGAGCCCCGCGCGCAGCTGATGATCGGGGCGAGCAAAGGGACGATCACCACCAGGAGAGAATAATATGCACTCAGCAGCATATTCACTGCTGGAAATGTGTCCGACTAAATGTGAATATGAACGAATATCAACTGAATATGACGTCCGATCCGAGCTTTCCAGTGGCTCCTCCGAGTTGAAACATTAGGGGGGCGAAATCAGTGCGCAAAACGGGGGGGTTCCTCCTCCAGCATCCACAGGTGCCGTGCGCGCTTCTTTATAGTGTCGTTGAAGTCCCCTTTGGTGTCACTGATGTCTGCATCCGATGCTTGCAAACCACATGAGAAAGAAAGCGGAAAAAAACGCCCCGCAGCAAGTCCTCTTCAGCGGTGCAAAGAAGTGCAGAAATATATCAAATTAAGAAAATGGGATTAGCTATCTTCCTGAGCAATTCCTCCTCCAGGGTTGTCCAGTGTCGTTTTTTTACGCGAAAAAACTTAAGTCTCCTTATAATGAGGTGGAAGAAGAAGCAGACCAAATTCACCTCCTCGGCGAATCTCCGTAGGCTATGTACCAACCCGCACGGTTCCCCAGCACAATATATAATCTGTGGGCTTTGAGCTTGCCTTAAAAAAAAAAGAAAGACAGAAAAAAAGGGTTGCCAGAGGCGAAGCCTATAACGACGGGTATGTCAAACAACGTTTGGAGGGGGAGGCGCACTTGTCAACTCCGTGCGCGCCTCGATGGTGATTTCACAGGGCGGGTGTTGGCATGCCTCCAGCAGCCAGACGTGCTGCTGGATACAGAGTCGATGCTGGAAAGGCAGAGGTGGAAAAAGTACTCGCATTCTTTACTTAAGTATCAATACTGAAATATAGAAATAGGCTACTCTGTTAGGGTGCCCTCACACCTATACCTAGGCTAGAGTGGAATCCGCCAATGCATTTCAATGAGAATGGAGCGTTTTTTGCAGAAATCCTCTACTGGCAAAAAAAAGGCTCCATTCTCATCAGCGGCGTCAGTTCATAAAAAGCTAAGGTATGGCAACATGACTGGTGTCTTGAAGACACCAGTCATGTTGCCATACCTTAGCAACAGGCATGATTACAGAACATTTTATTGTTTCGCCCCTGTAGCCAAGGTATGGCAGCTGCCATAGCTTGCCATACCCAATTGACGCCTCTGCCATTGAAATGCATTGGCGGATTCCACTCTAGGTATTTTGGTGTGAGGGCACCCTTACAAGTAAAAGTCAGAAATTCAAAATGTAGGCTACTTGAGTAAAAGTACGAAAGTATTGGCATCAAAATGTACTTAAAGTAGGAAACCAAAATGTTTGAAAATAGCAGATCTACAAGCTCACAACGTGTCCGATGCGACGCGTTGTGATCGCGACACGTTGTGAGCTTGTTGATCGGCTATTTTCAAATAGCCTAGGCCTATATAGGTATAACATAGGGCTAAAGTGGTTTATGTATGTTTTATAATATTATAATATGTCTGCAAAGTAACTAGTAGCTGAAGTTTTTAAATTATGTAGTGGAGTAAAAGTACAATATTTGGATCCAAGATGTAGTGGAGTAGCCTACAAGTATTGGAAATTAGATACACGTGCTCGAGCGCCTATCTTTTATCCACATCTATCATGCACAGGCATGAAAATGATATGCAGACTTCTTTCTTTCTTTCTTTCTTTCTTTTGTAATTCGTTGTTTGTAATCTATCATTATAAACAGCAACAGGGAGCATCTGCCCAGGGGTGTCACACCAAATACTGGGCCCTGGGTACAGGGATTCACTGCGGGCCCCCCATGAATGTTCGTCATAGGGGGAGGGGTTTTATTTAACACATTTAGACTGGGAACACATTATTACGCATTGTTTTGTGCTTTAACTATTGAAAAATAGCAGATAAAGCTCACAGCGCAGCACCGAGCGCTGCGAGCTTGTAGATCTGCTATTTTTGAAAATGTGTGCAAGTCTTTGAATATTTTAAATCCTTCTAGGGTTTTTTGAAAAACCTATGTTTCCATGTCAGTGGTGCTCACATTTTTTCATGTGAAGGACCCCCAAAATGATATGTATTTGGCCACAGGAACCTCCATCTCCAGGGACCCCCCAGAAGCAACATTTTAGTTAAAAATGTTCGCTTAAAAAATACACATATTCAAAGATTTGCACACATTTTCACAGCTTTTCAAAACATAGCAGATCTACAAGATCTACTTGTAGATCTGCTATTTTTCAATAGCTAAAGTAAATAAAATAATTAAGGCCCCTCCACCTTGAGCCCTAGTAACTCAGTCCCACTCAAAAATAATAAGTAAGTTATTTCAACATTATGTAGCCTACAATCCATGACAATCAATGGATCATCCTTTGAGAAATAAAGGAGCTGAATGAAGAGTAGTGCCTGGTGCACCAACTCACATTATAGGTTAGTAGGCTAATCTTTTAGCTACTATAGATACATTCTGGTTTAGCCTAAGCTGCTATTTGCAACCGTAGTAAGTTAAACCAATTAAGGTGAAGGACTCTTAATCAAGTCAATTGACACCACCCACAAGTTTGTACGACAAACGGTTGATGAGTAAAGCCAAATAAAGTTTTGGCCAATGAGGGGAGGGGGTGGGGCAAAGTTAAACCAATGAAGGTGAAGGACTGTTGGAGCAGCAGGAGTCGGTGGTCCCCGGGAATTCCCCATGAGCAGCCCAGTTTTTTGCACTATTTGGCGGCGGTGGCAGGGGGTCCCTGGGGGTCCGTGGAGGTCCGGGGTCCTGAAGGTTGTGGTTTGGCAGGCAAGGAGTGTGTGTGGAAAATTTCACATGGATTAGGGGCAACGATGGTGGAGATATAAGTAGGACAAAAGTGTGACGTGACGTGACGTGACGTGACAGACAGACAGACTGACGGACGGACAGACAGACGGAGGTTTTGATAGTAACTGCGACCTGACAGTCGCAATAATACAGTACATGGATCTCCATGGGTACCAGGGGTCTCCATATATGGTCTGATATACATCACTTGCCAGATGGCCAAGAATTGGCGCCCTGAGGCGTCTTACAAGTACATCCTGTGTGACATTATTGTGCCTCCCAAGTCTGCTTCATACAAAAAGGAGTATTTCAGGCTTTACTGACAACTGAGGACCCCTAAATTATCAAGGAGAAAACACATCAAAATGCCAGAAGTATCCGGGCTTCTGCATAATAATGATGTTGGTGATTGAGTATTATGGCTATAGAACCTTATAGCGTCCCTATTCTGGGCATGTTATATAATAGAGGGACAGCGAGATGCCCCAGCGACCTTGACCGGTCGGCGACCGGTCACCAACGTCCGTTGGCGCCCAGTCGCCGTCGGCACTGCGTCTGTGCTGCGTCGCCGTCGGCACTGCGTCTGTGCTGCGTTGCCGTCGGTTGCTGCGTCGAAGATTGACCGACCGATCAAGCGACCGACCGGTGACCGAGCGGCAACTGAAAGGGGCGGGTCGGCGACCGAAAGGGGCGGGGCGCCAACCTGTCAACCGTCGCTGGGGGATCTCGTCTCTCCTGTTATAATAGGCGGACATTGGGCGAAAATAGCGTAGAAGCTCACAACGCATCGCAACACTTGGGGACATCTGACCATGCGTCAACCGTTGACAAAACACTGTAACAGCAGGACTTTTCAAAGCTGCTGGTAGTCCCGCCAGGCCGCCATGCTGGAATGCAGAGGTGCCTTTCTCACTCCCAACTTGTAATAGGTTGTCCCCAACCAATAACCAAAGGGAATAAATGAAGCAGAGATCTCCTGTTGGCCGACTCTGGTAGAGCAGCGTAACCACAGCAGGTTAGCTACAGCTACTCACCCGCGTCACGGTTACTGAGGTTGGGGTTAGGGTTTGGGTTAGGTTTAGGTTTAGGCATAGAGGTTAACGTTCACCCACATCGGCAGGTTAGCTACTCACCCGCGTCGGCAGGTTAGCTTTTCACCAGGTGGACATTCACCCTTGTTGAAAGAACGGACCGTCGAACAGATGCTATGCCGCAATATCGACACGCTCCCGTTGTTTGTGACGTAGAAGCATAAAGGACACTATTGGGCATGCGAAGAGTCCCCTTGGACACTACTGTGCATGCAATAGGGCCAGCCAAATACGGAAGAAAAAAAAGGGAGTATATGCCCTGGGTCAGCAACTAATTCAAATGAATGGGCAGGGATTTCGGGCGGCCATTGTAGGTCTATTATAAATATATGGTTGACGTGCAGGCTAAAACACGTAAGACAATGCAGGAGTGCCGTCAAAAGCGCACTCAGGGCCCAGGCCGCGAGGCATATCGTCGTTGTCGTTTGAAAACCTTGTATGTCCAAAACCGTTCGTTTTGCATTCATCATTTTAATTCATTCATCATTCATATGATGAAGCAGGGCTTTACTTGGTGAAAAAACGTACACATTTGAAACTTGGAGATACGAGGTTTCCGCCCGGCAACAACGATATATAGCCCGAGCGAGCAGTGTGGCGAGAAAGCAGTGCAAAGTCTTCTTCTGCCGACTCAGCACCGTTTGAGTTGCATACCGGCGATAGTTGGAGAATTGTAAATCATCAAGTCCTCGTCAACAGCACGCCAGGGAATCCCATTGCATCAAATGGGTGCCGTGTGGTCAAATCTGTCCCAACTCAATCACCCGTTTGACAAGAGCTTTGGGAACAAATCTAGACCCGGGTCAACATAAAGGGTTTAAAACTTTAAATGATGGCTAAAGAAACTGCCTGGATTGTCCTCGATTAAAAGACATTTCTATGGAAAACAGCAAGTCATTCAGGAATGCTGGCTGCGTTGGCCATTGATGTAGCCTTGAGATTTCCCATATGATACTTTTTCAAAGTGCTTTCTGCCATTTCTATGATGTTTTCTCCATGACAAATGGGGTGCAAAGTCCTTTCCAAAGGCTCATAAAATGGATGAATGACATCTTCATGACTCCATGAGGTCAGCGATCCTGGAGAGTCCCCCGAATGTTATCAGTCAATTCAACTCAACTCAACCAAATGTGTCATGGAAGCAGTGGTGGAAAAAGTACTCACATATTTTGTGTACTGTATTTACTGTCAGAACCGGAACAGCTTGTCCGTATGTATACGTGTAACGCCTGACACTGTGGCTCCCCTGACACATCACTGTGACATCACAGGTGACATCACAGCGATGTCAGATACTCAGAACAGGGATCTCCATATATATGGGCATAAACAGGTGACATCACAGTGGTGAGGCTGGTTCAGACAGGGATCTCCATGTATGGGCATAAGATCTATGTTGTGATGTCATGGGAACCACTCTATGTCCATATATGGAGAATTAAAGTACAAATACCTCAAAATTGTACTTGAGTACAGTACTGAAGTAAATCTACTTAGTTACTTTACACCACTGCATGGAAGAGCGCATTCTTTGTGCATTTGGAAAATGCAAATAGCCATCATTACACCATAAGGAAGACTAATGACCTGATGAAAGATTCATTTATGTTTTGAACAATTCTAGCCACACTAAAAGAGGAACCAGGCCAGTCAATTCTGCCTGACCAGTTCAATTCCACAGCAGTGTGAACATACCCTTAAGACCAGCATCCTATACAGGCATGCAGATTTATGTTCTTGCACACCACACTAACCAAAACCACGGTCATAAAATTGTCATACAATTGTGAGTGATATGTTCATTGCGTGGAGGAATTCAGATCAATCAATAATCAAAGAGAAACAGAGGAGTCAAGACAATGTATCAGGTGGTGGTGTGGTCAAGTTTATGTAACATGATATCTTGGACAGAAGTACAGTTAACACTCTGGGCAGTGGTAAGTTCTGCCAAGAAGAATGGTCAGACACTAGTGTTATACAGTGTGGCTTCAAGCCATCTGGGACGAGCTGTACCATAACAAGATAGGCTTTACCAAAACAATAGTTACTGAGGCCTACTGAAGGCCCTCATAAAGACCTAGATATTAATATAAACAATGAATACATGATATAACGCCACACATAATCAATCATGATAATCTCTAATCCAGGGGTTCCCAAACTTTTTTGTCTCAGGGCACCCCATAAATATATTTGTAATGTGAGGCACCCCTACATTATAATTTTCACTCCCAGCACCTTATATTTATACCATATCGTCGTTGTCGGGTGGAAACCTTGTATGTCCAAAACCGTTCGTTTTGTATTTATCATCTATAAAATTTACTAAACTAGTGAAAACAGCCGATCTACAAGCACACAACGCCTCGCATCGCGAGGCGTTGTGTGCTTGTAGATCAGTTTTGTGCGACAGTCTTGTAGAAGGGCTTTGCTTCACCAAAAGATGTACACATTTGAAACTTCTGCCAAACAGTGACGTTATTTTAGTGATTATGTTGCGAGGAAAACTATTTTTTCAAGTGTCCAAATAATTTCCAAATATTATCAAATGATCTCGCGGCACCCCTGGACTGCCGTCACGGCACCCCAGGGTGCCCCGTCACCCACTTTGAAAACCCCTGCTCTAATCTACGACAAGTCATTGCTGTAATGTGGCGCAACTGTGTGTGTGTGTGTGTGTGTGTGTGTGTGTGTGTGTGTGTGCGTGCGTGCGTGCGTGCGTGTGCTGTGCACTATGTGCGTTTGTGTACTACGTGTAAAAATAACCTAAAAATGTCTTCTAAATTGTTTTTCTGAAAAACGTATGTTTCTATGATCAGTGGTGCTCAAACCTTTTAATGACAAGAACCCCTAGAAATATATGTATTTGATCGCCGACCACCATCTAAATATTTTGTTCCAGGGACGCCCCCATGTTTCAAAAATTGCAGATTTACAAGCTCGCAGTGCGGCACTCGGTGCCGCGCTGTGAGCTTGTAAATCTGCTATTTTTTAATATTTAAAGCAATAATGGTTAAAGTGGTGTCAATCTTAATGGGTTAAGTTTGGGGGGCATCCTAATCTTTTAAGACCAGACCCTGGGTCATATTATGCACCTACAGTATTTAACAACTGTGCCAAATACAAAAATCCAATCCAATCATATTTTCTACCTCTAATACCAAATATAACAAGTGTTTACGTACAATACTGTACCGTCTGAACCGACCAATTTCAATCAATAATATCTTGAGAGAAGAAGAAGATGTCCGCACACTGTGTAACGGCTCTCAAGAGCAGCTTTTATTGATGAAACGTTTTCGATCGCCGGGTCTTGTTGTCCTCAATAAAGTTGTTCCTGGGAGCCGTAACATAGTGTACATATTGTTATAAAGATTTAATAATAAAAAAAATAAAAAATAAAGTGTACATATTGTTGCCCAGCAGGGACGTGCAGAGAATGTTAGAGAGGCAGGGGCTGACATTTCTAAAAAGTGTCTCAAAAAAAAAAGTGGTGTAAAAACATCGAAAATAGCAGACCTCCGAGCTCACTACGTGTCACGCTGCGACGCGTTGTGAGCATGGAGGTCGGCTATTTTAAGTGCTACCACACTGAACTAAGCATAATCAAGTCAATACTGGAGATGTGGTGTAACGGCATGGATTTCTACACAGAGAGGGCAATTCTTTCAAGATAAGATGCTGCATTCAAGTTCAGGAGAGTTCGGACAAGGCAATTCTCTTGAATGCCGCCCTCAGTTATGGCATGGAAAGAGGGCATTTGCATTTCTTTCACCATAGTAAAAACTGCATTAATGGACTGGAGAGGGCACTTTTTACAGACAAGCCCCCTTTGATGTCTATGTGTGCACGTGCCTGTTGCCCAGCACCTGTACTATTGACTTTTTGGATGTGCATGCTTCCTTTTGGACTCTATTAAAAACTCTTAGAGTGCCAATCCCGAACTAGTTCGGCTTTATTAGCGTATCGTAGAGTGCCGATCCCGAACAAGTTCGGCTTTTAAAAAAAAAAAAAAAAAAAAAAAATTGAAACATTTTTTTTTGAATTTTTTTTTTTTTTTTTTGGACCCCATCAAATCTGGTGAACATGATTTCAATCGCGATTTTGCATGTTCCACCCCCATACAACCCCATCTAACATACAGGGCAGCCATTTTTGTTTACATTACATGTAAAACATAATGGCGATTATCTCAAGAATGCCTGAACGGATTTCCAATCGGATTTTTTTGTTTGAAAGCTGTGAACAAACTGCACAAATCCACTCCAATGCAATCCAGGATTGCATTGGATTTTTTAGAGCTCATTCTTCTCTGTTTTTTTCCCATGCATGAGGTGTGCAAGGTTTAATCATGGCTAAGTTGACGAAAATAAGGCTTCTAAAATGCTTTGTAGCCAATAGCTAACTTCAAGCTAACTTCATCCTCTTCCTGTACATGCACAAAGGAAAGTGTTCAGGCAAGTCATGGCTCCAGGGCTTGGGCATGCATTACCAGCATATCTCTATTATTCTCTGGTCACTGGGCGCCCTCTAGTGGTGATAGGCTGGCACTCAATGAGTTAAACAATAATATTCCACCAATCAGTCCTCTTTTTAAAGTTCAAATCAAAGTCCTCCCAACTTTATATGATTATATGAATACATCAGGATGCGGAAGTTAGATAAGATTAGATGTAGTTGCTTTTACTCTATGTACATCTTTGTCAGAGGGAGCAGGTTGAAAGAATATTTCCGATTCTGTTTGTATTGTTATTTGAGAATATACTTGCTGAACGGGCAAGTATTCAAGGTTCAAGGTTGTACTTTATTGTTACATCTTTTGCACAGGTACATAAGGGTAAAACTTTTGTTCGGCTTACTTCAGACAATTAGTGGTATTATAGAACAACAAAAAACAAGTAATAATAAGTAATAATGACTTAGGAAAGAAAGAGTGCAAAAGGCAAAAGAGCAAAGAGAATGAAAAAAGCATCCTCAATCAACTGTACATCCTCAACTGTACATGTGCATGAAGTTTGGTTTTTTGTATACACCAATGGCATTATTTTCCCATAGTAGCTACTGTACTTGACTTTTTGTAAACAACTTCACAGTGTTTAGTGTGTATGTGTAGTGACGTGTTAATGGCGTCTACTCCTCACTTCTTCCGACCCCGTATTGTGTTCACCTTTCGACCTTTGTGCCGTATCAGGCGTCATAGGACGTCACGCGTAGAAAAGGTCATGCAGTGCCTCTCACTCCCCCTGTACACACACACACACACACACACACACACACACACACACACACACACACACACACACACACACACACACACACACACACACACACACACACACACAAACAGGGGCGTCACAAGGGGTAGGAAAGTGGGACTGAGTTACTGGGGCCCAAGGTGGAGGGGCCCTAATAACTTTATCTATTGAAGAATTGCAGATTTGCAAGCTCACAGCGCGCGCTGCAAGCTTGTAGATCTGCTATTTTTGAAAAGTTGTGAAAATGTGTGAAAATCTTTGAATATATGTATTTTTTAAGCGAACGTTTCTAACTCAAATTTTGCTTCTGGGGGTCCCTGGAACTAAATATTTTGAGATCGGGGTCCGTGGCCAAATACATATCATCTTGGGGGTCCTTGACATAGGTTTCTTGCACACATTTTCACGATTTTTCAAAAATAGCAGATATACAAGCTCGCAGCGCGGCACTCGGTGCCGCGCTGTGAGCTTGTATATCTGCTATTTTTCAATAGCATTAAATGAATTAACATTCATGGGGGGCCCGCAGTGAATCCTTGTACCCAGGGCCCAGAATTTGGTGTGACGCCCCTGCACACACACACACACACACACACACACACGCACACACTCCTGCCAGCTCTCTTTACGTGTCTCCCGGACCGTCGTGCAATGGAGTATAGTAGAGCAGGGGTCTTCAACGTTTTCAGGCCAAGGACCCCTTGAGAGAGAGGTGAAGCAAGGACGGTCCCCCACAATCTTTCCATAGATTCCATGTAGTTTCATCGTTTGACGGCACAATCGTCAGTGTATTTTGGATTCATGTCAATTTGTGTTGTCAGATATTTAACCACTTGAACCGTCATTACTTATAATAAACTTACCTTTCACACAGTCTGCTCTTTTTCCCCTCTACACCAAAGCTCTTTGCCAAAAATAGCCGATCTACAAGCTCACAACGCCTCGCGCTGCGAGGCGTTGTGAGCTTGTAGATCGGCTATTTTTGGCTAAAGTTCTCCAAATATGGACGCATAGGGTTCAAGTGGTTAATATAAAAAAGGAGAAAAAAGTTTCTATCACTCAAAAATGTGGAGGAGGACGCCCTGTAATAACTCTGGGGACCCGGACCCCCTGTTGAAGACCCCTGTAGTAAAGCCTAAGTGGTTAAAACACACTCTCTCTCTCGCATATTTACCTGTTATAATGTGGTGATTTGTCACGGTGGGTTTTCCAATATCTGCCCAAATGCACTATAAACACAGAGGCCAAATTGTTAAACTGTCAACGTTCAAGATTTGGAAGTCAGCGGGGAGGAACAGGAAGGCATGTCCCAAATGCTGCCAGGGCTCATAAAATCTGTCGTTGCGTTCGTTAAGGTGGGAGTTTTCCTGCGCACGCGGGTCTTGTGTCAGTTGGCATATATGGGCCGTACAATGCACAGGCGGTGCATGGGATCTGGCGACGGCGCTAAAGGGGAGAAAGGACAGGGTTTGGCATTTCCCCTGAAATTGGGCTCGGGCCAAATACCTCATTTGCTCCTCTAAAAGCTAGAGTCCGCGCGGCTCCGGGAGGAGGGGTGTCGCATTCAGTTACGTTTCATTTGACAAGCCTCGAACCGCGGAGTCACACTGGCCCAGGGGTGTCGCACCAAATTCTGGGCCCTGGGTACAAGGATTCACTCACATTTTGTGCTTTAACTAGTGAGAAATAGCAGATATACAAGGTCATATACAAGCTCACGAGCTTGTATATCTGCTATTTTTTTTTAAATCGTGAACATTTGTGCAAGTCTTTGAATATTTCAAATCCTTGTAGGGTTTTTTGAAAAACCTATGTTTCTATGTACCGGTAAGTAGCGCTCAAACCTTTTCATGTGAAGGACCCCCAAAATTATATGTATTTGGCCATGGACCCCCATCTCAAAATATTTTGTTCCGGGGACCCTCCAGAAGGTAAAGTTGAGTTACAAATGTTCGCTTAAAAAAATACATATATTAAAAAATGTGCACACATTTTCACAACTTTTCAGAAATAGCAGATCTACAAGCTCGCAGCACGGCACTCGGTGCCGCGCTGTGAGCTTGTATATCTGATATTTTTCAATAGTATAAAATAATTAAGGCCCCCTCCACCTTGGGCCCTGGTAACTCAAGACCCACTTTTCCCCTCCTTGTGACGCCCCTTCACACTGGCCCACCTCAGCCGAGGCCATTCTAAAGAATTTCCATTAAGTGTACAATGGGGCCGGTGTCAAGGGAATGTTTATCGTGACTTCGTCGCTGCATGCCTCGAAAACAAAAGAGGTATCTCGGTTACTAATTTCTTTGTCAGATTCAAATTATGCTCTATAAAAGATAGGTACAGAGCAGGCAGGAAGCGACGATAGTGTTACAGCCTCTCCTTTTGTTGCCCGGCCCCTACAACGTGGTACAGTAGGCTCGTCTCCAGGGGCGTCAGTTGGGTATGGCAGGGGTATGCATGCTGCCATACCCTGGGTCCAGGGGGGGGGGGGGGGGGGGGAAATAAAAGTTACTTTTAAATATGAATCCATGAATGTCTCTGTGTCTATCCAGTGGCGTCAGTTCATCAAAAGCTAGGGTATGGCAAAGATGGGAGTCCTAAATCGGGTTTCTTCGGTTTCTACGGTTTCTTGGGCTGGATATGGCAGCCTGGAACGGTTGTTCAAGTGCAGCTAAACTTGGCATGTTAGTAAACGTGCCACAATTAACAATAATGCATTGCACCTGTGCAGCTGACCTGCGGATATACCATTTTGTCAAGATGGGGAGAATACAAGTGTAGAGAATATAATTATAATACCTTGTTAAAGTGACCATTTTGTTACATTTTGCATTTGTAGTCATGTTGTTACTGTAATTTAACAACATAATAACCAGCACAGATAGACAAAGAGACATTCATGGATTTATATTTAAAAGTAACTTTGAATTTTCCCCCCTGGACCCTGGGTATGGCAGCTGCATACCCCTGCCATACCCAATTGACGCCCCTGTGTCTATCTGTGCTGGTTATTATGTTGTTAAACTAGGCTACAGTAAAATAACTACAAATGCAAAATGTAACAAAATGGTCACTTTAACAAGGTATTATAATTATATTCTCCACACTTGTATTCTCCCCATCTTGAGAAAATGGCACAGAATATTCCCAGGTTCCGCAGGTCAGCTGCACAGGTCACGTGCAATGCATTATTGTTAATTGTGGCACGTTTACTAACATGTAAGCAAGTAAGTTTAGCTGCACTTGAACAACCGTTCCAGGCTGCCATATCCAGCCGTAGACACGGGGGGGGGGGGAAATTTGCTAAGGTATGGCAACATGACTGGTGTCTTGCACGCGCGCAAGACACCAGTCATGTATCCATACCTTAGCTTTTGCTGAACTGACGCCACTCTCCCGTTACCATGGGTTACCGCTCCGTAAACATTCCGTGCCAGGACTGTATAGAAGACATGTGCACTAGGCTTGGAGAGATCGGTTGGAACGGAGCCACCGGTTAAGGAGAGCGAGAGAGATAGACAGACAGACACAGGGTGTGGGGTGTGGGGTGGGGGTGGAGGGGTATTGAAGAGCGAATCCAAACACACCCCCACCAGCTAAAAGTGATGTCATGATGCATGTTGACACTCCGCAGCCTGTGGGGCTGGCGCGTGTCCAACTCCTATAGAATTAAATGAGAGTATATGAAGAGGATCGGGTAGGGAATGTATACTCAGGCACGCGCGCACACACACACACACACACACACACACACACACACACACACACACACACACACACACACACACACACACACACACACACACACACGCCAGGCACGTGCACCCATAGACATCAAAGGGGGCTTGAGCCCCTGCCCTTTCACCTGTCTGTAAAAAGTGCCCTCTCCAGACCATGAATGCAGTTTTCACTATGGTGAAAGAAATGCAAATGCCCCCCGTTTCCATGCCAT
Organism: Nannobrachium achirus; assembly: GCF_963921795.1. Classification (NCBI taxonomy): domain Eukaryota; kingdom Metazoa; phylum Chordata; class Actinopteri; order Myctophiformes; family Myctophidae; genus Nannobrachium; species Nannobrachium achirus. Next base: position 40,983,743 of record NC_137831.1, on the reverse strand, counting down.
ACCAGAAGGCATGCATTCTGTCCAAACTCTCCTGAACTTGAATGCAGCATCTCATGTTGAAAGAATTGCCCTCTCTGGGTAGAAATCTATGCCGTACGCCACATCTCCAGTATGCACTTGATTATGCTTAGTTTAGTGTGGTCTAAAGCACCGAAAACAGCCGACCTCCAAGCTCACAAGGCGTCGCAGCACAACGCGTTGTGAGCTTGGAGGTCTGCTCTATTTTTAATATTTTCACCAAAAGGCCCTTTTAGAAATTTCAGCCTCTGCCTCTCTAACATTCTCTGCACGTCCCTGACACAAACACACACACGCACACATTTGTATTTATACAGGTAAAGCCTGTTGAGATACGAGATAGAGGATGACATTTTGATGAATTTTCACTCCTGTCCCGTCCCACTCCTGCAGAAAAAACCCTGTCCCATCCCAATCCTGGGCTAGAGTGGGGAAAAAAATCCCATCCTGTCCCACTCCTGTAAAATGACTCCTGGTCCCATCCCGCTCCTGGTCAAAATAACTCCCGTTCACATCCCGCTCCCGAAAAAAATATAAAAAAATAAAATCGCGCAGATGTTTTTCTATTTTGATCCATATTATATTTGATATCATGTTTATTATTATATAATGTATAATCTTATAATGTTCGCAGTTCAAAGACCTCACTTTCCTGTGCAATTTATTTCTGCGATTTGATGAACTGGTCTGGGATGATTCCCGCTCCTGCCCACTCCTGTTGATTTTCAATCCTGTCCCGTCCCGATCCTGGCATTAATACAAATTTGACTCCTGTCCCACGGGAATCCCGCGGGACCCACGGGACCCACGGGAACGGGAATAAAATGTCATCCTCTAATACGAGAGAGAGAGAGAGAGAGAGAGAGAGAGAGAGAGAGAGAGAGAGAGAGAGAACAAGCAATTGGGTTGACAAGCAGAGGCCCCCCCAGGCGGCAATGCTTCTTAGGCCTGGGGGGGGCCTCTGCTTGTAAACCCCTAAGTCAGTGGTTCTCACCCTCAGGGGGGTCCCCAAATTATTTTGGGGGGTCCCCAGATGATTAACTTGATGTGCAACATTGTTTTCTCTCAACAGTAAACAAACCAACATCAAGTTTAGGTGTAGAGAGGGTATCTGCACAATTCTAAAGTGCCAATTTAAGGACTTTTTAATACCTCTAAAATGTCAAATTAAACATTGGACAAACTGTCAAATATAATAGAGGCAGAAATTGTGAAAATAGCCGATCTACATGCTAACAACGCCTCGCACCGCGAGGCGTTGTTAGCATGTAGATCTGCTATTTTCACAATAGAACCGTGTTATACAAAATGTAATGCCTTGACTCTTAGTGGTCGTCATTATGCGGGGGTCCCCAGTTAAAATATGATTATTTCGGGGGTCACGGCCTGAAAAGGTTGAGAACCACTGCCCTAAGTCACAGGGAACTGTGCAGACAAATAGCAAGACAGACAGACGCACAATCCTTCCTCTCCCCGTCTGTCTGTCTGTCTACCTCTCGGCCTTTCCTTCTCTTTCCCATGTCTCTCATTCTTTTTGCCCCCCCCCCCCCCCCCCCCATTTGACCTCCTTCGTCTGCCCTTTCCCCCCGTCTTCCTCCAGCCTTTGTTCGTCTCCGTCCTGACGTGGCTTGGCTTTCATGTTCGTGACCCAATTAGTTTGCCGTCAAAAGGACATTTAAGCCACTATACTGAGCTTGTTCAGAGACACTCGGATAGCTATGACTGCAGAAGATTGTGAAAAACCTAACTTGACTATAAAAAAAAGAACACCAGTAAGACTCCCCAATCGGGAGATAAGCGACCGTCACGTCACATACACAGACTTTAGAAGGCAATGGTAGCCAATCAGGAGGGAATATGGGAACAGATCCATGTTGATGACATGACTTTACAGATACTGTGTACCGTGTTGCGTGATTTTAGGCCAAAATCTGTAGGAGCAGTGTCCAAAAATGTGTTTTGAAAAAAACGGCCTGATGGTGGCGCTAGAAGAGGGCCATGTGAGAAATCAGGGCTGGAGGTTGTGAGTTGCCATCCAAGGAGTGAGTGTGCAAAGTGTGGCATCGATAGGGGCCAACGGTGCCAGAGATAGAGTAGGGGCAAAAGTGTGACGTGACGGACAGACAGACAGCCGGTGGAGCTTTTCATAGTAACTTGCGACCTGACAATAAAGGTCAGGAGCAGGGATATCGTCTTTGAGACAGCGGATTGATTCAGCCACGTCTCGGTCAATTCTGATCCCATTTGTAAAATGTAAATTTCCACATTATTACTTGGGGAAGTGTACATTCCGTGGCTGTATTGTCTCCCTATCAAACGAGAACATGCTAATACGCGACTTCTGGGATTTCTTATCCATGCATGCTGGTGGCCATCAGATGTTTTGTTTTCGCTTGCTATCTTTTGTACGACAATACAGAACTAAAATTAAAGTCATTTCTGAGCTGAGAAATTGTCTTTCTTCTAGGGGTGGGTGATATGGTGATAATTATCATTGAGATGATACAATGTCTCCACGATGTGCCTTTTCAGAGATATCGTATGTATCGTGATACAATTGAGGGAGCCTTGTAAAAAAATCCTGTTTAATCGTTAAAACAGAGATTCATTGCAGAATTCAATGAAACGTGCATTTTGGTCCAAATCATCAGTTCTCAAACTTTATAATGTCAAGGTCTCCACTTAACTCTGACAGGATACAAATGAAACCAAATGGACCCGTAAGGGTCCATTTGGTTTCATTTGTATACTGTCAGAGTTACATACTTGTAAAGTTCAATTTAGGCCTCCCAAAAGGAACCCAGAGAGTCTAGTTTTTGTCAAGTAACTTGAAAAATAACCATAAAAACCAACATGAAAAAGAATCGTGATAAAATCATGAATCGTGATACAGCTTGGGAAAATATTGTGATATTGTATTTTTTCATATCGCCCATCCCTACTTTCTTCCATAAACAAACTTGTCATCCATCCAGTGGGATGAATAAAATAGCCAATCTACAAGCTGACAATTTGTGAGCTTGAAGATCACCTATTTTAACAACATTGATCGATTGATTGATTGAATACTTTATTAGCAGTTTATTTATTTATCAGGGACAGTTCCCATTAACACGTCAGTTTTCACATCAATGTATAAATGGGCCAGAGTTAGCCAGAAGCAAATTTCTCAAGCATGTCTGATAGATAAGGATTGATTGATATCAATATAAAATTACATTTTAATGTTAGACACCACTTTCAGTGTTAACAGTGTCAAGGTTATTTTGTTTTGATCTGATAACTAATGCACGGGATGAGATGTCTCCACTCCAGGTCTGTACAAAGGATGTTGACCAGAGAAATGATATGTCAATAAATGTCAGACTGCCCAGGACATTGGATAACGCCAAGACATATCTGGCATTTGTCCTTCTTGCTACTGGGCCCAACGACACGAAAACATCTGATATCCATTGTTATGTTATAATTGTCCAATCAGAATGTGACTAATGCCTTCTGTAACTCCATATATCTGTGAAATTATGTTTTGTATGGGCAGAAAGCAACTATGGGTGAACTATTGACTTGCCTTACTGTACGTTGAACTCTGACTATTCTCTTAAAACACAATTAGTGCCTCTTAATCTGAAAGTTGCTTGGTGCCTCGGTGCCACGCCGTTTCCTCCATAGGCCGCCGCTATTATTTTGAAGGGCCGGAAGGGGTTTGTTTTTGTTTTTTTGGATTATCACTTGACGGCAACGATTACGTCATCTAGTCACATGACAGTGTGGGCCCACAAGAGAACATGGCTGCGCCCACCTTTTGTATACAGTATGGAAGAGTGGAGACCATCCTTTGTATAAGAATGTCCCTTTTGGAGAAAATGAGGTCTCTTTATGGGCCTCTCAATGGATTTACTATGGAGGACGTTAACTTCGCGTGCACGCCCGACGTGCGTTGTAAACAAATCGCGGACATTGCCGATGCGGGCGGGACCGGAGCGACGTACAGTAAGTAATAATATCTTTACTGTATATACAGTAAGATTCACAGTCCTCACCGTCAACGGCGCCATATTAACCCTTTCAATGACGGTGAGCACCGTCAACAGCAGCAGAACAGTTAAAGGGGTATTTCACTTTCAAAAAAACTTTTGGTAATTTTATCATCTAATCGGGCTTTTATGAACACCCTGAACAGTTTTTAATTAGCTTGATTGAATATTTAGATATTTGATGTAAATGTTACCAGGCCCTCCAGGCCCAGGGCCTCTCCCCACACACACCCATTGTAACTTCAAACTTCATTTTAACCATGATAGATTCATTAAAAACACACATTATTTTTTCTGGTGACTCATACTACTCTCCTAATATGTGAGCAGGCCGTGTTTTTTCGATAACATTTTTCATTTTTTTTTAATAATTATTATTTTTTATTTAATTTTTTCAATTTTTCCAAATAATTATTAAAAATAAATGAAAAAACACGGCCTGCTCACGTATTAGGAAGGTAAAATGAGTCTCCAAAAAATAATGGGTGTTTTTAATGAATCTATCATGGTTTAAATGAAGTTTGAAGTTACAATGGGTTTGTATGTGGAGAGAAGCCCTATACCACTGCTCCCTGTTGAAAGTGGAATATCCCTTTAATACAATTATTTCAAACAGACTTATTGGTGTGCTGCCTCTTTCTTGGACTCTGACTCTAACTGTGGTTTTACTCTGTGGGTGGACGAATCTTCTGGAAATGGTTTACTTTCTAGGGAATTAATCTAAAACCCATCAATGTCAATAAGAAAAACGTCTGTTTTCTGTTTAAAAAAAGAAGTCTGTAAAAAAGTGGCGATAAAACTATCCATACCAAAAACATGTACAATACAATAGAAGTATACATAGTAAAGGGGACCGAACAATTATAGTGAAATATGAGTGACACCAGTGACAAATGGAGCTGATAATGACCCATGATGACAGATTTGGTTTGCTTTTAAGCCAGTACTTACGGTTGAATTTGAAGGTCAAAATAGTTGTTGGTCTATTTTTGAAGAATCGTGACATTTGTGCAAGTCTTTGAATATTTCAAATCCTTCTAAGGTTTTTTGGAAAAAACCTATGTTTCTATTTCAGTGGCGCTCAACCTTTTCATGTGAAGGGACCCCTAAAATGATATGTATTTGACCACGGAACCCCATCTCAAAATATTTACTTCCAGGGACCCCCAGCAGCAAAATTTGAGTTACAAATGCTCGCTTAAAAAATGCTTAATTCAAAGATTTACACACATTTTCAAGGACTTTTCAAATATAGCAGATCTACAAGCTAGCAGCGCGGCACTAGGTGCTGCGCTGTGAGCGTGTACATCAATAGTTAAGGCCCCTCCACCTTGGGCCCTAGTAACTCAGTCCCACATCCCCCCCCCCCCCCCCCCCCCCCCCCCCCCCCGTCTGTTTGTAAAGTGGGACAATAGATTTCAAAGTTGTTAGATTTGTCCTGGTTGTGAAAACCTCCACCGGCTGTCAGTCAGTCAGGTCCGTCCGTTAGTCTGTCAGTTACACGTCACACGTCACACTTTTGCCCTTCTCATATCTCCGCAACCGTTGCCCCGATCCATGCCCAATTCTCACATGGCCCTCTTCTAGCGCCACCATGAGGCCGATTCTTGCAAAACACATTTTTGGACACTGCTCCTACAAACTTTGCCCTAAAATCACGCAAATCGGTACACACTTGGTCTACACTCATGTCTTTAAACATGGATCAGTCCCATACACCGCCACCATCAGGACAATCTTTTCAAACACATTTTTGGACACTGCTCCTACAGATTTTGCCATATAATCACGGAAATCGGCACACAGTATGACTACACTCATGTCATCAACATGGATCTGTCCCATATTGCGCCAGCATCAGGCCGATTTTTTCAAACACTTTTTTGGACACTGCTCTACACATTTTGCTCTAAAATCACACTGCGACCTGACGGTCACTTATCTCCCGATTAGGGAGTCTTACTGGTAAAGTGACAATAGATTTCAAAGTTGTTAGATTTGTCTGTGACCAGGTTGTGAAGCGGTATGTTGTGTGTGAGAAGACCATAAAAATGCACAAAGAGTTTAGCTGTGTCTATTGTTTGCAGAGACAGTTACAGGGTGCAGTACAGTACACTACAATACAAGGTCCTGCCAAAAGGATTTTTCCAAGGAAGCGTATGGCTCGCTTCCAGGCAAGCATTATGCATCATCACAAGACAGTTGGCCCACAAAATGTACTCATTTTCAACCAGGGGCGTCACAAGGAGGGGGAAAGTGGGACTGAGTTACTAGGGGGGGCCTTAATTATTTTATACTTTAGCTATTGAAAAATAGCAGATATACCACCTCGCAGCGCGGCACCGAGTGCCGCGCTGCGAGCTTGTAGATCTGCTATTTTCGAAAAGTCGTGAAAAATGTGTGTAAATCTTTGAATATACCGTATGTATTTCTAAACGAACATTTGTAACTCAAATATTTGCTTCTGAAGGGGTCCCAGTAAATATTTTGAGATGGGGGGGTCTCAAATACATATCATTTTGGGGGTCCTTCACATGAAAAGGTTTGAGCACCACTGACATAGAAACATAGGTTTAAAAAAAAAACCTTACAAGGATTGGAATATTCAAAGACTTGCACAAGTTCACGATTTTTCAAAAAGCGCGGCACCGAGTGCAGCGCTGTGAGCTTGTAGATCTGCTATTCTTCAATAGTTAAAGCACCCCAGGGCCCAGAATTTGGTGCGACACCCTTGTTTTCAATTGAAAAAAGTGTCAGATGTGACTCATGTCACGTCAACTCTCTTATTGTTGAAAATACAGTAAGTCATTTGTTGTCGTGTGACACGGCGGTGTGACGAAGTATATCAGCCCTCATGCTCCACTGGCCTATACAAGGAGCCCGCGGTGTGTTACAGGGACGTGCAGAGAATGTTAGAGAGGCAGGGGCTGACATTTCTAAAAGAGACTTTTGGTGAAAATATTGAAAATAGCAGACTCCCAAGCTCACAACGCGTCGCAGCGCGACGCGTTGTGAGCTTGGCAGGTCGGCTATTCTCGGTACTTGATACCACACTGAACTAAGCATAAGTGAATACTGGAGATGGCATGGATTTCTACACAGAAAGGACAATTATTTCAACATAAGATGCTGCACTCAAGTTCAGGAGAGTTTGGACAAGGCAATTCTCTTGAACGCTGCCTTCGGGTATGGCATGGAAAGAGGGCATCTGCATTTCTTTCACCATAGTAAAAACTGCATTCATGGTTTTGATTGATTGAAGACTTTATTAGAAGTTTGCATAGGAAAAGGTACAGTTTCATGACGGTACAGTTCACTGGTACAAGGTCTACTACTAAAAGGAGATCCATGAAAAGACTAAGCTTATTTCACAGGAAACCATTAAAGTATCTCATATAACATTGAATGACAGACGAATAGAACACAGTACTATGCAGTAGATATGTAAGGAAGATAAAATGAAAGAGCAAAAAAAAAGAAAACAGTAAGTCTAATAAACAAACAGAAAGTATATACAAAGAAGGGGCAGGGGAGGGTAGGGCTGGGCTAGTCAGGAGAGGGCACTTTTTTACAGACGGATAAAAGGTCGGGGGCTCGAGCCACCTTTTTTAATGTCTACGTGTGCACGTGCCTGGTGTGTTAGCAGATGACTGGCCTTGTGGTACCGCTGTGTCTCTTGTTCCTGCGCCCCATATGACAAACCCGGCGCTTACTGTAAGCGACAAAGCCAAGATAACCGCTGGAAAAGCGCTGAGGCAGCACAACGGGCACCCTGCTGCAAGCACATTAACACACGTAACACACGTACACACACACATACGCGCACGCGCGCACACACACACAAACACACACACACACACACTTCCCAGAATTCCCTCTTTGATTCTCAGAAACGGTTGGATTCTATGTCGCCGAATCAGTGTTTGAATCTAGCGTTTAGCGTTCGCTTAACCCATTTAGGCCTGAACACATTATGACGCAATATTTTATGCTTTAAATATAAAAAAAAATAGCAGATATACAAGCTCACAGCGCGGCACCGAGTGCCGCGCTGCGAGCTTGTAGATCTGCTATTTTTAAAAAATCGTGAAAATTAGAATTTTGACCCGATTCTATAAGTGTCTTTTGAATCCTTCTAAGATTTTTGGAAAAAACCTATGTTTCTATGTCAGCAATCTGGCCAGCCATTGTCAAAGAAAAGGTCCTTTTCACTTAACTGGAGCACAGTTAGTCTGTTCTTGAGAGACTACTATGTCAGTGGTGCTCAAACCTTTTCATGTGAAGGACCCCCAAAATGATATGTATTTGGCCACGGACCCCCATCTCAAAATATCTAGTTCCATGCAGGGACCACCCAGAAGCAAAACTTGAGTTACAAACGTTCGCTTTGAAAATACATATATATTCAAAGATTTGCACACATTTTCACGACTTTTTCAAAAATAGCAGATCTACAAGCTCGCAGCGCGGCACTTGGTGCCGCGCTGTGAGCTTGTATATCTGCTATTTTTCACCGGTTAAAGCATTAATTCTAGGCCCTAAATGGGTTTTAAGGAGTGTCATGTGAAGACATGAATCAACTGACGTTGTCTTTCTTGCACGGCAGCCCGCAAAAAGCAGACATCTGTTTCTTCTGCTCCCGCGGGGGCCGGAGCGCATTCGCATTTTGACAATAGATACGGTCAGGGGCGTCAATTGGGTATGGCAGGGGTATGCAGCTGCCATACCCTGGGTCCAGGGGGGAGAATAAAAGTTACTTTTAAATATAAATCCATGAATGTCTCTTTGTCTATCTGTGCTGGTTATTATGTTGTTAAATTACAGTAAAATAACTACAAATGCAACATTTAACAAAATGGTCACTTTAACAAGGTATCATAATTATATTCTCCCCATCGGACAGAATGGTATATTCCCAGGTTCCGCAGGTCAGCTGCACAGGTGCAATGCATTATTGTTAAATTGTGGCACGTTTACTAACATGCCAAGTTTAGCTGCACTTGAACAACCGTTCCAGGCTGCCATATCCAGCCCAAGAAACCGTAGAAACTTGTGTAAAAAAACTGTCAAAACTATTTTTTTTCAGACATTGTGAAAATAGAGCCGTGTTATACAAAATGTAATGCCTCTTTTCCATGAGGACTCCCATCTTTGCCATACCCTAGCTTTTGCTGAACTGACGCCAATAGATACGGCAATAAATAAACGGAGAGAACTGCTGACGAATGCCCGTGGGAAGAAAAGTCAGCACACACGCACAACACACATGTAAAACGTTTAAGGTTATTTATGTACGTATCGCTCACTTCAGTCAAATTTCGGTTTATGTCGTCGTGTGTACGGTTCCTGTAAACTATCTGGCACGTACTGGCCCTGTCGGATTCAGCGGATGACAGTGCAACTTTTTATTTCCCCCCATGATGACACAGCAGCGACTGAAATCAACAGAGCCAAATTAGACTGGAGGCAGTAAATGTTTGGAAACTCTGAAAACCCCCAAGTCACCTGGGAGTATAATGATCTACATGCGAGGGATGGGACGATAAGCGATATTATCGTTTATCGCGATAAAAAACCACGAATAATCTAATAATCGTACTGTGGAGATTGAATGTATCGTGATATCGTCTTCCCGTCATGCACTGGGATCAATTCACCTTTTATTTGCCGAGCTGCATATCCGGTACCACTTAAACCCTCTATAAGTGGTAAAAGGTACTTATAATTTACGTACCTGATACAGTCCTTTTTTCACTCTCTATCAAATGTATTTGCCAAAAAATAGCCGATCTACAAGCTCACAACACGTTGCGATGCAACGCGTTGGGAGCTCACAACACGTTGCCATTGCGACGCGTTGTGAGCTTGTAGATCGGCTATTTTTTGGCAAATGTTCCGCCCCAGGATAATGGATTTTGATTATGGCGATAACATCGTAAACCGCGATTTATTTTGTCACAATAATCGTGATAATGAAATTTTCATATCGTCCCATCCCTACTACATGCAAAACCAATGAGAGGATGAAAAAAAGAAAAGAAAAAAGAAAAAAAACGCGACCCGGGGGTGAGATCGCACAATGAGCTGTGGGTTCGAGTAAGGCGAGTGGTACGTGACGAGGCAGAACGGGACGAGGCGCTGTCAGCACTTTTTGTGTGGCCCCTGGCAAACGACTGGGCTCGAACATGGTCCCCGGTGACTGCTTATTGAATCCAGATGTTGGGAAAAAGTGATTGCGGCAGCTCGTGCCATGGCAATCCTGCCCCGGAGAGCAAAGCGGTTCTCATCAGTGCGTGATGTGAGACTTTGAAGTTGAAAGTCTATCCCCCAACCATTTTTGTAAAGTATCGCTCTATGTCGACAAGACGCAGCCGAAGGAAAACTTGTTCGCTCACATTTTGTGCTTTAACTATTGAAAAATAGCAGATAATACAAGCTCACAGCGGTGCCGCGCAGCGAGCTTGTAGATCTGCTATTTTTGAAAAATCGTGAAAATCGTGAAAAAAAACATTGCAGGGGGCGACGGCGGCGTTCCCGCTACTCCCGCTACTTCGTTGTTGTCGGGTGAAAATCTTGTATGTCCAAAACCGTTAAAAATGATTTAAACTAGAGAAAAACAGCCGATCTACAAGCACACAACGCCTCGCACCGCGAGGCGTTGTGTGTGTTTTCACTACTTTGTGTGTGTTTTCACTACTTTTGTTAGACGGCCTTGTATGATTTGCAAAAGAACGTGCACATTTGGAGATACGAGATTTCAACCCGACAAGACGATATACTAGTGTTGTTGCTGCTCTTATATCACCATTATTACTGGGGTTGGTGTGGGCCAGACAGTAGCCCCCCGCGGGCCGCAAATGTCCCGCGGGCTGCCTATTGGGGAACCCTGATGTAGATGCATGTACTCTGCAGTAAAAGTGTTTTAAAAATGTTATACAAGCAAAAGCACAAAAGTATTGGCATCAACATATACCTATAAAGTGCCAAAGTAAGAGTACTCAATCTGCCAAACGGCTCATTTCCCAAGTTTTCGACATTTGTCAGAATCATCTAAAAATAGCCAATATACAGGCTCACAATTTGTCACATCGAGACATGCTATTAGGAAAACAAGCGATATGCAATAACTTAGTTAAATATTGTGATGACGATACAACTCGTGATCTAAGTAAACAAAATATTGAAGTATAGGTCTACAATATGAACATCATTCTGCCTTGGGTTTGCTGCTAACATGGAACCCATCAATGAAAAGTCAGTACTGTATGCATGAGTCAAGAAGAAGAACAAAATGTGTTACTGTATTATTCCCAACAACATGGTATTCACCCTTTGCCGAGTCCCGCCTGTTGTCCCTCCCCTCTTCACACTCAATGGTTGCTGTTTCTTGGTGGGACACTCGGTGGGACACTCTATCCACTACCATTTTAATTCAGTTGGCTTCGTATTTTTATTCTGTGTGTTCAATTCTAATTTCAACTTGGTTTTAGCATGCTGACATCACTGATACTAAACAGTCGCCACCATGGTAACAATGCCCAACTGACATCACTGACTGACATCACTACAGTGCCCAAATTTGGAGATGACATCACAGATTGGCCCGGACACGGAACACCATATATGGGCATAAAAGAGAGTGCAACAGCCGCATGCTGAAACAATGCCCGACATCACTGACTGACATCACGGAAACACCATATATGGGCATAAACGGTTGAAACAGTCTGCATGCTGACATCACTGATATTAAAACAGTTTTGCATGCTGAAACAATGCCCCAATAATGTCTGTCTGACATGATGAAACGACTGCTCTGGCGTCATAGACTGGCCTGGACACAGAACACCATATGGGCATATGGTACCCGCCATGGTAACAGCCGCATGCTGAAACAGTGCCCAAATTTGGAGATGACTGACATCACTGATACGTCTGGGTTCTCCAACATTACTTCTGAGACTCCTACATTCAAGACCTTTCACATATACTGTTCCCAACCCCCCTGGCAAGGACTAGTATATTGTCACTGTCGGAAACTTCGTATCTCCAAGTTTCAAATGTGTACTTTCTTTCCCAAAGTAAAGCCCTGCTTCATCATACAAGGCTGTTGCACAAAAGTAGTGAAAACAGCAGATCTACAAGCACACAACGCCTCGCGGTGCGAGGCGTTGTGCGCTTGTAGACCGGCTGTTTTCACTAGTTTGAATCATTTTTAAAATGATAAATGCAAAACGAACGGTTTTGTACATACAAGTTCTTCCCCCGACAACGACGATATATTGGTGCATATATTTTGCGGCTCCAATACTAAATATAAACTTGGGCTTACAGTATGTGGTTGATGTAGGTTTTGTTATAATTATCCTAGTCTGCAAAGTAATGTTTAACTAAAGCTGTCAGATCATTGTAATGAAGTAAAAAAATGTAATATTTGCCTCTGCGGTGCAGTGGAATAGAAGTAAAGTACCAAGACATGGAAAATACTCAAGTAGAGTCAAAGTACTGGACCTCAAAATTGAACTTAACTACAGTACTTGAGCACATGAAAATGTACTTTTCAGGAAAAGTTTGTTGACATTCAGGGCCTGAGGAAATAGCCTCTTAAAGGAAATTAAGAACATAATCTGCCATTAAAATATTATTTTTCATCAAATAAGTGAAAGGAATCCGCCATTAAGTCAAGAGAATGTCATGTCTTTTCCGACGCACCACTTATTTCAAGGATTTCTTGGAAAAAAAGGTTTCAAGAAATTCAACATTGTAGGGCAATGAGCAATAGTACATTTGACACACACGCACACACACACATCCTGAATGTTAATTTAACTCAGAGTACACACATGGACCCATGCAGGGATGGGACAATATGAAAATTTCATATCACGATTATTGTGACAAAAGAAATCCCGATTTACGATATTATCGCGATAAACATAATCCATTATCCTGGTGCAGAACATTTGCAAAAAATAGCCGAATTACATATCTATAAAATATCTACAAAATAGCCGATCTACAAGCTCACAACGCGTCGCAACGGCGGCGTGTTGTGAGCTTGATAGAGAGTGAAAAAAAGACTGTATCAAGTATGCATATTATAAGTATCTTTTACCAAGAGGGTTTAAAAGGAACCGCATATGCAGCTCGGCAAATAAAAGGTGAATTGATCCCAGTGCATGACGGAGGACGACATCAAGATGAATTAAATCTCCACGATACGATTATCGCGAGTGTTTTGTTATCGCGATAAACGATAATATTGCTTATCGTCCCATCCCCATGCACCCGTGCAATTGTGCTGCGTAGCAATTGCTCGGTAAGTGATTGACGACTTGTTATTCATGTAGCACAATAAACCAAATTCTGAGGCGGGAGGGGAGGGGGGGGCGGGGGGGCCGAGGCACTTGACTGCATCACTTGGACACCTGTCGACAGCGAAAGCTGGAAAGCATCAAAACATTTCTGGGAAAAAGGCAAAAGAGAGGCGTGGGCGTGTGTGGGGCGTTTAAGCATTTAAACGCTTTCTCTGAATTTTGCGGTTTCCGTTACATCTGTTGCAGTATGATCGCAGAGAGAGAGGGTTCGTCCAGGGAAAAAACGTGGGACGATTTGCTTGCTTGGCGTTGAACGGGGCGGCTCTCCCGGGGAATTGTTGTGTGCCGTGATCTAATGTTCCCCGAGGCCCCCCGACGACTAGCTAGCTCGCCGCCTCTGGCTTCTTCTGCAGTTTTGAAGTCGAGGCCATACTCAGGGGCGTCACAAGGGGTGGGGGGGGGAGTGGGGCTGAGTTACTAGGGCCCAAGGTTGGAGAGGCCCCTAATTATTTTATACTTTAGCTATTGAAAAATAGCAGATCTACAAGCTCACAGCGCTGCACCCAGTGCCACACTGCGAGCTTGTAGATCTGCTGTTTTTGAAAAGTCGTGAAAATGTGAGTGAAAATGTGTGCAAATCTTTGAATATATGTATTTTTTAAGCGAACATTTTTAACTCAAATTTTGCTTCTGGGGGGGGGGGGGGGGGGGGGGGGGGGGTCCCTGGAACTAGATATTTTGAGATGGTAGTCCGTGGCCAAATACATATCATTTTGGGGGTCCTTCACATGAAAAAGTGTGAGCAACACTGACATAGAAACATAGGTTTTTCAAAAAACCTTGGAAGGAAGACATTTTCACGATTTTTCAAAAACAGCAGATCCACAAGCTCGCAGCGCGGCACCGAGTGCCGCGCCGTGAGCTTGTAGATCTGCTACTTTTCAGTAGTTAAAGCACAAAATAATGAGTTCCCAGTCTAAATGGGTTAAACCCCCTCTCCTCCCCCTATGAAGAACATTCATGGGGGGCCCCGCAGTGAATCCTCGTACCCAGGGCCCAGAATTTGGTGCGACGCCCCTGGCCACACTGTCCTTGTGTCTGCTGCGTTCCCAGTGGCGTCGACGGATGATGTGATGAGTGATGGTGAGGGTTTTTTCTTTTTTTTTGCAAGGGGGATTTCCCAGAATGAGTCCCCACACTGTGGTTTTGGGGTCAATGTGTCTTTGGAGAGGCTCGACAAAACTTGTTGGCTTCTGCGGCACCATCTGCTTCTGTGTAGGGCTGTAACTATCGATTAGCTTCTTAACAATTATTCTATTATTATTCTATCAATGAATATACGCAGAAAAAGGCTACATTCTTGTTTATAATCGACTAAATCAAGGAGTCTGATAAACCACTGAAACCCTATTTTGTACTACCTTTTGTAGTACCTAGTTTGTCATACATCGAAAAAGCGGAAATAGCAGTATGTCTGTGTTGGCCTGTGTTTCTCAAATGGGGGTACGTGTACCCCTAGGGGTACGCGGAGGTACTGCAGGGGGTACTCGAAAATGTCCCCCCAAAAAGACGAGTAAAAATCACGATGATATTATTCATAGTTAAATAATTAAAAACCATTGAATTAGGAGGGAGGAAAAAACATGTACTGTTATGTTTAATGATGCCACATGGAGAAAGGTGGTGAGCCTGATAGTTGCCAACCCAAATTCCATAGTACCAGGCACCTGGGATGTGCTTGAATGTTTTAAAGTTATTGACATGAAAACTGGACTGAAATGTTTTGGCCACAGTGTTGAAAATAAATCTGCTCAGTGCTCAGGAGGCACCATTTTAAACTCTTTCACTCCATTTCTTATTTGTGATTTTATATTCTGGGGGATTATCATAGCTTCATATAGGCCTACCACTCTTTATTGGCTTAATTGCAATTTTATGAGCAAAATGTTGTTGTCGGGTAAAGGGGGTTCATGGATTCAGAAATCAGAGAAAGGTGTACTCAAGCCAAAAAAGATTGAGAAACACTGGTGTAGGCTACTATAAAGAATCAAGTCAATTAAACTTAACCAGATTATATATCACCACCACTAGCCGATCTACAAGCTCACAACGCATCGTATCGCAACACGAGCTTGTAGATCAGCAATTTCCGCTATTCTTGAAAAAAAAGGGAAATCGATTAAGTTGATTAGTTTGTTCCCCTTCCTCTTGCACCCCTTCTGTTTACATCGTCAAGTACTGAAGCATTCAGTTGCTGAACAAAAAGTATTGATGATTTAGTTTCAATAGGCATCAGTGTTGTTTTCGACAGTAAATTTGATTTAGTTTTAGTCAGTCTTTTGAATAAAATGTCATTTAGTTTTAGTCATAATTTAGTCACCTGAAAAGTCTTAGTATTAGTCTAATTTTAGTCAACTAAATATCATACGTTTTTAGGCGATTAAATCTACAGTTGATTTTTTTACACTCGGTTGTGTGTTGAAAATAGCAGATATACAAGCTCACAACGCTTGTGAGCTTGTATATCTGCTATTTTCAGCACACAACACCTGAGAGCAACCAAACATAACCCCTTTCCACTAGTCCCTTGTTAACGTTTTAGTCTAGTTTTTATTTTGTTGACAAAATTGTTAATATAATTTAGTCATAACAGCTTAGTTTTTATTTGGTTTTCGTCAGTGTAAAAAGCGCAGTCGACAAACATTTTTCGTCATAGTTTTAGTCGACAAAATCAACACTGATAGGCATGCAACAAGCATGCCCTGGTTTGCACCAGTGTGCACGTGCCCAGGGCTGGGTGTGTACGCATGCAAACACAATGCTCCGGAGCATGGTAAGGAGTGTGTCATTTGTGTGTTAACTTGCTTGCCCTTTTATATATGGGTCGCTTCGCTACCTTATATAATCTATGTCAGCGACTCCCAACCTGTGGGCTGGGTCCACTGGTGGGCCGTGAGGATATTGTTGCAAGTGGGCCCCCAAATAATTGCCAAAACTACGATTTGTATTGATAATCTAAAGTTAATGTAAAAAAATATTTTCTTTTCTTTAAAACTTTGAAACGGATGTTTTTATTGTATTACTGATGAATAAGAACTTACATTCATTCCTTTGTTCAAATTGAATGACACAAGTGATTGATATGCATTCAAATAAACATGCTCATTTTGATTTTCAAGTGGGCCCAGATGCAGAAAACTGTGGTTCTCAAACTTTTTTAATTTCAGGCACAAATGGAACCAAATGGACCCATAAGCATACTGCAGGGGTCAATTTGATTCCTAGCAATCAGTGATTTATCTGGGGACCCCCTGGAACCCCTTAAAGGACCCCAGGGGGTCCACCGATCCCACTTTGAGAGCCAACGGTTTAAAACATTTAAAAATCCATCCATCAATCCATCCATCTTCAACCGCTTAACCCGGAATCGGGTTGCGGGGGTAACAGTTCCAAGTAACTGAGACACCCTATCTCTAAGGGAGATGACAGCCACCCGTCTGAGGAAACCCATTTCGGCCGCTTGCACCCGCGACCTTACACTTTCGCTCATGACCCACACTTCATGACCATAGGTGAGAGTAGGAACGAAGATTGCTCGGTACGGTAGACAGAGAGCTTTGCCTTCCGGCTCAACTCTTTTTCTTTCTTCACAACAGTGCGATTTTGCGACTGCAAAACCGCTCCTGCTGCTCCGATTCTCCGGCTGATCTCCTTCTCCGTCTTTCCCTGTCTCTCATTCGTGAACAAGACCCCGAGATACTTAAACTCCTTCACCTGGAGTAAAGCAATATGTTATCTGGTTAGGTTTGATTAAGCTGTTAATAATAGTACATTTGTAGTATTCCTAACACAACGTATTCCTTTTGCAGGACTTTGGTAACCCTGTGTTTGAAAAATGTGCCGTATAAACAAAGTGGATTGGATTTTGAAACATGCTCCAAGGGGCCTTTTCCGTTCGACTTTCTTGGAACCTTGGTTCGTTCTTGCGAACTGGCCACGAACCGGCTTGCGTTTCCACCAGATTGAACCAGAGCCATTGTTGTCCCCCAGTTCAGGTGGTGGTTCACTTGAAAAAAACAAGGATTTTGTGGTCCCCGTTCCGAACCAACTTTTACGGTTCGGAACCAACTCGGTTCTCGGTGGTAAAGCACACCTCTGGTTCATCCCATAGGCGGGGGAAAGAACCGGAACCGGTTCTTTGCCGGTCGAAAAGCGCCCCAAGTGTCTCTCTCTCTCTCTCTCCCACTCTCTCTCTCTCTCTCTCATTTAAGAATGCACACACACGCGTATATGCGTGTGTATACAGAACACGCACACACACGCACGCACGCACGCACGCGCACGCACGCACGCACGCACCAAATTCTGGGCCCTGGGTACAAGGATTCACTGTGGGTCCCCCATGAATGCTCTTCATAGGGGGAGGGGGTTTAACCCATTTAGACTGGGTACACATTATTTTGTGCTTTAACTACTGAAAAATAGCAGATATACAAGCTCACAAAGCTTCGAGCTTGTAGATATGCTATTTTTGAAAAACCTATGTTTCTATGTCAGTGGTGCTCAAACCTTTTTCATGTGAAGGACCCCCAAAATGTTATGTATTTGGCCACGGACCCCCATCTCAAAATATTTAGTTCCAGGGACGCGCCAGAATAAAAATGTTAGTTACAACTGTTCGCTTAAAAAATACATTATATTTGCTCACAGTTTCACGACTTTTCAAAAATAGCAGATCTACAAGCTCGCAGCGCGGCACTCGGTGCCGCGCTGTGAGCTTGTATATCTGCTATTTTTCAATAGTTAAAGCATAAAATAACTAAGGCCCCTCCACCTTGGGCCCTCGCAACTCAGTCCCACTCCCCTCCCCCCTTGTGACGCCCCTGTTGAGGATATTTGTTGATTCATACGTTCAACATTTGAGACAATGTTTGCACATGTTACTGCAACCTTCAATCAAGTAGAGGCTAATAAATATGTCAGGTTTGAAGGCTCATAAAGCAACACCCCTAATTTAACCTTATTTGACGATACAGTGTTATTTTGGGGGGGTTGTCCCTTTGGCTTGAAACTCGTGGAAGAATTTGCCTGAAACTCCAGTGCATGTTTTGGTTGAGATATTGTACACACGTTACAGGAGTAGTTCACCCCCAAAATGACTTTTTTTCAAGTTCAATTAATATTTTTAGTTTTTTGTTGTATTCCTAAGACAATAATCTGATTACAATAAATGTACACCCATTGATTCCGTATCCGGAATCAGTGGGGGTAAATTTACTATATACATTTTTGGTCTTGGAATGTGACAAAAACAAAAAAATATCATTGAACTCAAGCCTCCATGGCATGAGTAATCAATGGAAAAACAATCATTTTGGGGATGAACTACTCCTTTAAGGCCTTTAATGTACAGATAAATGATATCTTTTTTAATTTGAATGTACTTTTTTCCCCTGTTCTGTTCATTCCGTAATGGGCCTTAATCTACAACCACAGGGTTTCGACCGGTGGTTCTCAAAGTGGGGTCCAGTGACCCTCATGGTTCCTTGGAGGGGTTCCAAATGGACCACCCAAAACACATATTTTTATATTTCTTTATATTTTAGTTTTTGTCGCATTCCTAAGCTAATAATTTGATGGCCAGCAGTGGTTCCCTATATGGAGACACAAAGAGCCTGCTTAAGGGGAACACACACCGGACGCGGAGGCGGCGCGTCCAAAAATACGGCCCAATTATTGTCTCCACCAGCCGAAGGCTGAGGGAGAGTATGTTTTCCCCTCCGTCCGTGTGTCCGTCCGTCCGTCCGTGCGTGCGTCCGTGCGTCCGTCCGTCCGTGCGTCCGTGCGTCCGTGCGTCCTCGCAGTTTGTGAGCACCTAATCTCAGTCGCCGTTGGCCCGGACGCTGCCAAAGTGAGCACACACACTCCCTGGATGCCAATCTAGAACCTCTGCCCTAAATTTTTCAAATGGGCCTTTTCTAGCGCCACCTAGTGGCCGATGTTCGCAAAACACATTTTGGTGCACTAGTCTTACAGATTTTGGCCAAAAATCCTACAAATCGGTAGGCAGTATCTCCACAGTCATGTGATCGACACGGATCTGTCCAATTTTGCATATTCCATCCTGATTGGCTAAGATTGGCTTCCAAAGTTTGTAGGATTGAGCCGTTTGGAACAAAATGCCTCAAATCCCAAACGCAAAGTGCAATCATCATGAAATCGCGCACACACGTTCCCACTAGGTCGAAGAAGAAATGCCACTTAAAGTTTTTGAAATCAGCCTCATGGTGGCGCTATAACAGGCCGATTTGTGGTTTTACCTATAACTCCACCGATCAATTTCAAACTTTGCAAGCGCACTCCCTAGAAGCTAACGATAAACCTTTGCCCTGCATTTTTCACATAAGCCTTTTATAGCGCCACCTTTGGGCCGACTTATGTAAAACACATTTTTGGATATTACTCCTTGAGATTTTATCCAAAAATCACGCAAATCGGTACACAGTATCTCTATAGTCATGTGATCAAGTCCGATCCGTCTGATATTTCATATGCCATCCTGATTGGCTAATATTAGCTTCCAAAGTTTGCAGGATTGCACCACCAGGACGCACAGCCTGGTGGAGACCTGTGCTCGGAAGAGCACTGCTTCTAGTTTTCAATGAACTAACCCACACCGGCAGCGTCAGATGCAAGCAGCCGCGGGTCTGCCGCCTCGCCCGCCGCGCCGATACGTCGCTCTGTCTTATCTCCAGCTCCTTACATGGAGTTCTGTGCTTATACGGACAGTCATACATACACACAAAGCCAGACGTAGGAGTGGTTAGCACCACCCAAGAATTGCACCATACCTTCACATGGTATCAAACACGGAAAACACACACATCTCCTTGTATGGGCCGTTCTGTCTGTTATGTCAGTTGAGTTCCGTGCTCATACGGACACACAAATTAAGCCAGACGTAGGAGCGATGCTAACTGCTCCTACTATGTTGGGGGTGAACTATCCCTTTAACCCAAATCGCATGGTATATCAATCACGACACACGAGCATTAGTACAGTGGCTAATACTGATATTTTCACAAATTGGTACCACCCAAGGTGACCGTACGTTTTTTTTAATTTTCTTCTTCGTACATGTCTCTAGTTTATATTTTGGTATGATAACCCTTTCTGAGAAGAAGCTTAATTGATGTTATCACCCGCTAGAGTCTGTGTCCCATTAACTTTACTATACAGGGGAAAAAAAGGTAAAAAAAATAATCTGCTTAAATTAATAATCTGTAGCATATGAGGGGTCAAACTAGGGGTTTTTCATGATTCTGAATCCATTGCAAGCATCTGTTTTGCACGAAAAACATTCCTTGCGCTACAAACGGCGGTTTAGTGGTTTGAAAAAGGGATGAAAAGTGATGAGTCATCACTTTTCACACGTTTGAGGGGTCCGTTTTAGCCCAAGGAATGTTTTTTGTGCAAAACAGATGCTTGCAATGGATTCAGAATCATGAAAAACCCTTTAGTTTGACCCCTCATATGCTACTTAAAGCAGATTCATTTTTAGCTGTATAGTAAAGTTAATGCATGGGACTCTAGCGGGTGATAACATCAATTAAGCTACTTCTCAGAAAGGGTTATCATACCAAAATGTAAACTAGAGACATGTACGAAGAAGAAAATCCAAAAATGTTACGGTCACCTTGGGTGGTACCAAAATTTGTATTAGCCCATGTACTACATACGGTATCTCCTTGTATGGGCTGTTCTGTACGTGACGTCAGTTACAGGGTATCTCCATATGGAGTTCCGTGCTCATACGGACACTCATGGACACTCAAACACACAAATCCGGAAATATATACAAGCTCACAGCGATCTTGTACATCTGCTATGAAAACTATCGATACATGGAGTATGCTGATGTCATCAATATGACTTCATAGACAGGCACGAGTGCCACGCTGCGAGCTTGTAGGTCTGCTATTTTTGAAAAATCGTAAAAATGTGTGTCAAATACTTCCTGTTTCCCGTCCCGAAGCAAAACTTTAGTTACAAATGTTTGCTTAAAAAAATACATATATTCAAAGATTTGCACACATTTTCACAACTTTTCAAAAATAGCAGATCTATTATCTGTGAGCTTGAGGTGCAGTGGATGTATATACATTTTCACCTTTAGCTTGTAGATCAGCTATTTTCAATTTTTTTTTAAATAGAGCTTTAGTGATGAATGTATTTTTTGTAAGTGTGCGTCTCATCCTATACATTAAAAACGAAATGAGGAAACAAAAAATTAAGGGACCAACAAAAACGTGTCCGTGACCCACAAATGGGTCCCGACCCAGTGTTTGGGAACCTGTGATCTATGTCATTGGTTCTCAAAGTGGACTCTGTGGGTTCCTTTAGGGCAAATATGTCAAACTCAAGGCCCAGGGGCCAAATCAGGCCCGCGGAATGATATTTAAAGGACAACTTTAGTTTTTTTACAACAAGGGTTCATATTTTAGATTGTAATTAAAGAATATAAAAGATGAGTGTTAAAGTTTTTTTCATTTACTTCTTCTTTCTATTGTTTTAGAGATTCTTATTTCAGTGGTTGGGGGCATGCGTACAAGTGTCTAAATATGTCATTCTACACAGAATAAGCCCATTCCCAAGATACAACGCAACCTTTCATGGTTGGATGTGACTTATGGGGGCTAGAAGTGTTACTGTAAATTGCAATAAAGAAACTGCTGGCTTATTGTGTCTAAAAAGACATATTTAGCCACTTGTACGCATGCCCCCATGCGTACGCATGCCCCACATTTTAGCACAACAAACGCGATAAAACAATAGAACGAAGCAAATGAAAACATTTTAACACTCACTTTTTCTTTTCTCTAATTACAATCTAAAATATGAACCCTTGTTGTAAAAAACTAAAGTTGTCCTTTAATTACTATTAGAACTGGCCCACTGGCCACTGGTATATTGCACGTGCAATGCCTGGGATTCGAACCAAGGTCTCCCACATGAAAGTCCAACATCTTACCCATCAGACCAAAGGGATATTCCTATGGACTGGGGGAGATATTAGACTTTTGATGCCATCAGGCTGAGGCAATGAATCACTCTGTTACACATAAACCACCATAATACTACAAGTCCCACAATGCACTGCTAGTGGATTGGCGCGTATTGAGGGCCTGTGACCGCAAGCCCGCGTTTAAATAAACATTGAACCAGTCCGGCCCTTGACTTGATTTTTTAAATTTTGGCCCCCTGTGCAATTGAGTTTGACATCCCTGCTTTAGGGGGATACATTAACCCAGGGGTCTTCAACAGGGGGTCCGGGACCCCTACCCTAGGGGGTCCTCAGAGTTACAACAGGGGTCCTCCAAATTTTTGTGGGATAGAAACTTTTTTCACCTTTTTTACACTAAAACCTCTAGTGTCCTTATTCTCAGAACTGTGGCCAAAAATAGCAGATCTACAAGCTCACAACGCCTCGCGCTGCGAGGCGATGTGAGCTTGTAGGTCGGCTATTTTCGGCAAAGAGTTTTGGTATAGAGGGGAAAACGAGCAGACTAAGTACAGAGTGAAAGTACAAATTGACATGAATCCAAAATACACTGATGATTGAGCTGTCAAACGATGAAACTATATGGAATCTATGAAAAGGTTGTGGGGGTCCCTGCTTCATCTATCTCTCAACTAAGGGGTCCCTGGCCTGAAGACGTTGAAGACCCCTGCATTAACCCATACCAGTCTGTAACTCTGACAGTTGTACACTGTCAGAGTTAAGGAGAGACCTTGACATTTTAAAGATTGAGAAACACTGATGTGTGTGTCTTCTCAGGGCTCCACCCTCATCAGTGTGTCCTTGGGGAGAGGCCAGGGCACTAACTAGATGACTAGAGAGAGACACACAGACATATTGTACAGAGAGAGACAGGTTTTTCCTTTTTTCTTTTTTTCCCACAGCGTTTGCAGATTCTTATCAAAGGAGCTGAGATGGCAGTTCCACAGGTTTGAGGCTCCTGGGAGAAAACCAGTGGTGGAAAAAAGTACTCAAATGTTTTACTTAAGTAAAAGTATCAATACTGCAATGTAGAAATACACTCTGTTACAAGTAAAAGTCTGGAATTCATAATGTCAAAAGTAACTGTAAAGTACAACAATGTTTGAAAATAGCAGAACTACAATGCAACGCATTAGCGTAGGTATAAAATAGGGCTAAAGAGGTTAATGTATGTTTTTTTTTTAATATCATCATTTATATCTGCAAAGTAACTAGTAACTAAAGCTTTCAAATAAATGTAGTGGAGTAAAAGTACAATATTTGGATCCGAGATGTAGTGGAGTAGAAGTAAAAGTATTGGATATTGGAAATACTCAAGTAAAGTACAAATACCTCAAAAGTGTACTTAAGTAAATGTACTTAGTTGCTTTACACCACTGAAGAAAACTCACAGACAGCCAGCCAGACAATCGGGCAGACAGTATGTGTACGGCATAGAAATAATCAAAAACAATTAAAGGGGGAAAAAGTTCTCACTCAACTTCCTTGTGTGGTCACTCTTTTTTTCCAACTCTCCTTCTCTATTCTTTCAATCTTGCTCATTTGTATTTTTATTTGGCCTTTCACACCTTTTTCTTTACCTCTCTCTCCAAAAGTCTGACAATTTGTCTCTTTCAGATTCCCTCCTTTCCTCTCCCGCTGCCAGTATCTCCATCCTCCCTCCATCGTTCTCTCTCACCCGCACACACACACACACACACACACACACACACACACACACACACACACACACACACACACACACACACACACACACACACACACACACACACACACACACACACAGTCTCATATCATGATACAGGCGGGGTAGCTGTTACCTCCCTGAGCAGGCACGTGCACACATAGACATCAAAGGGGGCTTGAGCCCCTGCCCTTTTATCGGTCCGTAAAGAGTGCCCTTTTCCAGACCACGAATGCAGTTTTTACTATGGTGAAAGAAATGCAAATGCCCTCTTTCCATGCCATACCCGAAGGCAGCATTAAAAGAGAATTGCCTTGTCCAGTTCCTGAACTTGAATGTTGAAAGAGTTGCTCTTTCTGTGTAGAAATCCATGCCGTTACCTCCAGTATTGACTTGATTATGCTTAGTTCAGTGTGGTCTGCTATTTTCGATATTTCCACCAAAAGGCCCTTTTAGAAGTTTTAGGCCCTGGCCTCTCTAACATTCTCTGCACGTCCCAGTCCCTGAGAGATAGCCAAAGCGTTGATATACCATACGACATAATGTACACTGTATACGTGCCAAACGCCGGGCCTATTAGCCCGGACATGTGATATCCTAACAGGAGAGCATTGTGTCAACCCTGGAACAACCCGGGGAGGAGTGGTGTGTTAAGCAGAAAGAAATCCAGGACGCAAACCGTACCTCTGTTTAGACTATAGCGCCGTAGAGAGATACACTGTCATTTTGTAGTTTCCACATGCATAGCAGCTGAGGAGGTGTGCGTGTGTGCGTGCGTGCGTGCGTGCGTGCGTGCGTGTGTGACTGTGTTTGTGCACATTCATCCATGTGCACATACTGTATAGACACACTTGGACACTGCATTCTTTGTGTACTATATATGTGTGGGCGCGTGCCTGTGTGTTCTTGTAAACTATATGTTTGTGTGTGTGTGTGTGTGTGTGTGTGTGTGTGTGTGTGTGTGTGTGTGTGTGTGTGTGTGTGTGTGTGTGTGTGTGTGTGTGTGTGTGCGCGTGCGCGTGTGCACGTATGTGTAGGAGTGCCTGTCAGCTAACGTGCTTCAGAAAGCGGGGGAAGGGAGTGGAGTGCACACCGGGTGAAGATGATGAGTGACGAGGCTGGAATGAAGCAGAGATAAACACGAGCTCCTTTAAAAATGCTGCCTTGTGGCAAAAGGACCACAATACTAAGAGTACTAACGGGACTGTGCTCGGCTAAACAAGCTATTATTCTACTAATAGTCACAAAAATGTGTAGACTAATTGATTCGTTGATTTATTCAACAAATCTGTAACTCTGTGTGGAATTTGCATGTTCTCCAAGTGTCTCCTATACCTATAGGGTTGATACCCTCACAAAAACATGCAATAATCCTGGTCTCTATAATGCCTACCCCTGACCAGCCAGGGCACCTGATGGAGGGGAAAGGAACTGGTTGGAATAAGGCGCTACGTCCAAACCAGGGAAATCCCCACTGTCAGGTGAAAAGAAGCAACTTGGACTACTCATGCATAGAAGGAAGCATGAGGCTCCCCAGGCGCGGCAGAGCAGAGCAGAGCCCAATTGGCACTGGGTGAAAAAATGAGTTACAAAAAAAAGAGATCTGTAACACTGCTGCACGCAATCACACAAAGACAAGCCCTTTCAGGTTGTCGAGATTGTGAACTGAACATTCTAATATTGTTTCAAAATGGCCACTGACTGGCTATTGGCTAATAGACTGGTAGAATTAAAAGGTTAATTTTAGAGTTTACAAGAGATGTGCTCCTAATTGTTCTAATATGGACAAAAGCATAACTGACCAAATGAACCATCAATCAATTAACAAAGTCTTGGTCCACTAAACCATCTCATCATTGGTTTAGTGGAC
Source organism: Nannobrachium achirus (assembly GCF_963921795.1). NCBI lineage: Eukaryota > Metazoa > Chordata > Actinopteri > Myctophiformes > Myctophidae > Nannobrachium > Nannobrachium achirus. The sequence continues at coordinate 40,957,756 of NC_137831.1, read as the reverse complement.
CATTAAACAATTATTTGAGAGCCCAAGCATTAAACATTTGAAAGTTAAAGGTCCGCTGTTAGCCCCCAAATTATAATAGTATGATACAGTAGGTCATGTGGTCTCTCTCCCGTGTGGATCCTGAAACACTAACAGTCTGAAACTGTCTCAGTGTAATCTGCCCAACAACAGCTGACCAGTACAGTAATTAGTCATACGGTCAGGCTATACAGACAATTAATTTGATTGGCTTATAATTGCACATCCCCACAATGACATCATAAAAATATTAACTTGTTTTTTAAGATGATTCTTAAAGTGACAGTAACCCTTTAGGTGACAGGCCCCCTTTAACTGATCTACCAGTTTACCAAATTCATTATTGAGCATTCCTTGTTGATAAATAAACTCCCATTCCAGAGGCCTGTCGCTCTATGGTCATCAGTCAGTCAGTAATCCAGATTTGTGATTGTTCGTTTAGCGAGTTTGGTTTGCGTTTGTGCATTAGTATGTTGTACATACCCTAGTTTCAATTCTTTAACCCGAGTGCAGGCTTGAGTTCAACATAATCGGCCTTTCTTCTTTGTCCTCTCACCCCTCCAACCATGACCTCTTCAGTATCTTTTCTCTGATTTAACACGATTGAAGAAGAGTCTCCAAGAGCCCCCCCCCCCTCCCATTCCACCCCCATTCCACCCCCTCTGATGTGTTTCTTTAAATCAACAAAAGGAAAAACAGACCTTTCAGTGAGTTGTCACTGACACGTGCTCATACCCGCTACGATCTTTGATTTAATGACGCGTCGTTAAAGAGCTGGTTGAGTCACTGTTCTCGGGGCGAGTTGTGGAAGGTGGGTACGCATACCGTCCAGGGCTGACGGAAATGTCACAGGGCCAGGGGTGTCGCACCAAATTCTGGGCCCCGGGTTCAAGGATTCACTATACGGGCCCCCCATGAATGTTCTTCATGGGGGAGGGGGTTTAACCCATTTAGTCTGGGAACGCATTATTTTGTGCTTTAACTATTGAGAAATAGCAGATATACAAGCTCACAGCGTGGCACTCTGTGAGATTGTAGATCTGCTATTTTTGAAAAGAATGTGAACATTTTTTACCCGTTTTTTGGAAAAACCTATATGTCAGTGGTGCTCAAACCTTTTCATGTCAAGGACCCCCCAAAATGATATATGTATTTGCCAAATACATATCACTTTGGGGGTCCTTGACATGAAAAAGTTTGAGCACCACTGATAGAAACATATTTGGCCACGGACCCCCATCTCAAAAATATTTAGTTCCAGGGACCCCCCAGAAGCAAATATAAAAAAATACATATATTCAAAGATTTGCACACATTTTCACGGCTTTTCAAAAAGAGCAGATCTAATAAGCTCGCAGCTGTGAGCTTGTTTATTTGCTATTTTTCAATAGCTAAAGTATATAAAATAATTAAGGCCCCTCCACCTTGGGCCCTAGTAACTCAATCCCCCCCCTCCCCCTTGTGACGCCCCTGCACAGGGCAATAACAGCCACAGATCTTTCCACACTGCGCACACGGCAGCAGCCTTGTTGTTGGCAAGAGACAACACATGTCAGACTGGATCTAGCTGCAGCAGCTGGGATGGAGACATTTGAGCCGCAGTTTCCCCGAAAATGGAAATCAAGATTTCAGCGTCCAAATCTGAGTAGATAAGTTGTACACTCTCTTAGGACAGTGGTTCTCAACCTGTGGGGTCGGGACCCCCAGGGGATCACCAAATTATTTGGGGGTGGTCCCCAGATGATTAACATAATGTGCAACGTTGTTTTCTCTCTCAACAGTAAACAAACCAACATAACGTTTAAGTGTATAGAGTGTATCTGCACATTTCTAAAGTGACAATTTAAGGACTTTTAAGACCTTTTCTAATACCTCTAAAATGACGAATTAAACATTGGCCAAATTGTCAAATATTAGAGGCAGACAATTGTGAAAATAGCCGATCTACATGCTCACAACGCCTCGCGTTGTGTTAAACAAATAATGCCTCAACTCTTCCAACTTCCAAGGAGTGCTCGTCAGGTTGGGGGGTCCCCAGTTCAACTATGATTATTTTGAGGGCCGTGGCCTGAAAAGGTTGAGAACCACTGTCTTAGGACATAATCTTTTATAATTTTTTTGTTTGAGATCCAATTATGAGTTAAACTGATTTTGTTGACCACTTCTACTCACACACACACACACACACACACACACACACACACACACACACACACACACACACACACACACACACACACACACACACACACACACACACACACACACACACCTTGCATACTATGACCATTGCGAGACTTAAAGGACAACTTTAGTTTTTTTAAAACAAGGGTTCATATTTTAGATTGTAATTAAAGAATATAAAAGATGAGTGTTAAAATTATTTCATTTACTTCTTTCTATTGTTTTAGAGCTTCTTATTTCAGTGGTTGGGGGCATGCGTACAAGTGGCTAAATATGTAATTTTACACAGAATAAGCCCATTCCCAATGCAACCTTTCATGGTTGGAAGTGACTTGTGGGCTAGAAGTGTTACTGTAAATAGCAATAAAGAAACTGCTGGCTTATTGAGTCTAAAAAGACATATTTAGCCACTTGTACGCATGCCCCTATGCGTACGCATGCCCCACATTTTAGTACGGTAAATGCAATAAGACAATAGAAGGAAGCAAATGAAAACATTTTAACACTCACTTTTTCTTTTCTCTAATTACAATCTAAAATATGAACCCTTGTTGTAAAAAAACAAAGTTGTCCTTTAAAATAGAAATTCCCATAGTAGGGCCACAGTACTTTTACACGTACGGCGATAGTGTTATTCAGAGTGACTTATGTCTTCGTCATCTGATGACTGTGCATACAAGAGTGGGTTTTGGACTTGTGTCAAAGAACACGTGGGAGTCGGTGGGACAAGACAGAGTATCTCGGATGTTCATCTAGAGTCTAGAGACTATGTAAATGTTGTAGGCTATTCTTCATTGAGCCTGAGCCTAAATCAATGCTCCTAGCTACTTTTCTATTTTCCCCCAACTGTATTTGTAAACAGGGGCGTCACAAGGGGGAGAAAGTGAGACTGAGTTACTGGGGCCCAAGGTGGAGGGGCCTTAATTGTTTTATAACTTTAGCTATTGAAAAATAGCAGATATACAAGCTCACAGCGCGGCACCGAGTGCCGCGCTGCGAGCTTGTAGATCTGCTATTTTTAAAAAGTCCTGAAAATGTGCGCAAATCATTGAATGTATGTATTTTTCAAGCGAACATTTGTAACTCAAATTTTGCTTCATGGCAGGGTCGCTGGAACTAAATATTATGAGATGGGGGTCCATGGCCAAATACATATCATTTTGGGGGTCCTTCACAAAAAATAGTTTGAGCACCACTGACATAGAAACATAGGTTTTTCAAAAAAAAAAAACATAGAAGGATTTGAAATATTCAAAGACTTTTATTTTTTTTAAAGATTTTTCAAAAATAGCAGATCTACAAGCTCGCAGCGCGGCACTCGGTGCCGCGCTGTGAGCTTGTATATCTGCTATTTTTCAATAGTTAAAGTACCCAGGGCCCAGAATTTGGTGCGACACCCCTGACTGCAAAGAAACAATGTTGAAATCCCGTCCAGGATTAGGGCTTTAAATGCTGTATTTCAGGAGGATTATATGCTGCCAGTACAGCCTGTACTCTCCCTCCTCATGCCAAATTCAATGCCGGGTTCATGCCAAGACGATGAACCCGGTGACACCAGATAAGGTCTTAAGACGGAAATAAAAACGTGCGGGAAATGAAAACAGGCGACTTGAGATTGAAAAGGGTCTATTGTCTTTAGCTTCATCACATCTGGAATACTGTATTATGTACAGTACAGTAGGGATGTGACGATAAGCGATATTATCGTTTCATGATAAATACGAATTTTACTCTAAAACCTTAACGATATCTCATAAGAATATGATTCCAGAATGATGATGAAGTAGAAGTTCCCAGCTTTATTGAGGCAAGCATCACAGAATAGTCCAAGATAAATAAAAGCATAAAAACCAAGTAGAACAGAGACCAAAAAGGCCTGCCTGACCACCACCTCACGGCGTGACAGCCAGGTTACTACCGAGTTTAATCATCATTTTCCTTCAGTTATAAGCAGATAGAGAAGGCATGGCCTATATTGACAGACAGCAAAGTGAGATACGTTCGAACCCATTGATCAAAGTCAGGAATAGTTACAATAGATCAATAGAACACCAAAAGTTCTGATTGATCAACGATACTGTAGGCTATCTCCTCTGATCGCAATCAACATCACTCAGATAGATCATCGACACCTCCGGTGGAAAACAGTGACAGCTATAGTCTCAGCTGTTGTAGGACTTTAGATTTTAGTTACGTGCATACATTTTAGCAGACTGCCTATTAATATAAACGAAATACAATACATGTTTAAAACTATTTATCAGTTTATCGTGATGAAAAACACTCAATAATCGTATAGTGGAGATTTAATTTATCGTGATATCGTCCTCCGTCATGCACTGGGATCAATTCACCTTTTATTTGCCGAGCTGCACATCCGGCACCACTTAAATCCTCTATTGGTAAAAGGTACTTATAATATACATACTTGATACAGTCTTTTTTTCACTCTCTATCAAATGTCTTTGCCAAAAAACAGCCGATCTACAAGCTCACAACGCGTCACAATGCGACACGTTGTGAGCTTGTAGATCGGCTATGTTTTGGCATATGTTCCGCCCCAGGATAATGAATTTTGATTGTCGCGATACTATCGTAAATCACGATTTCCACGTAGTTATAAAAATACATTTATAAATCAATCCCCCTTGGGATAATAAAGGTATCTATCTATCAAGGACATTTCTGTTTATTTTTTGTATCGAAAAAGTATCGAACCGTGACACCAAAATATCGAACCGAACCGAACCGTGAATTTTGTAAACCATTGCACCCTTAGTATTGTTCCATCTACATAGTATAACAATGCACTAGTATAGGCCTACTTCACTCTAAGGCCACTTATGCCATGTTCGTATGCTCTTATACGGGTCAAGCACATCTCCGCACGTGCATGTCGACAGACACACGTTCAGATCAGTGCAATGGAAGACAGATTTTTCTTTTTTCATTTAACAGAAAGTTGATTCTTCCATTGACAATGCAAAAGGAGAGGGCTGACAGGGGTGGACCTGTTCAAGCTCCAACAGGGGTGTCGCACCAAATTCTGGGCCCTGGGTACAAGGATTCACTGCGGCCCCCCCATGAATGTTCTTCATAGGGAGAGGAGGGGGTTTAACCCATTTAGACTGGGAACGCATTATTATGCATTGTTTTGTGCTTTAACTATTGAAAAATAGCAGGTATACAAGCTCACAGCGCGGCTTGTAGATCTGCTATTTTTGAGGGGAAAAAATTGAAAACTTGTGCAAGTATTTGAATATTTTTGACCTGTTTTTTTATGTCAGTGGGGCTCAAACCTTTTCACGTGAAGGATCACCAAAATGATATGTAGGCCTAATTGGCCACGGACCCCCATATCTCAAAACATTTATTTCCAGGGACCCCCCAGAAGCAAAATTTGAGTTACAAATGTTCGCTTAAGAAAAAATACATATATTCAATGATTTGCACACATTTTCACTACTTTTCAAAAATAGCAGATCCACAAGCTCGCAGCGCGGCACTCGGAGCTTGTATATCTGCTATTTTTCAATAGCTGAAGTATTAAAACAATTAAGGCCCCTCCACCTTGGGCCCTAGTAACTCAGTCCCACTCCCCCCCCCCCCCCCCCCCCCCCTTGTGACGCCCCTGAGCTCCAACATCCAAGCCCTTTCCACCGCCACCACGGGGTCGGTCCAGAGTTTCGACCATGGACCCTGGCGGCAAAAACGGAGCAGGAGGGAAAGAAAAGTTTCCGTCTCCCTGTGTTTTTTTGCGCGCCGCCGACCTCCTCCTCCCCCCAGGCCAAAGACAGCACGCGGGCCTGCTATTAATTACACAGAAATATTAGCCTCTTGTGGGAGAGATCCACAACAACGGCGAGTCTCCAAAGCAAACAGATACGACTTGTGCCTTGCACAGCTGCAATGCCAAATCCTTCGGACCTCACAGATCCTCTTACAGCAGGGGCAGATCAGGGTGTGTGTGTGCGACTGTGCGCGCGCGCGTGTGTGTGTGTGTGTGTGTGTGTGTGTGTGTGTGTGTGTGTGTGTGTGGAGGGGGGGAGGGGGGGTACGGGGGATCGAGGGATAGAGAGAATCCGTTAATTTCAGCGAGCGATGTGGCCATACGGCGATGAGGTAGGCTAAGTATAAATTAGGCTTCAGTGATTGAGTGAAGACTGGGCAGAGGGAGGGAGAGAGAGAGAGAGAGAGAGAGAGAGAGAGAGAGAGAGAGAGAGAGAGAGAGAGAGAGAGAGAGAGAGAGATTGTGATGGTCCGTTATCATGCCAACTACAGCTCCATAAGCATACACTTACACACACACACACCAGTTGTGTAAAGTAACTATGTACATTTACAGTACTTAAGTACAATTGTGAGGAATTTCCAATACTTTTACTTCTACTCCACCACATCTCGGATCCAAATATTGCACTTTTACTCCACTACATTTATTTTAAAACGTTATTTACTAGTTACTTTGCAGCTATAAATGATATAATATTATGACACATAAATAACTTACTTTATACCGCGGCTATTTGAAAATAGACGATCTACAAGCTCACAACGAGTTGCATTGTGAGCTTCTAGAATCTAGATCTACTATTTTCAAACATTTAGTTTTTTTACTTTTGATACTTTAAGTACTTATTGATGCCAATACTTTTATACTTTGACTCTTTTGAATTCCGTACTTCTGCTTGTATTGCATTGCAGTATTGATACTTTCACTTAAGTGAAACATCTGAATGCTTTTTCCACCACTGACACACGCACGCACGCGCGCGCGCGCGCACGCACGCACGCACGCACGCACGCACGCACGCACGCACGCACGCACGCACGCACGCACGCACGCACACACACACACACACACACACACACACACACACACACACACACACACACACACACACACGCAGTATCACAACTTGCAAGCAGCTTCCTCGCTAGGCTTCCTGACAGGCAATCTCAACTATAGCTGCAGTGAGCTGCATATTGAATATGAAGAACCTGAATACAGTACATGCAAAATAAATAACTTTCCAACAGATGATGGCGCAGTCAGCAGATGGCTGATGGCTGCGTGGGAGGTTGTCGGTTTTCACACAAACGAAACACTGCTTCAGTCCCTGAGGTACGGCGGATGGAAATGGAATAATATAATAAGGTACATATTATCGTGTGAAACCCGGCATGATATTATTATTATAACCTAAACGTCTACTGCTACTTTTCCACGGCAATGAGCAATACTTGGTTCAATAAGTATACCATGGCACTGATCAGGCAAGTGCACACATAGACGTGAAAGGGGGCTTGGGCCCCTGCCCTTTTATCCGTCGGTAAAAAGTGCCCTCTCCAGACCGTGAATGCATTTTTGACTATGGTGAAAGAAATACAAATGCCCTCTTTCCATGCCATACCCGAAGGCAGCATTCAAGAGAATTGCCTTGTTCAAACTCTCCTGAACTTGAATGCAGCGTCTTATGTTGAAAGAATTGCCCTCTCTGTGTAGAAATCCATGCTGTTACGCCACATCTTCAGTATTGCCTTTTTTATGCTTAGTTTTGTGTGGTATCAAGTACTGAACATAGCCGACCTGCTGCGACGCGTTGTGAGCTTGGAGGTCTGCAATTTTCAATATTTTCACCAAAAGGCCCTTTTAGAAATGTCATCCCCTGCCTCTCTAACATTCTCTGCACGTCCCTGGCACTGATGCTGCCAGAGTAGTAAGCCCCAGTCTACTCAGTGGTGGAAAAAGTACTCCAAATGTATACAAATCGTTTGAAAATAACAGATCTACAATGTGTCGCATCGCGACACATTGTGAGCTTGTAGGTCGCCTATTTTCAAGTGTCTGAAATGTACATTTTTTCATTTATTTTTTAATAACTATTTTTTAATAACTCAAAACGCTTTCGGAATAATATACCATACAGTATATGAATTGTCAAAATAATGATCGACAGACTAATCGATAATGAAAAGGTTAGCTCCAAGGCAGCCCCGGGATGCAGCATAGTGTTAACACGGCAAGGCATTTCTCCCTGGGACCACCTGCCCTGGGCTAAAAATAAGGTATGCTAAGTCTATACACAACTGCAGAAATTCTTGTCTCCCATACAAACTTAAACAACTCAGGTGTGTCATCGTGTGTGCGTGTGCGTGCGCGTGTGTGTGTGTGTGCGCGCGCGTGTGTGCGCGCAGGGGCGTCAATTGGGTATGGCAGGGGTATGCAGCTGCCATACCCTGGGTCCAGGGGGGAAAATAAAAGTTACTTTTAAATATAAATCCATGAATGTCTCTTTGACATGTCTCTGTGCTGGTTATTATGTTGTTAAATTACATTAAAATAACTACAAATTCAAAATTTAACAAAATGGTCACTCATTCGTAGTTTACGGCCGTAAAGCCCGTTAATTTCTCTATGTCTTTCACTGCCGGCTTCTCCTACCTGTTAACGTGGGCGCTCGTCCAGTTCCCATCGTGCGTGATCGGACACTGCTATGCATCGTGTGTTCGCGTATTCCATCAGCTTCTCAAATCCCAAATACTTTTTCAATTGATCAATAAGTTCTCCATCTGTAAGCCGCGGAGTTCAGACAGAAAGTTAACGGGCCAAAATAGAGGACGGACTTCCGCTTCCGGTTCAGGGACTCCAATGTTAAAGTTGTCCGCTCAATAATGTGTCCGTGTAGAAACCGATCACGGAGCATTAGTTCCGGCCTATTTTAGTTCGGTTCGATAAAAAAATGTTTTTTTATTAATTTTTATTACATTTACGGGTTCTACGGGCATGGCAGAGAAGGGGTACAAAGGGGTATTTTGATGGCAGAGTTTGAGTTTTAACAAGGTATTATAATTATATTCTCCCCATCTTGACAAAATGGTATATTCACAGGTTCCACAGGTCAGCTGCACAGGTGCAATTCATTATTGTTTACTAACATGCCACGTTTAGGTGCACTTGAACAACCGTTCCAGCCTGCCATATCCAGCCCAAGAAACTGTAGAAACGGGGGGAAAAAATAGAATGTACTTCTTAAAATAAAGACACCAGTCAAGTTGCCATACCTTAGCTTTTTCTGAACTGACGCCACTGCTTGTCTCCCATACAAACTTCAACAACTCAGGTGTGGTGTGTGTGTGCGCGTGCGTGTGTGTGTGTGCGTGCGCTAACCCACAAGCGTGTATGTATAGCTGTGGACCCCCAGGACTGCCGTCAAAGGCTCCGTCAACAGTCTCTCTCAACCAGAGGCTCAGCATGAAGACTAAACAGCAATAGTGTACTTACCACACCACCGGGGGACTCCGGCCCGTGCTCTGTGATTTTCGGGATTAGCTGTCTCCCCCTCTCACCTCACACGACGCCGGCCTGGACATTAGAGGAACACTGGGAGTTCTAGTAAAGTTTCTTTTTTTGTGTGGCAGTTTTGCTGATAAACTTGGTTTTCTTCTTCTGACCTTCTTTTGTCAAATGCAAAATGAGATTTTTAACCACTTGCACCCACGGGTGTCGCACCAAATTCTGGGCCCTGGGTAACTATTGAAAAATACCAGATATACAAGCTCACAGCGCGGCACCGAGTGCCGCGCTGCAAGCTTTTTATTATTTAAAAAAATCCTGAAAATGTGTGCCTGTCTTTGAATGTTTCAAATCCTTCTAAGGTTTTCTGAAAAACCTATGTTTCTATGTCAGTGTTGCACAAACTTTTTCATGTGAAGGACCCCCAAAATGATATGTATTTGGCCACGGACCCCCATCTCAAAATATTTAGTTCCAGGGACCCCCAGAAGCAAAATTTTAGTTACAAATGTTAGCTTAAAAAATACATATATTCAAAGATTTGCACACATTTTCACGACTTTTCAAAAATATCTAAAGTATACCAGTAAGACTCCCTAATCGGGAGATAAGCGACCGTAGGTGGCTTTATCTCCACAAATAGGGCAAAAATTTGTTTTTCCAAAATCTTCCTGATCCATGTTGATGACATGAGTGTAGACATGCTGTGTAGTGATATTTGTGATTTTCGGGCAAAAACTGTAGGAGCAGTGTCCAAAAATGTGTTGTAAAAATCGGCCTGAAGGTGGCGCTAGAATAGGGCCATGTGAGAAATGAGGGGTGGGGTCTCCGCGTTGCCTTGGCGGACGAATAGGTACCGGCCCCGGCTCTCCCGGACGCTCCTAGCCCGAGTTACGGCATTTTATGTGCGCTGCAGTGGCAGGGGGTCCTCCACTGGGGGCGCCACCACTTTTGCATCCGTTCTGGAGCACCAGGAGTCGGTGGTCCCCGGGAATTCCCCGTGAGCTGCCCCGTTGGGGTGGTCATTTGGTCATTTTTGCACATTTGGTCATTTTTTACATCTGGGGGTTCCCCAGGGACCTGGGGGTCCCTGGGGCTCTGGGGGTCCTTGGAGGTTGTAGTTTGTCAGGCAAGGAGTGTGTGTGCAAAATCTGGCATGGATCGGGTCAACGGTTGCGGAGATATGAGCAGGGAAAAAGTGTGACGTGTGACCACATTTGGTCATTTTTTACATCTGGGGGTCCCCCAGGGACTGGGCTCCGGGGGTCCTTGGAGGTTGTAGTTTGGCAGTCAAGGAGTGTGTGTGCAAAATCTGGCATGGATCGGGTCAACGGTTGCGGAGATATGAGCAGGGAAAAAGTGTGACTGACTGACTCACTCACTGACTGACCCACGGACAGCCTGTGGAGGTTTTGGTAGTAAAGCCTGTGGAGGTTTTGGTAGTAAATGCGACCTACGGTCGCAACAATAATTAAGGCCCCTCCATCTTGGGCCCTAGTAACTCACTGAAATATCTTAAAAGGGCCTTTTTGTGAAAATTTCGAAAATAGACGACCTCCAAGCTCACAACACGTCACAGCCTGAAGTAAGCATAATCAAGTCAATACTGGGATTTCTACACAGATATTGCAATTCTTTCAATATAAGATGCTGTATTCAAGTTCAGGAGAGTTTGGACAATGCAATTCTCTTGAATGCTGCCTTCAGGTATGGCATGGAAAGAGGGCATTTACATTTCTTTCACCATAGTAAAATCACACCTTGTTGTGAACTGAGTGGTGGTCAAATAAAAAGAGTCAAATAAAAAGAGTCAAATACATGGATTGCAAGGTTGCTCATGCTCAACAGTGGCGGGAGACAGACGGACGGCCGGACGGACGCATTGTGATCTTAAATCCAACTATTTCCAACTATTATTTGTTTATTATTATTTTGACCTGCTTTAAGAAACTCGGCTAATGATGGACGGGGTGGACGCATTGTGAGCTTGTAGATTAGAGCTGGGATCGGGCCAATTTTTTCTGTCCGTTCTGAACCCGTGTGGGCCATGTCCGACAGTTTTTTGTCCGACCCGAATCGACGTCCGAGCATTAATCATTAAAATGCGTCCGACCCGCGCCGAGGCCCGAACCTTATGTTTCCAACGCCTTTTCCCCTCATTTCTTTTTCTTTGAGGAAGCCACTGATTTACACTCACAAGCAAACTTGTTCTAATGTGCAGTGCATGGCATGCAGCGTGCCTGCTTGTTACCCTTAATGTGAATATTAAGCCACAATGTGGCTTGTGAAAGTATTTAAATAGTAGGCTATGTTAGATTATTACATAATACAAATAATAACGTGCGCTGCAAGTTTCTGCGCCTGGAAAATAGCAGATCTACAAGCTCACAACGCGTCGCGGATGCGAGGCGTTGTGAGCTTGTAGATCAGCCACATTTTGTCACGGAACACGCCGTGATGAAGAAGTATAAACCAGGATTTACTTGGGTGATGTGTGTTGAACGGACGGACGGACGGAGCTGCAGTGCAGAGTGCACACAACAGCGCCGAAAAATAATAAAAATCCAATGCGAGGTAAAGTAGTGGGAACACAAGCAGGGAGCTCCATTCAGCGGCACGCCACTTCCAATCAGAGTTGTCTCCGGCTGCAACATTAGCGCGAGCAGCCACACACACACACACACACACACACACACACACACAGGAGTTGCACGCTGCGTGCATCATCAGAGAGAGTGAAAAAACGTTGTGCGTGCTGTTGCAGCCACCCAGTCGCGGACATTTGTGTGTGTGTGTGTGTGTGTGTGTGTGTGTGTGTGTGACTGTGTGTGTGTCTGCGCGCGCGCGCCCTCCTTGCTACGCGTGTGTCTACAGTGTGTGTGTGTGTGTGTGTGTGAGAGAGAGAGAGAGAGAGAGAGAGAGAGAGAGAGAGAGAGGGTGTTGAGTCTGCCTGCTCAATAGCGCCCCTCCTTTAACGTGTGTGTGTGTGTGTGTGTGTGTGTTTGTGGTCTGTGTGTGTGGTCAGGAGAGGTATGGCTGGCGACAGACATACACGGCCAGTAACATCGTGAAAGCGAATTACAGGAGTGGTGACCACCACTCAAAAACTGCATCCATGGTCTGGAGAGGGTACTTTTTACAGAAGGATAAAATGGCAGGGGCTCAAAAGCCCCCTTTGATGTCTATGTGTGCACGTGCCTGACATTGATCAATGACATACAAAACAAACAGGCCGGTGAAAAAAAAAAAAAAAGAAGAAGAAAGGGTGATAATTAAACAGTATACTATAGTTACTAAGACAGGACACTAAGATTTATGGCAAACTAACCGGTAGTTCAAAGCCAAAATCTGTTGTCTTTCTTAATTATCGTGATTACACATTTTTCAGCAATAAGCGGATTCCCCATAGTGCACTGTATATGGAGCTATAACCACTTTCATTGACCATAGTCCCCCACAGGGGGTCTATACTAGAACCCTCTTTTTCCTCTCTAAACTAAATATCTTGATCCGAAAAGAGCCGTGTGCTTACGCGTAGATCGGCTAGGTTTGCAGAACGTTGATCCCAGAATAGTAGGGTTCATGTGGTTAAGGAAGGAGCCACAGGGGCTTCAGTGTCTTGCAGAGATATAGTCCTACTACAGTGTACTGTTATGTCCTTGTTCATGGGGTCATTAGATGTAACATAGGCAAAAAACCTTAGAAGGATTTGAAATATTCAAAGATTTGCACCAATTGTTATACGATTTTTCAAAAATAGCAGATCTACAAGCTCGCTGTGAGCTTGTATATCTGCTATTTTCCAATAGTTAAAGGAGCTATAGTCAACTTTTTCTTGAAAAACGTTTGCTAAAATAAAAATAATGTTTCGAAAATATTTTATAAAAAAATAAGCTTCATATATGTGTTTCTGTTCAAAAATGACCACAAAAAGCGTAAAATAATGATAAAATAATAATTTTGGCCATTGTCAGACCGACACTTTGTTTACATTCTAGACTGTTAGACTAGGATGTAAACAAAGTGTCGGCCCTACAATGGCCAAAATCATTATTTTATCATTATTTTACGCTTTTTGTGGTCATTATTTGAATAGAAACACATATATGAAGCTTATTGTTTTATAAAATATTTTCGAAACATAATTTTTATTTTAGCATCCGTTTTTCAAGAAAAAGTTGACTATAGCTCCTTTAAAGCACAAAATAATGTGTAATAATGAGTTCCCAGTTCAAATGGTTAAACCCCCTCCCCCTGTGACTTTTTTTTTTACTTAAAAAAATATATATGAACATTCTTCAACATGAAAAATGATCACGATTATGTCAAATAATTACGATTAGACGATTATGTAATAATCGTGGCAGCCCTAGCTCCCACCCTGATCTCGGAGTGTGGACTGGTTCACTGCTGTTTATTTCTTGTCAGATAAGGCATGAAACTGGCCTCAAACCAGAGGCAAACATGCAGTTCAGTTCAATAGTTCAACATCCTAATGTTTAATAACACCAGTAAGACTCCCTAATCGGAAGATAAGCGACCGTCAGGTCGGCCCCGGCTCTCCCGGTCGCTCCTAGCCCGAGTTACGGCATTTTATGTGTGCTGCAGTGGCAGGGGGTCCTCCACTGGGGGCGCCACCACTTTTGCATCCGTTCTGGAGCACCAGGAGTCGGTGGTCCCCGGGAATTCCCCGTGAGCAGCCCCGTTGGGGTGGTCATTTGGTCATTTTTGCGCATTTGGTCATTTTTTACATCTGGGGGTCCCCCAGGGACCTGGGGGTCCCTGGAGCTCCGGGGGTCCTTGGAGGTTGTAGTTTGGCAGGCAAGGAGTGTGTGTGCAAAATCTGGCATGGATCGGGGCAACGGTTGCGGAGATATGAGCAGGGCAAAAGTGTGACATGTTACGTGTGACAGACAGACTGACGGACTGACGGACTCACAGTTTGTGCAGGTTTTGATAGTAACTGCGACCTGACGGTCGCAACAAGTTACTAGGCATTTGGGAGACGTTCCCTTATATGACCCCTGATAATTATTTTACTTTATATCTGTACTTCTGTATTAACCACACGTAACCTAGCACCCCTATTCTCGGCATGTTATTTGACATGCCAAATCTCTCCTGAGATATTATAATTATATTATCAAAGGAATAATAATAATAATAAATCATAGTGGTTTGACAATTATTTTTCCAAAATACCCTCGCAGCCCCCCCAGCAGGCACTACTGGCCCACAGCTTGGGAATGGCTGCCAGGGGCGTCACAAGGGGGGGGGGGGGGGGGGAGTGGGACTGAGTTACTAGGGCCCAAGGTGGAGGGGCCTTTTAGCTATTGAAAAATAGCAGATCTACAAGCTCACAGCCGCGCTGCAAGCTTGTAGATCTGCTATTTTTGGAGCTGTGTGGAGCTCCCTATACGTGGCCGTGTGTGTATCCGTCTATGTGGGTCCGTATGTAGCCCCGTCTATGTGGGTCCGTATCAGGGTTTCCGCTAGGCATTTTTGGGGCCGGCCACCGTGGCCGGCAGGATTATAGTTTACCGGCCAATCAATTAATTTATCGGCCATATTATATTGAACGTCACACGTGTTTGCAGATGAGATACTGTATGTGCATGGTGCACATAATAATTACCCCATTTTATGTGCTGGGCTTCCTTAATTGCTCTTTATCACAGATGCAATTGAAATCTGTTCCTGAGTTAACAAAATAATATCCTTACTACTTATGTTATGTAGTAGTATAAAGAAGTGAATAGGTTAAAGTGGGCGCGCAACACAAGCGAACCGTTTGCGCGCCCTGCCACACAGTAGACTACGTGGCCTACAAATTAATAAGTTAATTGTATTCTATATGATTTTGGCTTCACCGTCTCATGAAACCTTTATATGCAAACACACAACATTTGTTTTGTTTTGTTAATGTTATGTTGGTGCAAGGAAGGTTACTAACTTGCCTCTGTTGCTTTGACCACGATGGGATCACATCCATGCGATCAGAAAGTCATTATAATATCCACGATTCCACAGAGTTCGGGTCCCTTTTTCATTATCGTCTACTCTGGGTCCAGCTTGGTCTAGAACCCCAGTTCTGTTCTGATTATAACACTAGCGCATTAATGTAAGGCTATCAACTTGACGGAGCTGTGAAACGTGATGTGTGCTTCTCCGTAAGGCCGTGTGCTTGTCTAAAATAGCAGACATACAAGCTCACAGCGATGCGCGTTTCGACTTGTTGTGAGCTTGAAGCTCCTATATTTCCAATGCACGTAACATAGAGATGGGATTTATGGCTATTTGAAGTGAGCCGGATCTCTGGGATCCGTTCCTTTCAAAGAGCCGTTCAAAAGACTAGCGTGCTTTTCCCACCACTGTTCAGGAACGGCTCCCTACTGTGAACCGTTCATTTCAAAGAGCCGTTCAAAAGACTTGATTCGTTCGCGAAAGTCCCACCTCTAACAGCGCAGCATGAAGCAGCTCCGCTGTCGTCAGACTCACAGAAGACAGAACATGATACAAATTTAAAATTATGATAGGTTTTAATGGTTGTAGCTTACTACTTTAGACAAATAATTATGTGAATAATAAGATTAAATGATAAAATAGCCTAAGAGGCATTTTCCCAGCCGGCCACGGTGGCCGGTGGACTTTATAATTACCGGCCAATGAAACATTTAACCGGCCAATGGCCGGTAAATACCGGCTAACGGAATCTCTGGTCCGTATGTAGCCTCAAGAATGTGGTGAAGTACCTTTTATGACCACACATGTTAAGGGAGGGGCGCTGTTTTCAACTGCAATACACACACACACACACACACACACACACACACACACACACACACACACACACACACACACACACACACACACACACACACACACACACACACACACACACACAGCTCCACTTCGAACAGAGGTTCGATTTTTTTAAAGTTGTGAAAATGTGTGCAAATCTTTGGATACATTAAGTGAAATTTTGTAACTTCTGGGGGGTCCCTGGAACTAAATATTTTGAGATGGGGGTCCGTGGCCAAATACATATCATTTTGGGGGTCCTTCACATGAAAAAGTTTGAGAACCACGGACATAAGGATTTGAAATATTCAAAAAAAGAATCGGCACTCGGTGCCGCGCAGTGAGCTTGTATATCTGCTATTTTTCAATAGTTAAGGGCCCGCAATGAATCCTTGTACCCAGGGCCCAGAATTTGGTGCGACACCCCTGATGACTGCTCTGCACTCCTACGCTTCGACACACTCGCTCACACCTCGTAGCCGGCCAGAACGACCACAGACTCCGACGGTTGGCCACCGATCTGCTGTACTGTAGCTCCCCTGGGCAGCGGTTCTCAACCTTTTCAGGCCGCGACCCCCAAAATAATCATATTTTAACTGAGGACCCCCCCCCTACACTACCCTGACAAGCACTAAGAGTTGAGGCATTACATTTTGTATAACACAGTTCTATTGGGAAAATAGACGATCTACATGCTCACAACATGTAGATTGGCTATTTTCACAATTTCTGCCTCTAATATTTGACAATTTGGCCAATGTTTAATTTCTCATTTTAGAGGTATTAAAAAGTCCTTAAATTGTCACTTTAGAAATGTGCACATACCCTCTATACACTTAAAGGGCCTACACCATGCTTTTAAAACTATATTTTTTGTATAAATATATGCTCAAACTTGAGTCTTAGACAGGTCTTAACCCCCAACACACACCCTGACCATTCCTCTTGTTTCTTATAGCTGTGCTATTATTAGGCCCTGCAGCTGCAATACCAAAACGGCCTTTGTTTGCTCAGTGGCGCATCTAGTGGGGTTTTTCCACCCTCCCCCTCCCCCCTCTCCAACGTTGTCGACAACAAATAATGTAATATTGGGCCAATACAAAAATAGGATAATGTTCCAGCTCTGATTATAGCCTACTGTAGGCCTATGTTGTATGATATAAGCCTACTGTCAAATCCTCTTCCTCCTGGTTGGAGGCTTGGAGCGTTTTCATCTGCAGCACAGCGGGCAGCAGCGGCCCCGGTGTGGAGCTCTTTCTAGCCGGAGATAGTGAAGAGTGAGGCGGGGTGGCCAGCTCTCTATAGCCGGGGACAGCGATAGAAGAGGCGGCGTGTAGCCGTGGATAGAGAGAGGAGAGGCGGGGTGTGGAGCTCTTTCTAGCCGGGGACAGTGATTAAGCTCTAGCCGGGGAGAGTGAAGGGAGGACCGGGACAGTCTGCTTGAGCTGCTTGTCGCGGCCAGGACCGCCGCTCTGTCCACCGGGTCGGAGCTGCTTGTCGCGGCCGGGACCGCTGCTGTCCACCGGGTCGGAGCTGCTTGTCGCGACCGGGGCCGCCGCTCTGTCCACCGGGTCGGAGCTGCGGCGGTCCCGGCGGCGACAAGCAGCTACTTGGTTAAGAAATCGCGGTGGATTCGGCCACCGCGGCTCGCACCCACCCGGCCACCGCGGCGAGCTCCGCGGCTCGCTCCCACCCGGCCACCGCGAGCTCCCACCCGGCCACCGCGGAAAATTTAGGCCCAGGCTTCAGAAGGCCTCGGATCATTAAAAATAGGTCTTTTGTTTCCTTGTTAGAAGGGACAAAGCTTGGGTCCTCGCAGTCTATAACGTCACATTTATAGTGCAATCCAGGAACGTTAAGACTTCTCCTTGGACATGTTGATAGCAAAAATGTTCATAGAATAAAAGTGAGTGAGAGCACTGAGTGAGCAGCCCCAGAACAGTAAGCCAGCTGCAGATGGAAGTGGAGGCTAAGCAAATTAGAAACAAATGAGGGGCTGGGTTTAGAAGAGTAGCTCTGGTTTTTACCTGAAGGGCGGGGGGGGAACGAGAGTGACGTCACTCTCGTCAACTCTCAGAACAGCACTGTTCTGAGAACCCGTGGAAAGCTTTTCATCTCTGTCTGCCCAAAACCAGAGAAAGACACAACGGTCAGAAATAGGACTTTGTGAGGATAGAAGGTGCCAGTGGGACCCCAAAAAAAGGTTTTAAAATAGAAAAAGTGAAAATTCATGGTGTAGGTCCTTTAAACTTTATGTTGGTTTGTTTGTTGAGTGAGAAAACAATGTTGAAGATTAAGTTAACCATCTGGGGACCCCCCCCCCAAAATAATTTGGGGACCCCCCCTAGGGCCCAAGGTGGAGGGGCCTTAATTATTTTATACTTTAGCAAATGAAAAATAGCAGATCTACAAGCTCACAGCGCTGCGAGCTTGTGCCACACTGCGAGCTTGTAGATCTGCTATTTTTGAAAAGTCGTGAAAATGTGTGCAATATATGTATTTTTTAAGTGAACATTCCTCCATTTGTAACTAAAATTTTGCTTCTGGGGGGGTCCCTGGAACTAAATACTTTGAGATGGGGTCCGTGGCCAAATACATGTCATTTTGCGGGTCCTTCACATGAAAAGGTTTGAGCACCACTGAGACAGGAACATAGGTTTAAAAAAAAAAAAAAAAAAGTAGAAGGATTTGAAATATTCAAAGACTTGGACAAATTTTCAAAAATTGCAGATCTACAAGCTCGCAGCGTGGCTATGCAGGGTCCTGTGTACACAGTAACAAGCGTCATTGGTCCCCAGCATATTAGGTGACTTTGAAGTGAACACGGAAATCGGGTGGGTTAGACCTAAGTAGGCTCACAACCTTTCTATTCTATACTATTTTATTTCTAGGTAAAAACTTGGGCTTGAACCAGGCAGATCCCTCCATTTGTACCAGGTATGTCTTGACACAAGCCATGATGCCTTGGATGTTTTTTTCCTGTGCCCAGTTTGAGGAAAAATAAGCAACTTGATTTAAAAGAGGATTAAACTACTTTTCACTGTTTTCGGTTGAGTTATTTTGCAGTGTGCTGCTGGCAGCCTTCAGATGAATGAATGCGTGGAAGGTGTGTCGGTTCCAGCGAGGGAGAGATTTTTTATTACCATTGGCACTCGACACAGACTAAATACTAGTTATGTAATGGAACCGGTGTTCAAGTAATGATTCCTGAAAACCCATAGGAAATAAATGGTGGTGGTCGCGCTCATTCATGCCGGTAATTATCAGTACCTTCTTAACCCGTTTAGGCCTAGAATTATTGAACGCTTTAACTATTGAAAAATAGCAGATATACAAGCTCGCAGCGCGGCACCGAGTGCCGCGCGGCGAGCTTGTAGATCTGCTATTTTTGAAAAATCGTGAAAACGTGTGCAAATGTTTTTCAATATATATTTTTCAAAGCAAACTTTTGTAAATCAAATCTCTGCTTCTGGGGGGTCCCTGGAACAACATATTTAGAGATAGGGGGTCTGCGGCCAAATAAATGTAATTTTGGGGGGTCCTTGACATGAAAAAGTTTGAGAACCACTTTTTTTGAGGGAAGGATTTAGAAGTCGGGTTCAAAGATCGGGTCAAAGACTTGCACACATTTTGACGATTTTTCTAAAATAGCAGATCTACAAGCTCGCAGCGCGGCACTCGGTGCCGCGCTGTGAGCTTGTATATCTGCTATTTTTCAATAGTTAAACATAAAATAATGGTTAAAGTGGTTAAAATCGAAAACGACTCAGGCGCGTTCCACGTACCGGTATTTGAGGGTTAAAATCAGGGGAGACCCTCAAAGCAAAGAAATTATTAGCGTTGGAGAGACCTGAGACCGCTTTGCGTCGATCCACGATCAAAACCACTCATGTCGGTCTGTCTGGTACGGTACATCCTGCAGTATATTTTTCGATGCCGCCGTTGGTGAAGGCGAAAGGCATTGCATCACGTGCGCACGCGCTCACCTCAAAATGAGCACGTTTCCATGTTAAGTCCCATAGTTTCTCTGCAAGTCGAATCTCGCATTTTAAAATAGCTAGTTTCCATTTCTCATTTTGAAAGAAAAAAAAAAGATATAGAAAAGGAGAGCTCAGAGGCCGTATGAGGACACGAGCGCGGCCTTACCAGTAATATTTACTTTATATAAATATTAGGCAGTGGTGTAAAGTAACTAAGTACATTTACTCAAGTACTGTACTTAAGTACACTTTTTAGGTATTTGTTGCGACCGTCAGGTCGCATTTACTATCAAAACCTCCACCGCCTGTCTGTCTGTCTGTCTGTCCGTCTGTCTGTCACGTCACGTCACACTTTTGCCCTACTCATATCTCTGCCATCGTTGCCCATATCCATGTGACATTTTCCACACACACTCCTTGCCTGCCAAACCACAACCTTCAGCACCCCCGGACCTACACAGACCCCCAGGGACCCCCTGCCACCGCCGCCAAATAGTGCAAAAATGACCAAATCAACACCCCAACTGGGCTGCTCACAGGGAATTCCCGGGGACCACCGACTCCTGCTGCTCCAACAGTCCTTCACCTTCATTGGTTTAACTTTGCCCCGCCCCCTCCCCTCATTGGCCAAAACTTTATTTGGCTTTACTCATCAACCGTTTGTCGTGCAAACTTCCAGGTGGTGTCAATTGACTTGCTTAAGAGTCCTTCACCTTAATTGGTTTAACTTAGCCCCGCCCCCTCCTCTGATTGGCCCAAACTTTATTTGGCTTTACTCATTAACTGTTTGTGACAGGGGCGTTATAACGTCTTGGAGAGTGGGGGGGATGACATAACCGCGCCATGATGCAAGCGGTTATGTTTTTCGCGGTTTTGATCGCGTTTTATTCGGATTTCCGCGGTTTATTTTGTTGCTAAACAATCGGGAACGGCACACTACACTTTCCCTTTGCCTCTCTCCACATGCACCAGCCAGCAAGATAGTAGGCCTATATAGTTATATAGTAGATGGAATTCTTGGTACCAACACTCCAACAGACAGACAACACCAGTATCATATCATCATTCAGTTCCAAAAGCTTTTCAGTTAATCTACTTAATTTTACACCACTGTCACTACAGCAAGCATGATGGTACCCAAACGTTTTAGCCCGTGAACCAAGAGAAACTAAACCCAAACAAGTAGAAGTGAAAATAGCCGATCTACAAGCTCACAACGAGTTGCTTCGCGCTGCGTATTTTCAAGACCCATACAATGTGTCCACAACGTTAGCCAAAACAGTGTTAGCTAGCAGCATAGCATCCATCATTACTCCAACTCCAATATAGCCATGAATCACTCACCAATTGCTGACTGAGTACGATGAGACGAGCAGGACGATGTTTAATGCCGTTATAGCCTACATGGTCTTGTCTTGGTGTTCTGTTTATATTCCTGTATGCCTGTGTTGTTAATTTCACCACGAGTCCATGACGCATACGCACTGACGACAGAGTGGACGACCGTTAAAGGCTCGTCCTATGAGAGCCATTTCCTCTCTGCACAGAAGCGCATTTCAAAACAAGAGTCTTTATTTGATTTTTTTCATCTATACAATCGATCATTCAACATGTTTATTTTGAAATTGTCCTGGAAAATAGTAGCCAAATAGCCCCTACATGCCACTGAGAGGTTACGTTTGTGTTGATGAGAGCCAGTTTGCAGCACAGTGGAGGAAAAAAAAAAAAAAACACCCCGGCCGGCAAAAAAGGTGGGGGGGATGAGATTACGTTTTTATGAAAGTGGGGGTGTCCCGTCGTACTCACAATGAATGGTGGTGACGCGCCTGTGTTTGTCCTACACACTTCTGAGTGGTGTCAATTAACTTCATTAACAGTCCTTCACCTTAATTGGTTTAACTTTCCCCCGCCACCTCCTCTGATTGGCCGAAACTTTATTTGGCTTTACTCATCAACCGTTTGTCGTACAAACTTGTGGGTGGAACCAATGCCACTTACAGGCCTCTTTGTGTATACTGTGACCTGACGGTCGCTTATCTCCCGATTAGGGAGTCTTACTGGTACTTTACTTGAGTATTTCAAATTTCCAATACTTTTACTTCTACTCCACTTCATCTCAGATCCAAATATAGTACATTTACTCCACTACATTTATTTGAAAACTTGAAAACTTGAGTTACTAGCTACTTTGTAGATATAAATTATGATATTATAAAACATACATAAACCACTGTAGCCCTATTTTATACCTTGGCAATTTGAAAATAGCAGATCTACAAGCTCACAACGCCTTTCAAACATATTGTACTTTTACTTTTGGTACTTTAAGTACATTTTGATGCCAACACTTCCGTACTTTTACTCAAGTACATTTCGAATTACAGACTTTTACTTGTAACGGAGTACTTCCACGTTGCAGTATTGACGCTTTTACTCAAGTAAAGAAATTGAGTCCTTTTTCCACCACTGATATGAGGAAAAAGAGAAGCTTTCTGAGGCAGAAATTATGGAGTGCGGTATCAGCTGAGAGGTAAATTAGCACCTCAGTGGAATCCCCGGGGCTCTACTGGCGCTCTGACGGACCACATCGTCAAAAGAAAAACCTACACCACAACATGACTCCCTCGGGGAATATTTGCCTTTTGGACGGGTCTCTATTTTCTCCTCAATGTGCTGCATTCCTGTGCAAGCGTGCAACCCAACCCCCTCACACCCCTACAGGGGCGTCAATTGGGTATGGCAGGGGTATGCAGCTTCCATACCCTGGGTCCCGGGGGGAAAATAAAAGTTACTTTCAAATATGAATCCATGTGCTGGTTGTTATGTTGTTAAATTACAGTAAAATAACTACAAATGTAAAATGTTACAATATGGCCACTTTAACAAGGTATTATAATTATATTCTTCACACTTGTATTCTCCCCATCTTGACAAAATGGTATATTCCCAGGTTACACAGGTTGCACAGGTGCAATGCATTATAATTGTAGCATGTTTACCAACATGCCAAGTTTAGCTGCAATTCAATAACCATTCCAGGCTGCCATATCCAGCCCAAGAAACCGTAGTAACAGGGAAATAAATAAATAAATGTACTTCTTAAAATAAATGTATCATGCCTGTTGCTAAGGTATGGCAACATGACTGGTGTCTTGCACGCGCGCGAAGACGCGCGTGCAAGACACCAGTCATGTTGCCATACCTTAGCTTTTTCTGAACTGACGCCACTGCGCCCCTATGTTCCCAGTCCTCCTGTATGGCTTTGACTGTAATAAAGTGACATCAGTGGATTCCCAGGACTTCTGTGTGCTACCTCAAGGAGCAATGAGTCTTAAACTGTCATAAAAAGACAAAGCGGTCAAGACCTCACAGATCAGCACTCTCGTAAAAATCTGGCGCGTCTTGGACTCGTGTATCACGGTGTGTGACTTCTGCATCAGGCAATTTTGCATTTCCTGGTGTTCCCCATGCGCACCAACGCCATCTATTGAACTTCTACCAATGGTTCCTATGCATGGGAACATATTTTATTTTCCTCAAAGTATTGCGATACGGCCTGAAGTATCAATACAGTATTGGCAAATAAACTATTGCCATGTATTGCCATATCGATTATATTGCCCATCCCTAGAGCAAATTATACAATGCCGGCCAGTATTTAGACATGGTTGAGACTTTATTATAAAGCACTTTGTTTGTGAAATCTGAATGTTTGTGTAGTTTGTATAATAGGCTATTGAATTCGCCTCCTCCAACCAAAGGGAAATCCTCACCCATGACGGTCGTACGTCATGTTATCAGCGACCGTCATGTTTCAAGGCTAAAATTTTGCAAACCCTGCCCTTCCATCGTTTTCTTTGGCTGAGTGAAAGTGATGTGATAGCTAGGCTAGGCTACATTATGTAGCCTAGCTACAGTAGATAGTGTTCCGATGGACCACATCATCAAAACTACACTGACAGTGTAGTTTTGATTACTGCACAGTGACTGCACATGACACTCGAAAGGGACGGTTATAGTTCTGTATGTTTGATTTTAGTGTACGTTTCGGGTGAGAGCTGCAGTAATTACGTCGACATGCTTAGTTTGTCTACGGTTTGTGCGTGCCGACCTGCTCTCTGCTCCAATTCTGCTCCCGTTGAGGCCGCAGGCCACATATTGCGCCTCGCAGCACAGAGCACACAAGAGATTCTCAGCGCGCCCCGACCAGGATTTCACTCTAATGTCTCCGTCATCCACACAAGTCTTTTTTATAAATACTTTGTGTCAGTTAACGTTATATCACCAGCCAGTCAAAGGATATACGATTCAAAACGCAAGTGAAACATTTTTTTTTTGGCTGAATGAACCACAATCACCTCGAGTAGCTCCCATCTCTCGAATCTGGTGATTAATCAATAAGAGAACGGTGTTCAAGCCACGGAGCTTTCCATGTTGGTATCAGAGGTATAACAAGGACATCTTTTCAGGAAATGTTATTTTACTACTGCCCCTACGGTTGACAACGGTGGCCGAAGGTAACCTACTTCTTGCTACGGACAAGTCCAGTACGTTCATTTGAGAGGTGTACGTAATCATACGAACAAGTACGGACAGGGAGAAAGAGCGGACATCAAACGGACCAAACTGAAGAAATCTCTCTCCCCCTCTGTTTCTAGTGTAGACCTGCGGCCCTTATGTATTACTTTGTGTGGTACTTGAGAGGTGTACGTAATCAGTCCGTGTACGGACCGCAATCATACGGACAAGTACGGACAGGGAGAAAGAACGGACATAAAACGGACCAAACGGAAGAAATCTCTCTCCCCCTCTGTTTCTAGTGTCAACCTACGTTCCTTATGTATGACTGTGCATGATACTTAAGGGAATCACATGTGTCCATCACGGCTTGCCAAGTCAATCAGCGCACTCGTCAGCTATTTGCTGCAGGCACTCACTCGCCTACTGGCTGGCTTTTAGGCGAACCCATAGAGTTATATGTAAGGGGCGCACCTCATGAGCCTCATGGCCTCACAGTTGGTGCCTTGTTGTCCTAAGATGAGACATCTCACAGCGATGCCATCGTGTTTAAATGTACTGGTGCGCATCTTGGAACTTTCTGTAGTCGAAGCTGAGTTGACTTTGAACTGAACTGTTAAGCCTGAGTTACTACTTTGTTGTAGGACAAATGGCTCACAATGCGATACGTTGTGAGTAGAGCCAGGGCCGTGCTTAGCGATTTGGAGGCCCCAGGCAAACCCCAGTTTGAGGCCCCTGGGTCGGGAGCCATATGCGGGTCGCGGACCAATTTCTAGGGGTCGCGAATAAATACTCCCTTATGTTTTGTTTCCTATATTTTAGCTTTTAATTATTTGAAAATATATATATTTTTTTTTAATAACACAAGTTTAATAGCCTATAAACTCTAGCACTTTTTCAAAAGAATTCCAGAGAAAATAATAACAGGAGGAGGGAGAAAACAGGGGTTGGGTGTTTTACTCAGGGACACTGCAACACATTGCTAACCTGGCCTGGAATCGTACCTGTGACAACCAGGGATCTGGTTCCCTTGGCAGGCTCACTAACCACTCAGCTATGGATGGCCACAATGTTTGACATATAGAACATAAAGAATGAGCTTCAACTTCTCTCACCAGAAGCAACTTACACAGGACAGGTAAAGTAATAAGAATAAGAATACTGAGTTAAACATTACATTACATGACCATGTTAACAGCCTTTTGTTAAGGGCCCTTTTACTATTTATATATGAGGGTATTGAGAGCTTGAGTTTGAGAGCTGGTGGGGCACCAAATGAATTTGGGGGCCCTCAAAACGTTAAATATAAATATATACAGTATAAATCTTGTTTATATTTTTAAGGAGACTAAAGTAACTTGTGACATTAAAGCTCTTTTCAGATAATCAGAGCCCATTGTTGCAGCGACAGGCCAACTTCTTTCAGGTGGTAATTAGCTGCATGTCTGTGGCAGAAATGTCATCTAAGGATGGTTGCTTCATGTTAAATAACACACTTCAGCTCAAGTTTCATACACTATTAAACCTATGAATTGAATCAGTGTTATTACTTATAGTGTTTTAAAAAAAAACGTAATTTTAATAAGAATAAGAATAACTTTTAAGTGCATGTTTTGCAGTGGTTTTCAAAGACAAAGTTTGTCTCACAGGACAGTCAGTGGGTTAAGGCTATACATATCCATTCGAAGTTAAACACATACATTACATGACTATGTTAAGGGCCTTTTTACTGTTTATTTATATTTGACGATAACTCATGGAGCCCCCTGGGTGTTTCTGTTTGAGGCGACCGAGTATTTCCCGGTGAATCTGTGCGCAACGGTGGGGGCTTGGGAGTGTGGGGGACACGAATCACTGACTATTGCTGA
The DNA here is from genome assembly GCF_963921795.1 of Nannobrachium achirus. Classification (NCBI taxonomy): domain Eukaryota; kingdom Metazoa; phylum Chordata; class Actinopteri; order Myctophiformes; family Myctophidae; genus Nannobrachium; species Nannobrachium achirus. The sequence continues at coordinate 40,931,090 of NC_137831.1, read as the reverse complement.
TGATGGAGAGGTTATATAGCTTAGCTTTTATGTATTATGTTATGTAATGTAATCTTGCCGATTTAGTAAGAGACTCGTCGCCAATTGCAAGATATTTAAAAGTTATTTGGGGCCATGATGATATCCTTTCTTCCCACAACAAGGATTTATATTGTCTGTGTTATTGTTTACAACCACAATTATTCACGTGTGGCAAGATCGCGGTTCACTAGTTTTAGTAGGCTATAGACTCGAGGTGGGTGAAGCCTTTTCAGAAGTTAATTTAATGTTTTCCATTTAATGATTTCCTTTATCCTCATCTAATCTTGCGCTAATGCACGCAACTGTTTTTGCCATGTTTTAAGGCCGTGTATGCTTTTCAGAAGTTAATTTAATGTTTTCCATTAAAGGATTTCCTTTATCGTCATCTTCCGCTAATGCACGCAACTGTTTTCGCCAGGTTTTAAGGTCTTATTTTAGTTGTTTCTCATAAGCTCGCAACCCTCCTTGCCCATCGGCCCCCACCTTTGCGCACAGATTCACCGGGAAATACTCGGTCGCCTGTTTGAGAGATTGAGAGGCCCCAAATGGATATATTTGGGCCCCTCAAAATGTTAAATATAAATAAACAGTATACAAACTATGCGTGCCATCTTTAAGAAGCCCCAGTAAACCCTGTGAAAGTATTTCAAGTTAAACATCACATTTCATGTTAAGGCCCTTTTTACCCTTCTTTTATATTGATCTCATCCCGGGCCCCACTTCAAACTATCTGGGGCCCCCAAAATGAAATGGAATTGATACACATATATTATATGTATATATAAATATGGGGGCCCTCAAAACTTTTTTTAAATATAAATATATACACACACTTTAGAAATAATGTATCCATTCCCTGCATCGATCCTTCTTAAAGTTAAAGTAATGTACGTGACATCACAGAACAGACACAAAAGAACCGCTTGGGTAATCAGGACCATTGTTCTCTGGTCACACCTTTGAGAGCCACACTCTTTTCAGATTCTAATGAGCTAATGTTAACCCTCACCCTCACTTCAACTGTTCTCTGTCTCACAGTTGAGAGCTCAACTGGGGCCCCCTGATGGCCATGTTGGTTCAAAAATAAAATAATAATAATAATCTCATGAGGCCCCCAGGCTGTGAGGGGGCCCCAGGCGGCTGCCTAGTTTGCCTGTATGGTAAGCACAGCCCTGAGTAGAGCTGTTAATCGATTCAAATATTTAATCTGATTAATCGCATGATTGTCTGTAGTTAATCATGATTAATCGCAAATTAATCGCATATTTTTTGTCCGCTCTAAATCTACCTTAAACAGATGTAAGCAATTTACCCCGAGTGAGAGGACATTATGCTCTGATAATGTCCTGTGTGAGGGGGTGATTGGACGAGGCGAAGCCGAGTCCGATAACCCCCTCACACAGGACATTATCAGAGCATAATGTCCGACCCCAAGTGGTAAATAGCTTTTCTACCACTTTTTTCCGTATACATGAAAGAAAACACATAGTTGTAACTTGCAAGGATATTAAGTTACAATCATTATTGCCTATAAAACTTCCGCGACGACAGCAAATAGTTCCACAAACAACATCTTCTACTCACCACCAGATGACGCCAACTCCATGCAGAGAAAGATGTCTAGCATACAGCTAAGCTAACGTCAGTTAGAAGGACCGTTCCGGCCGTAAATAGAGGCTGTTCGCTTCCAGAAAGGCATAGGTTCAGAGAAAAGGGGCTTTAAAGTTGGCGGATTGCATTGGATCCAAATAAATTGGCGACGTCGTACGCACGTTAGTAAACATAGGACCGCTACGACCGTCATATGTTGGTTGGGGGAAAGGTGTTCCGACTACCTCCTGAAGTCCCCGGATGTACACTGAGGCACATTGATCTCGTCCTCACACAACTGCGGCGGTTGTTCTGCCATAACCTCCGGAATTTAGCCAATCAGAATCCAGTATTTGAACATGTGACTAGAAAAAGTGGTAGAAATGTCTTTATACTCCTATCAACATGGGTCATGGGAGTAGAGTAGACAAATGCTTGTTTTATGCAAATGTTTATAATTATTATTTGGAACAATGACAAATACTGTCCAGAATCTTCATCAAGTAACCAAAGTCGTGCAAAGGCTGAAATCATGAACTCAAGCCCAACAAACATACTGTATGGGCACTGAACACAGGACATAGCCTCCGAGTTACATTCCAATCTACTAGCATTTAACTCCCTATTGAAAGTAGCTGAAGATGTATGAGTTGTAAGTTAACAACAGTAATGGTACTGTAACATCTACAATGACCAAGCAAATACACAACACATAACAGCAAAACGGGTGCATCTCTCTACTCCGACATGTCTCCTTTCCGACACTAACCCTATCTCTAACCCTAACCCCAACCCCTATGGGAGTGTCGCCACTCCGACAATAAGAAGTCAATTTCGGCGTGGCGACATGTCGTAATGGAGAGAGCCTCCCCAGCAAAACATAAGGAGCATGCTCACTGTCTGTGTCCTAAACTATAGGCCAAAAGGCTAAAACGAACAAACATGCGATTAATTGCGATTAAAACAATGAATCGCTATTAACATAATGTTGAGTTAATTAGAATTAAGTGAGTTAACTCTGACAGCCCTGGTTGTGAGCTATTTCACGCAGCAAGACAACCACTGTGCGACGGTGGATAAACGAGGCCTTGCGCAGCTCTCAGAATGTGCTGGTGGGGCTGACAGACAGTCTCACAGGCGAGGAGGGGAATGAGAACAGGCCGCTCACACAGCCGTTGTTCGGAGGAGACCTCACACCAACTTGCGGCGAAACGGGAGCCACTGAATTTGTAGGGATAAGACTGATTGGAGATGTTGGAAGGATAAAGGCCCTTTAAAGCCCACAAACTGGAGACGGGGACGCCTTGGAAAGGGAACAACTGGCCCATTTTTTAAACCAATTTAGAACGGGTACACATTATTGTGTATTATTATTTTATGCTTTAACTATTGAAAAATAGCAGATATACAAGCTCGCAGCGCGTCACCGAGTGCCGCGCTGCGAGCTTGTAGATCTGCTATTTTTGAAAAATCTTGAAAATTTAAATTTTGACCCGATTCTATAAGTGTCTTTTGAATCCTTCTAAGGTTTTTTTAAAAAAAAACTATGTTTCTATGTCAGCAATCTGGCCACCCATCGTCAAAGAAAAGGCCCTTTTCACTTAACTGGAGCTCAGTTGGTCTGTTCTTGAGAGACTACTATGTCAGTGGTTCTCAAACTTTTTCATGTGAAGGACCCCCAAAATGACATGTATTTGGCCACGGACCCCCATCACAAAATATTTAGTTCCAGGGACCACCCAGAAGCAAAATTTGAGTTACAAATGTTCACTTTAAAAATACATACAAGTCAAAGATTTGCACACATTTTCACGATTTCTTACAAAAATAGTAGATCTACAAGCTCGCAGCGCGGCACTCGGTGCCGCGCTGTGAGCTTGTATATCTGCTATTTTTCCATAGTTAAAGCATTCGATAATTCTAGGCCTAAATGGGTTAAATGTAGCTCTGCCCCACCCTGAACCCAGCAGCCCACCCCGCGTATCGTTTCCTTCTCTAATTAACCCAAACCCACCCTCTGTTAGCTTAGGGAAACCCTTGGGAGCCGGGAATCAGTCAAACGTCGGATATGACAAGGATTAGAAAGTTATTTTCTGTCCCAAATGACCTAAATTAGCCATTGGCTTGGTAAGCAATCACTTTCTGGTGAAATGTTACCACCGGGATAAAACGGTCGCCACAAAACTATGCAAGAACCAGTGGTGTAAACTAACAAAGTACATTTACTAAAGTAATGTACTCAAGTACACCGTTGAGGTATTTGTACTTTATTTGAGTATTTCCTAAGTCCAATACTTTTACTTCTACTCCACTACATCTCGGATCCAAATATTGTACTTTTACTCCACTAGGCTACAATTATTTGAAAACTTTGCAGAGACTAGTTACTTTGCAGATATAAATTATAATACTATAAAACACATTAACCACTTTAGCCCTATTTTATACCTTGGCTATTTGAAAATAGCCGATCTACAAGCTCACAACGCGTCGCCGTGTTGTGAGCTTGTACAAAGATCTGCTATTTTCAAACATTTTGTACTTTTACTTTTGGTACTTTAAGTACACTTTGATACTATTACTTTCATACTTTTACTCAAGTACAGTTTGAAATCCAGACTTTTACTTGTAACAGAGAATTTCTATATAGCAGTATTGATACTTTTACTTAGGTAAAACATTTGCGTACTTTTTCCACCACTGGCAAGAACTCAATGGCAAAAGAGAAGAAAAGAAACAAAAGAAAAGTAAGAATGGTGGCCAAAATGACCCCAAAATCTATGTTAAGCACTTATGATCACTTACAGTATGCAATGTTATATTTTTCCATGAAGGATGGAGGTATTCGACCACAGACAGAGGTTTCAGCAGGGACATGCTGGGCCCTTGATTCAGCCCGGGAAAAAGAGTTGGAGAGGCCCTCATTGTGCGCTATAGAGAGAGATCTCTCTCTATAGCGCTGCTGCTACTCAAAGATTTGCCATTTCAGATCATGACAAGTGACAAGCCAGAGGGCCAATTACATGAGTTATATTTCGTCATTGTCGGGTGGAAACCTTGTATGTCCAAAACCATTTTTTGTGTGCTTGTGAAGTTTTCACTACTTTCGTGCGACAGTCTTGTATGATGAAGCAGGGCTTTGCTTTGAGAAGAAAATTTACAAATTTGAAACTTGGAGATATGAGGTTTTCTGCCCAACAGTGACGATTTACTTTGTTGGCTGCCCAACCCCAAAACGGAACGAAGGCCGACATATTTTTACTTTTTTTCCTAATGGCCGGCCTGGACCGGCCAGGAATGAACCGGCTGTTCCGCTTTTCCCAATGGCCAGCACGTCCCTGGGTTTCAGACACACTCCATTAGCTTCTTCTCTGTATGCAATGCATAATCATTGCGACCGTAGGTCCCAGTTTACTGTCAGAACCGGCACAGCTTGTCCGTATGTATATATGTATACGTGTAACGCCTGATACTGTGGTGATGTGTCACTGTGACATCACAGGTGACATCGCAGTGATGTCAGATACTCAGAGCAGGGATCTCCATAAGGGTATAAAAGGGATTCTGTTAGGGATCTCCATGTATGGGCATAAAAGGGATTCTGTTAGGGATCTCCATATAAAGTATGCACTGTTAAACCCAACTCGTTGTTTCAACTAAAAAAAATGAGTGTTCATGCTGCCATAACATTTTACGTCAAGACAACAAAGATATGGCGTTAACTCAAATAAATGGTGTTATTTGACTCAACTCCACCTTAGTTGATATAACTCAGAAACCTTAGTTGATATAACTCCACCTTAACTCCCCCTTAGTTGATTTAACTCAGAAACCTTAGTTGATATAACTCCACCTTAGTTGATATAACTCAGAAACCTTAGTTGATATAACTTCACCTTAGATGATATAACTCAGAAACCTTAGTTGATATAAGTCCACCTTAGTTCATATAACTCAGAAACCTTAGTTGATCCAACTTCACCTTAGTTCATATAACTCAGAAACCTTAGTTGATCTAACTTCACCTTAGTTCATATAACTCAGAAACCTTAGTTGATATAACCTCACCACTTGATTCCTTTAGTTGATACCACTTAATACCTTTAGTTGATATCACTTAACCTTAAGTCAATCCTATTTAAGTTTTGGTTGATTTAACGGCAAAGCTAGTGAGTTTAACTTACATTTATCAACTTATTTAATACCATAAAGATTACTTACATTTTCTAAGTATTTATTTTATTCTGGTGCTCCTCCTGACCAGTTCTCACCCCAGACATTATACAACTTTATAAATCACAAACACCAAGATCCAACTCCAGCCTCTTTAATTTGATTAATTTGAGTTCAAAACAACGGTTCCTTTGGAACAAAAATAATGCATCGGAACAGCATTATAGGAATAGCATTAGGAAACCAACATGGCTCCATGTTTTCCAATGTTTCATGCCATTGCACACATCATATCCTCAGAGTATGTCAAATATGGATAGCTAGTGTAGTTGATTATTTTTCCCCTTTGTGCCCCCCCCCCCCCCCCCCCCATTAAAATGTTGTCATTATGCCAATTAATGTGTCCTACAACACATTGATGTCATTGATTTCCCCAATGGCAGGAGGTAGTGCCAACCAATACATTCATTGACATACTGAGGATGTAATGTAGAATTATGTTCACCTGAAAAGGACTTAATAACTCTTTGTAATACTAATGACATTTCAAATGTATCAACGTTAAGGAGCAGTACACCCAAAAATGACTTATTCATGGAAATTGTCGCATTCTTGAGCCAATAATTTGATGACAGAGTGTAATTTTGATGTCAGAGGAGTCACACTCAAAGTCTCCATCAGTCACCAAATTGGCATAGGAATGCATTTACATGAATTTACATGAATTCAAGGCTTCATGGGGTGTGTAATTGATAGTCACTTGAAAGTCACTTTTTGGGTAACTACTCCTTTAAGAATGTCCAAAAAAATAATAATAATAACTAAAAGTGATAGTGTATTATTAATACAATACACTATGTATTTAATAGTGCAGTGACAAATGGGGAAACAAACCAGAGAATACAAAATAATAATAAAAAAAAAGGTCATGGACAGTCACAAATATTCACACTGGTTTCAGTGTGGATAAAACCTCTGTGCTCCAAGTCCACACCGTGTGCGATACTATCCCCCATTAAATTCACGATGTGCGATACTATCCCCAAATTCACATTGTGTTACCGTCCCATTTTACCGTTGATACGATATCAAAATCCACACACCAAAATAATATCACAATGTGACAATACCAAAATAAATCCACACACTGTGATATAATACAAAAATAAATTCACACTGTGTGTGGTATAATACCAAAATAAAAATCCACACCGTGTGTGATATAATACCAAAATAAATTCACACTGTGTGTGATATAATACCAATATAGATCAATACTCGATAGATCGAATTCTAATATAGATCCACACTGTGTGTTACTATGTGTCAGATCCACACTGTGTTAGTGTTGAATGTAGATCCACACTGTGTGTGTTACTATGTTTCAGATGCACACTGTGTGTTACTATGTGTCAGATCCACACTGTGTGTGTTACTATGTCCAATATAGATCCACATTGTGTGCGTTACTGTGTATCAAATACCCACTGTGTGTGTCCCAAATACATTGCGTTACCGTGTTGTGTAAATATCCCAACAAATCCACAGTGCGTGCCCTTCTTAAGGCATGTAAACCAGCAAGTGTTAAATGGAGTACAAAATGTACCAAAAAACAAGTCCTCTCATACGATGTTCACATTGTTCAGTTAAACCTGCACGTTATACAGCATCAATATTTACAGGTGGCTTTAAGCTTTCAAGGGCTTCCTAAAGAGTCTATCCCAAGCCATGCAACAATGCACACTGCCATTGTGTGTGCAGTTCTCCAACAATAAAACTTAAGGGAGTCCATTTCTCAGTCCTGTCCATTGACCTGTCCTTCAATGTCCACTTCAGCTTAAAGGTCAGGGTCAAGGCCTAAACTCTGCTTACAACTTCTTCCTCAATAGCTTGTTTCTCAACCCATGAACCAATGCCGAGCATTGGCCTCCACCAATGTCCATCAGCATCTTCTGGATTATTTCAAAAGTGTACCTTAATCCTTTGGGATAATCGATGTTCAGGGCTTACAGCAGACCCATGAGCAGTGCCACAGCATTTGGAAAATCACAGACTTCTGGAAAGATGATTTTCTCCTCGATGACCACTGCGAATCCAAGAACCTCAGTGTCCTCTGTCACTTGAAGGATCCCCACCGCAATTCCTTTGGTCATCTCTGCCTCAGAATCTGTGGCCTAAACAAAGTGAACAAACAATAGAAACTTTAAGACAAGATATAAACTTGATTGATTTTGGTGCATTAAGTGTGAATCACACCATTGGTTCTCAAAACTTTTAACTTGAGACCCAAAAGAGAAATGCACCTCCCTGGGACCCTAACTAGTGAAAATAGTTAATCTAAAAGCTCACAACACTTCACATTGCAATGAATTGTGAGCTTTTAGATCTCTTATTTTCACTACTACTCATGATTGGTCCCAACCCACTGTTAGGAGACACACAGTAACATAGGATACGTATAAGTAGAGTACAGGCTGATGGAAAATATAAAATATACCTGGACTTTCTTGCCAAAGTTGGATCCAGCATCTTTGAGGTAGAGGGGGAGCCCCATCAACACCACAGCCCTTTTCCATTGGTTGGAACACTAAAAAAAATAGACAATACACAACCAATGGAACAGTTTCAGTCAAATTACATCAGGCTAGAGTATTTAACAGTTGAAGGGAGTCGATAAGGATAAATGATAAGAGTGTGTGTGTGTGTGTGTGTGTGTGTGTGTGTGTGTGTGTGTGTGTGTGTGTGTGTGTGTAGCTCTATATTTCCAAAATACCAATGTCATCCAATCAGGAGAGGGAGATACTGGATAAACAAGTGAATTTCTAAGTCATGAAACAAATTTGGAAAACGATACAATTAAAGCTGGTAAAGGGTTTCTTTCTCCTGGTTGTATGAAACCATTGACCCATGTTGAAAATATTTGTTTTTATTAAAAAGCAGGAGAGACGGGACTGGGAGAAGCCTGTTACTGTTTTTTTAAGAAATCTGTCAGACAATAATGTCACTGGAGAATGGGTTTCTGAACTTCCTACAGCTCTCCTAAGAGACTTGGACCGAGTAGAAAATAATTGTGCTATTTTATTATGAACATTAGTGAGGACCTATATGAAGATATAATATAATGAAAAGTGACAGAGTCATCCTTTAACCCTTTTTGGCCTGACATAAGTTTTCTGAAAAACAATTAGTCAAAAGTTAACCTACAAAAACAAATATGTTGCTACATACTGTACATGTACTGTAATATTCCAAAATGTGTTCCCGGCCTGTTAAGCATACTTACATCACTATCCAGTGTCTTCAAAAGACTTTTCAGCTCCTCCACACCTGTCTTGGCTCTGTATATATCCAGGAACCTTGGCAGATACTTGTCCAGTCCAGCGAAGAGGGCGCCTTTCAGGTCAACAGATGTAAGGCGAGCAAACTCTGCTTCAATCTATAGGCATTAAAGAACAAAAAACAAGCAGAGGGATTGGCTTAAGGTAGAGTTGTGATGAAACAAAGGCTTCAGTGCTAGTTCAGAGTAAACAGACAATAACCAGTCAGACAAAATTACCAGTCTGAGTCCCTAATCAGGAGAAAAGCGACTGTCAGGTCGCATCCACAAACTTTAGAAGGCAATCATAGCCAATCAGGAGGTAATATGGGAAATTGGACAGATCTATGTTGATTACATGACTTTAAAGATACGGTGTACCGGTTTGCATGATTTTAGGCCAAAATTCGGCCTGATGGTGGCGCTAGAAGCTGGAGGTTGTGGTTTGCCATCCAAAGAGTGTGTGTGCAAAGTGTGACAGACAGCTGGTGGAGGTTTTCATAGTAATTATCCTGAAAATAAGCCAAGGGATTACCTCAGTGTAGCAGGAATGCCTTCGGAGAGATCAGGAGATGGCCATGCAACTGACAGGGGATGTAGTGGTTCGGCTCTGCCACATCTACCACAAACAGCTGGGAATCCTCATTGCAAACTTCAAAACATCTATAGAGGTCCAGGTACCAAGCAGAGAAAGGTTGTAGAACAATGAATGGGTTATTGTCCACTATAACAATGTACAGGACTTGGCAGAAATCAGGGAGTCCACTTGTGCTTCCATATGATACCTTCACATATTTTGTTCCATGTATTAGGGCTGTTGTGGCAAGTGATACATTAGTCAGATCACTGAATTTGTGCTGAATAGCTAGTGGGAGGGCCACATTTTCAAGGGAATTGTGTTGTCCTCTCTACTACTACTGTTGGCTTGAACAGGCGAGGCATGTCAAAATGGTATGCCAACATAAGTAAATCACCCCCAAAATGACTTTTTCTCTGTTGATTACTCACGCCATGGAGACTTGAGTTTAACAATATTTGTAGGTTTTTGTCACATTCCTAACACAAAAATGTGATTACAATAAATGTATGTTGACTGTCTCTGCCATTATTACTTCAATTATTCTGAAAATAAGCAAAAGGAATACCTCAACTGAGCAGGAACGCTTTGGAAGATCAGCCTTGCAACAAGTAGGCTGACAGGGGGGATTTAGTGGTTCAGCTATGTTGGGAAGTTGGGAATCCTCCGCAATTGGAGCCTTAGAAAAAGAAAAGACAGAATTAGGACAGATATGCGACTTGGTAGTTTAATACAGTGGTTCTCAACCTATTCAAGCCGTGACCCCTACAATACCCCCCCCCCTCACATCACAGCAATGAATGGTAGTTTCACATGGCTTCAAGTCCAAACTAGTCTCCAGTATTAATGTATTGCTGCTATTACAATCTCAAGTAAAAATGAAACACATCCTAATGGCTATGGCCTAAAATGTTCTCCACCAAGGTTATTCAAAGCCTATTTAGTGCTTTTGCAACACATTTTAACTATAGCAATTACACGTTTACTTTGAATACCACACTTTGTTATGAAATGTATATTCTAATACAAAAATATAATAGGTCTAAATGATTGTGCCTAAAACATAATATACAAAAATATGATAGGTCTAAATGATTGTGCCTAAAACATAAAGCCACTATAAATTAGAGTTACAACACCAACCATTGACAGGCAGCCCATTCAAACAGAAAGGTCCTATGATTATACTGAACAACATTAACAGCTGCCTCCTGATTATGTGGAATATAGACAGGTGCAGGACAATTGAGTGATTTGAGTGTAACTCATAACATGTCTCGTGGATTTGAATGAAACACTTTGCAGATTGAAAGAGGATAATTCAAGCTTTCCGTACAGCTGCAATGTTGGTGAGTTTAACATTGTTTAATAGAATCAGATGGGACTTTACTGTTTGGATGTATGGGCTACCAAACGCCAATGGTTTGCAACCAAAGATTACAGTTGCTTGTCTGATGGGGTTCCAAGGGTTCTCCAGTTAAATTGTGATATTTGGGGCAAAAAGGGGCTTTATAGACCTGTAAGAGAGCAAACGTAACCAAATGGACCCCCTTACCAGAGTTGTAAAGTAACAATTTAGTTATTTGTACTGTAGTTGTATTTCCCATTTCTAATTCTTCTACTCCACTATATCTCTGATCCAATTATTGTCTCCACAATAATTTATTTCCCCATTTCATACCTTGGCCATTAAAAATAGCTGATCTACAAGCACATAACGCATTGCATCTGCTGTTTTCAAACATTTTGTACTTTAAGTACTCTTGGAGACACTAAATATACCCAAAAATACTCACTGGGTTGATTTATAAATAATATGTATTTATCTAAAGCATTTATACTCATAAATAATGGTTTATAATGAATACACACACATTCCGGGGTTCGGGGTGGACCACCGCCTCTCAGTGTGTGTTCTCGAACCACTGAACGTGTATGGTAAATACAATGGTCTATGATGCGCTGATAAAGTAGACGCTCACGCTACACAAACTCGAAACCCCCGACATTTGAAGGATTTCATAAACTCCCCAAGGACAGGCCGGACAGCCCTCAAAAAGAGTGCATGTCTGGCCGGGGAAAAGAGGACGTATTATGGTCACACTACCAAACTGGGCAGCTTAGCTACAGCTAGCATAACAACGGTTGGTGCCCACTGCCCAGTTTGCCGTTCCATGTTCAATAAACGAGTAACACAGAAGATCATGTAATCAAATCAAGAACATAAAACATGTGTTAAATATTAGTTGGCAGATATCATTATAACATTTTACACTCACCTTGTTACAAAATACGATGTTATCCTCTGTTTGTTGTCTGTTCCATCCACACTGCACACAGCGCGCCCACTTCAAACAGGGAACCACGTGACGTCACTGACGTAATATGCAGCGTACACGTCATGACGCTGATACGAGGCTCTGCTTTGATGAGCATTCAGTCGTCAACTTAACTAGAGAACTTGAGTTAATGTCGTTGACATGGCACTGTGTTTTAATTAAGTAAACTTCTTGGTTGTTGAGACGTTTTCAATGAATTATTTTAAGTTAAAACGACTATTTGCACAAATCTGTGTTGAATTGAAAAGGAAAATATAGTTATGATAACAAGCTGGCCTCATAGGGTTTTACAGTGTGGGCATAAAAGTGATTAGTGATGTCAGATACACAGAGCAGGGATCTCTCTATATGGGCATAAAAGCTGTTAGGGTTCTCCATATATGGGACTAAAGAGGGATTGCATATAAGGGATTGTATCCCAGATGATGCCCTGTTAGGAGAACCACACTAACAGAATCCATATATGGCCAAGACAGATGGCCTGACCTCGCCCTTTAGGGCGAGGTCGCTTTTCGCCCTTAGGCGTCTTACTGGTGCTAACAAGCACACGTGACAAGAACACACAACTGGAAAAAACACACAACAGTCAATAAGTTACCCCCGACCCTATACTCCATAACAAACTCCTGTCGCTATGCTCCGTGAGTTGGCACAATACATTAAACCGCTTAAGTTCATTCAATGTTTCTTTCTGAAGAAAAATAACATCAATCTTCTTTTGAGAAATAAAAGACGCAAAAAACCGAGAGGAGAGATAAGGCGCAGCAAACCAAAACAAACAGGTTGATCTTTCCATTTGATAAGGACCCACTGGGAACTTTCCCATGTTTGGGTATGTCACACACCAATAGCAGCCGAACGCACCGAGGGTGACGTTTTTCCAAAGCTACTGGTTGGTTTGCCTTTTGTGTGGGAAGGTCACAGCAGGGTGAGATGAGTCCCAATAGGGGTGTAGCAATATTAATTTGCAATGATCTACTATTAATCGTTTGCAAAAGCAAAATATCGCACCGTTTTGGCTTTGTATCGTATCGTTTTAAAATGCGGTAATCGGTATCGAATCGTTTTGCAATGCAAATAATTGATTGTATGGAAACTAAGTATTTGTGCCTTGTATTTGGCAATTTTAAAGGGGTTAGGGGTCTAATCACCTTTACATTCCATATAGCTGCTCTTGGTCTATCGATAAATGTGTGTAATCTCTGTGTTCATGTCAAGGTGGGTTTGTCCATATGTGTTGAAATATAATGTCCATGTATTTGCTAGAGATTCACAGCGTTTACTTCCATAATAATAGATTTTTTACACAGATTTAATTTCTTTGATAAATAGTTACTATAGCGATTTGAAATCATTGAATCAAATCGTATCACCATGAATGAACCAATATCGTCCATGTATCATATCGTTAACCATGTATCGTGATGCGTATCGCTGTTAAAATGTATCGTTACACCCCTAATAAGGATATATAATATAAGTCCCAAGGATTATTTCACTGGGGATAGGCCTACTCTTTACGTACTTAGACCTTTATTGATTACGTGGGGGGAAAGAGCTAATAATAATAATTATAATAACTAGTCCATACCTGGGGATGTGCACACACAAAGTATTATCAGAATTTGAGTTATGTATGGGCACGGTGTATGTTCCTATGACTCGATTACAACACACGCACGCACGCACGCACGCACGCACGCACGCACGCACGCACGCACGCACACACACACACACACACACACACACACACACACACACACACACACACACACACACACACACACACACACACACACACACACACACACACACACACACACACACACACACACACACACACACACGCGCGCGGCGGACCCCCAGCAAATGCTTGGAAATGCCCTCTTTCCATGCCATACCTGAAGGCAGCATTCAAGAGAATCGCCTTGTCCAAACTCTTGGAGCTTGGAGGTCTGCTATTTTCAATATTTCCACCAAAAGGCCCTTTTAAAAAATTGAGCCCCTGCCTCTCTGAAATCCTCTGCACGTCCCTGCCGTGGAGAGCAGTCCATCACAGCCGTCTTCTTTCAGGAAAGAGAGGCCCGGGCTCGATCGTTTGGCCGGGAATCAAACCCACAACCCTATCAAGCGTCAGCCGTGGACACACCGACCGCACCGGCACCGCTGCCGATCTGATACCAACACATCCTCCGTCAGGATCGCTTTGACAGCTAGACGAAGTGTTTTGATTGAGTTTTTCGGTTTAAATGTTTCCCTCGCGAAACGCGAACCTCGCTCCGGCCGTTCAGGGCCCTCTCGTAAAAGCAAACTTTGGTGCGAAACAGGATTTCCCTTCTTAACCCAGTTAGAACGTGTACACATTATCGTGTATCATTATTTTATGCTTTAACTGTTGTAAAATAGCAGATATACAAGCTGTGCCGCGCTGCGAGCTTGTAGATCTGCTATTTTTGGAAAATTTGAATTTTGACCCGATTCTATAAGTGTCTTTTGAATCCTTCTAAGGTTTTTTGAAAAACCTATGTTTCTATGTCAGCAATCTGGCCAGCCATCGTCAAAGAAAAGGTCCTTTTCACTTAACTGGAGTTCAGTTAGTCTGTTCTTGAGAGACTACTGTGTCAGTGGTTCTCAAACTTTTTCATGTGAAGGACCCCCAAACTGATCTTTATTTGGCCACGGACCCGCATCTCAAAATATCTAGTTCCAGGGACCCCCCCAGAAACAAAATTTGAGTTACAAATGTTCGCTTTGAAAATACATAATATTCAAAGATTCACACACATCTTCACGACTTTTAAAAAAAAATAGCAGATCTACAAGCTCGCAGCGCGGCACTCGGTGCCGCGCTGTGAGCTTGTATATCTGCTATTTTTCACTGGTTTAAAGCATTCAATAATTCTAGGCCCTAAATGGGTTTTAAACAAAGACGTCGAGACTAATCAAATCAAACGTGCGACCGAGGGGAGAGTTTGGGAGTGACTCCTCTCTCAATGCATCATGTCTGCACTTTGAGGTTATGTCTATGAGCCTGTGCCGAGGGCCACACAGCCAAGGGGCCCATAACGCGCTGCGTGGAGCGTGTTACCGTATTCCTTTCCCGCCTCTGCCTCATAGCTCATAACATACTATATGAATGAGAAGGCTGAGAGCAAGCGGTCAGAGCATGACCCGTTAGCGGGGACGCTTGTCCAGGGGCGTCACAAGGGGGGGAAAAGTGGGACTGAGTTACTAGGGCCCAAGGTGGAGGGGCCTTATTTATTTGATACTTTAGCTATTGAAAAATAGCAGATATACAAGCTCGCAGCACGGCACTCTCGCAGCGTGGCACCGAGTGCCGCGCCGCAAGCTTGTGGATCTGCTATTTTTGAAAAGTCGTGAAAATGTGTGCAAATCTTTGGATATATGTATTGTTTTTTTTTTCTAAGATTTGTTTTTTCGGGCTTTTTATGCCTTTATTTGATAGGATAGTAGACTGACAGGAAATGGGGAGAGAGATGGGGAATGGCACGTGGCAAAGGTCGTCCGGATCGGGAATCGAACCGGCGACGCCAGCAGGCATCATAGCCTAGTATGTGGTATGCGCCTTGACCACTAGGCCAGCGGGCGCCCTGATATCTGTATTTTTTAACTCAAATTTTGCTAATGGGGGGTCCCTGGAACTAAATATTTTGAGATGGGGGTCCATGGCCAAATACATATCATTTTGGGGCATATGAAAAGGTTTGAGCACCACTGACATAGAAACATACTGTAGGTTTTTCCAAAAACCTTAGAAGGATTTGAAATATTCAAAGAATTTTGACAATTTAAAAAAAATAGCAGATCTACCAAGTTCGTAATGCGGCACTCGGTGCCGCGCTGTGAGCTTGCATATCTGCTATTTTTCAATAGTTAAAGCACAAAATAAAGCGTAATAATGCGTTCCCAGTCTAAATGGGTTAAAACCCCTCCCCCTATGGAGAACATTCATGGGCGGCCCGCAGTGAATCCTTGTACCCAGGGCCCAGAATTTGGTGGGACACCCCTGCGTGTGTCACACATATTTGAGCACTGAGCGCAGCGTCTGGTGGTGTTAAAGTCACGGCGAAGCGCACTGACGTCAGGCTGATTGACAGGCTGCGAGCCCCGCTCCCACGGGCACTGCAAAGTGACTCGAACCGAGCACGAGACGCGGTCCGTGTGACAACAACTGTCTAATAAATGCAATAGCTGTGACGTGGCTTCATGTGTTTTTCACAGTGAACCAGACGTCCCGGTTTGGCCGGGATTGTCAAACCCAATCATCTCTGAAGCACAAAAAAAAAAGTCAACATCCACTACCAAATTGTCCTGATTTTCATTGCAAGGATAATACTTGGTTTGAGTGCTTGTGCACAGATATTTATCATGTTCTGTTCCGTTGTAATAATTGTCCTGTTCTTTAATTTAAAAAAATTATATCAAAGAAAGATAAGTTCAAAAGTAGTGAAAATAAAATAGCCAATGTACAAGCTCAAAGATGTCATTGTGAGCTTGCCCTTCAAGCCAAATGACGTCATGATGACGTTATGATAACGTCCTCCGGTGACTCCGGTGACGTTCAGAACTAGGCCAGATCACAGCCCAATATGGGGATGATCTTGACGTCATTACCAGGACGTCAGGGGTGAGATGCCGTGGGCTCGGTTGGGCTCGGCGAGCCCAGACTTATTTAGCTGCACGCACGCGCGCCTCGCCGCCTCACATGCAAGCATGCGCACGTCACGAATTTAGAGGGGCACCACTTCTAAAATCCATATCACACCACTGCAGGAAGTCATATGGACTTATGGATTATTGTTATTGTTTGTAATGTTAGTTGAAATATGAGCATGTAAGCTTATATTCTGGGACATATCTGACTATATTTATCTGGCCTTGATCGGACCCTCTCTGATTAATCCAGGACGTCCGTTTTCGTGGGCAGGATTTACGTTGGTTGAAATCAGGTGATATTCTAGGCCAGATCTGACTAGTCATGGTTTGACTTGATCTGGCCCCAATCGAGACGTTACTGATTGGTCCAGGTCCTGACCGTGCTTGCTGGGTGTAGATCGTCTACTTTCAAAAAAAAAATTAATCGTATTCTAAGTGATTAAGGAAGACAGTTTGGGGTTTTGAAAATGTGGCAGCAATGTGGATCTCAGACTTGTCTGTGACATGATTCATCTATGATGAATCTATGATGTATGACCGCATACAGTATTTGGCCACAGTTACATCCTGTTCCGACAACCTTTGACATCCATTATTATAAAATTATTACAGTTACATACTAGTAAGACACCCTAAGGAGGAGGTCGCGCTGAGACTGACGCAATAATGTCCATATATGGGATTGCCACACATGCGCATCTAATGGATTATTCCTGGTTGATGAATAGAAAGAAGAAATGTCCCAGGAAAAGTGTTCCGAAAGAAACCAGTAAGACTAAATTGATTGTGAGTCTAAAGATATCCCAAAAATAACAGTCCAACAGAAGAAAAGAGCTAAAAGTCCTGCGACTTGCCTAAACAAACTTCAGAAACTTGAGGACCGTGTACTCCTCCATCCTCTCTTAAAACCAAAACCCTTCGATTTTAGGCCTGTCTTCACAGAGCTTAATTCTCTGCTGATTCATGTTGGCCTCAATCCCTTAATAGCTGAAAAGATAATAGCCTATGGTGGGCCAAATGGAGGACTCAAAGACACATGGAAATAAACTTCGATACACTTTACCATCCATGTACGCTCAATGCAAACAAAAGGAGAACAACTAAAGTTGACGTGCAAACTACAGGCTAACTTTACTGTTCCTTGGATCATGCAGCTCAGCACACCTAATACTTAATGGGGTGAGGTGAACTGAACTACAGAGGTGGAAAAAGTACTCACATTTTGTAATTAAATAAAAGTATCGATACTGCACTGTAGATGTAATCCGTTACAAGTAAAAGTCCAGAATTCTAAATTAACTTGAGTAAAAGTATGAAAGTGTTGGCATCAAAATGTACCAAAAGTAAAAGTACAAAAATGTTTGAAAATAGCAGATCTACAAGCTCACAACACGTCGCATCGCAACACGTTGTGAGCTTGTAGATCGGCTATTTTCAAACAGCCTAGGTATCCACAACTTTCCAACATCCCATAGTGCATTGCGCAGAAGTTGCACGGAGCTTCCGGCGCCGCAGCCGAGAGTGATCTACTGTACAAGCTCACAACGGTTGCATCTGCGACGCGACGTGAGCTTGTATGTCTGCTGTTAACCGGAAGTATGGTGCAAAAGATTCTCCAGTAAATTCCCGCGGAAAGAGGTGGATAAAATAGTGCTAATGTGGTTTCTGTATGTTTTAGAATATTATAATTTATATCTGCAAAGTAACTAGTAAACTAAAGATTTCAAATAAATGTGGTGGAGTAAAAGTACAATATTTAGATCCAATACGTAGTGGAGTAGACTGTTAGATAGAGTATTGGAAATTGGAAATACTCAAGTAAAGTACAAATGCCTCCAAACTGTACAGTAGGCTACTTACTGTAAGTAAATGTAGGCCTACTTAGTTAATTTACACCACTGGGGGTGAGGTGAACTGAAGTATGACCACACAGCTGTATTACAGCCCAAACACACAGAACAGGAGCAGGATTTAGCTTTATGAAATTATGACGTCAGTATTATTATAACTTACCAAAGGGTTGTTTCAGTTGCAAGCAGGTGGTGAAACGGGCCATGATGTGGAGACAGGGGGCACTGAGTCCAAACGTGACTGAAGGGCGCCCTCTTGTGGACAGTAAATCTGTCTGCAATGGTGGAAAATCAAAAGTGTGAGAGCAAAGATTCTAAGAAAAGAAAATTCAACCACATAAAAAACATACAACTGAAACCAATGACGAATACCAGAAGAATCAGTTTGGTATTTCAGTTGATTGGAAAAGAAAGAAGAACCGGCGGCCTGGTAACGTTTATTTCCATTTGTCTTTGAGTCTCCATTAGGCCTAATGTAGGCTATTACTGTATCTTTTCAGCTAAGGAATTGAAGGCAACAGTGATGAATCAGCAGATAATTAAGATGCGGGAAGAAAGGCCTAAAATCTACTCCAAGGGTTTTGGTTTTAAAGGACAACTCCTCCCTAAATCACTTCAAGGCTCATTTTCCTACCGAACCCAAATGACTGTCCATGGGGTCTATTAGGCAGAAATGCCCCTGTTGTCCAATTTCCTCAGCAGAACCCAGCAGCTGTCATAACATAGAGTGGAGCCTATAAGCCTATCGCTTTTAAACTATTTGTTGTGTTCAAAAGTAATTTTCTTTTTCATAAATGTGTTACTAGTTGTCATTACAAACACATCCATGCCTTGGTTGTCCCACACAATCGCAAAAATAATGTTTTGGGGTGAGCCTTCGGCACAAGTGCCAATCAAAGTGACTGCACTGGCCAATCACAGGGCATCTTTTCCGGGTGGAAACCTTGTATGTCCAAAACCGTTTGTTTTGTATTTATCATTTTGAAAATGATTTAAACTAGTGAAAACAGCCGATCTACAAGCACACAACGCCTACAAGCACACAACACCTCGCGGTGCGAGGCGTTGTGTGCTTGTAGATCTGCTGTTTTCACTACTTTTGTGCGACGGCCTTGTATGATGAAGCAGGGCTTTGCTTTGCAAAAAAATTTACAAATTTGAAACTTGGAGATATGAGGTTTCTGCCCGACATTGACGATTTACTTTGTTGGCCTCCCAGGCTGTCCCAGCCCCCAAAATGGAACAAAGGCCGACATTTTATTTAAATGTTTGAGGGAATGAACTGGCCGTTCGGGAGTTGTCCCGCTTTTCCCAATGGCCAGCACGTCCCTGCCTTTGATACACTCGGACTGAACGACCTGCAAAAAACACTCTCCCTATTGCTCACCTTCACCCCCTCTCCCTCTCAGCTTTCCAGCAGTCTGCCCTCATGTCGGCCCACCTTCCCTATAATAAAGAAGAGACATTGTTATTAAACCGTGGTTTAGAAGAAACACAAACAGGTTACACAGACAGCAAACAACAGCCAGCCAGGAATTTCCAACTGCAATCACGAGCTTTGTTTTCACAAAATCAAGAGTTTCCTCACATATCGTCGTTGTCGGGAGGAAACCTCGTATCTCCAAGTTTCAAATGTGTATGTTCTTTCGCAAAGCAAAGCCCTGCTTCATCACACAAGGCCGTCGCACAAAAGTAGTGAAAACAGCAGATCTACAAGCACACAACGCCTCGCGGTGCGAGGTGTTGTGTGCTTGTAGATCGGCTGTTTTCACTAGTTTAAATCATTTTAAAAATGATAAATACAAAACTAACAGTTTTGGACATACAAGGTTTCCACCCGACAACGACAATATACTGCATGTGTTTTTCTGCACCAAGAAGAGAAAAACTATCCTTTTAGGGTTCTGCAAACGGCGAACAAAGATTTATTTTCACAGGTCACCACAGTATATGACAGTAAACAGCCTGATTAAAGTGCTTGTCAAAGGTCTTACGCTCGCAACTTTATCATTTGACTCTTGACTTTTAATCAGCATTTTAACTGTACATAAACGACACGCCGCAAGACACTGCAAGGCCAAGCGCTGGAACGTCTGCGCTCAGAATAATTCCGGAGAGGCTGATTTATATATCACTGCTGTTTCTGGGTAAAAACCACATCATAGAAAGTTCTCTGTGCATCTTTTTCCGTCATTGAACGCTGTTGTCTTTGTTTTTCCACCAGATATCTTATTTAACCACTACAACAGGGGTCTTCAACAGGGGGTCCTCGGAGTTACTACAGGGGGTCCTCCAAATCTTTGAGTGATAGAAACGTATTTTTTAAATATTAACCACTTGAACCCTAGTGTCCATATTCTGAGAACTTTAGCCAACATTTTTTGGCAAAGAGCTTTGGTGTAGAGTGGAAAAAGAGCAGACTGAGTACATAGTGAAAGGTAAAGTTTATTAAGTATTGACGGTTCAAGTGGTTAAATATCTGAAAACACAAATTGACATGAATCCAAAATACACTGATGATTGGGCTGTCAATGAAACTATATGGAATCTTTGAAAAGGTTGTGGGGGTCCCTGCTTCATCTCCCTCTCAACTAAGGGGTCCTTGGACTGAAAACGTTGAAGACCCCCTGCACTACACCACTTAAAGTTTCTTAAACCCTCTAGTTTCTTTTCGATCTCCACCAAAACCCTCCAAAAATAGATCGTCCATCTTTGGCTCATGTTCCTCCCACAATATAGATGCTTGGGTTAAAGTGGTTAAACCCATATACTTCATTGACTGGAGTCCCAGGGATCTACAGTAGGCGCCCTCCTTTTATCCCTCTACACCAGGGGTCTTCAATGTTTTCATACAGTCTTGTATGATGAAGCAGGGCTTTGCTTTACCAAAAAACGTACACATTTGAAACTTGGAGATACAAGGTTTCTGCCCGACAGTGACGATATTTTAGTGATTATGTTGCGAGGAAAACGTTGAGATAATAGCCATTTTGTATGAACTGACTGAAAATAACTTTAAAATGATAATAAATATTTTTTAAAGTGCCCAAATAAATTCCAAATATTATCAAATTATCTCGCGGCACCCCTAGACTGCCGTCACGGCACCCCAGGGTGCCCATTCACCCACTTTGAAAACTCCTGATCTAGACCTACTTCACATACAGTATGAAACAGAGCTGCTAGTTTTTTGTTTTTGTTTTTTTTAATATATAATATTTAAATTGTATTGAGAAAAAACAATGCTACAAAAAACTTGATATGCCTGCCCTGTATATATAAAATGACTCAATGCAACATAACTCTGTTTATGTTGTACATTTATTTTGACACTCGCTTTGGCAATGTAAACGTATGTTTTCTCATGCCAATAAAGCTCCTTTGAATTGAATTGAAATTGCGTCTGCAAAGGAATCAAAAACAACAGAGAACTGTTTATTTAACAGATCTAGTGTTTCTTTGACAGTTACTCCAGTCCACCATTAGGTGAGGCTAGTGTGCTGTGAGCTGAGCATAATGGGCTTCATGTTAGTGTTGAAAGACTTATTTCACTGTTTACATTGATACTGTTTATATGTACTGTAGAATGATGTAGCAAAAGCTTAACTGTTTTCGATCTGACAGACCAATGAAACCACCAGTCAGTTTATTCAGTTCTTCCATTCCATGAATGAAGCACTGATTCTGTCTGTTCACCCCATGAGATTTCCCCCCCTTTCTGTTCCTTGTTGACTTTCTGTGTTTTTGCTACACTCTTCTGGTCATTCAGGTTATCACCAGTGGGGATATGTTGCATCCCTGTGCAGGGGCGTCACAGTGTGTGTGTGTGTGTGTGTGTGTGGGGGGGGGGGGGGTTACCATGTTACCATACTGAGTTACCATGCAGGGCCCAAGGTGGAGGGGCCTTTAGCTATTGAAAAATAGCAGATATGCAATCTCACAGTGCAGCACCGAGTGCCGCGCTGTGAGCTTGTACATCTGCTATTTTTGAAAAGTCGTGAAAATGTGCAAATCTTTGAATACATGTATTTTTTGCTTCTGGGGGTCCCTGGAACTAAATATTTTGAGATATGGGTCTGTGGCCAAATACGTCACTTTAGGGGTCCTTCACATGAAAAGGTTTGAGCACCACTGACATAGAAACATAGGTTTTTCAAAAAAAAAAAACCTTAGAAGGATTTGAAATATTCACGATTTAATAAGAAAAATAGCAGATCCACAAGCTCGCAGCGCGGCACTCGGTGCCGCGTTGTGAGCTTGTATATCTGCTATTTTTCAACAGTTAAAGCACAAAATGTGACTGAATCCTTGTACGCCCAGACGTTGGAGTGACACCCCTGTCCCATATTTCTGAGTGGTGCTCCTGTAAGGAGCGAACCTCAGTCTCTTACATCTGGTCACACATTGGCCAAGCTTCACTGGATACTTAACTGAAATTAACTCATGAATAGCACCGCTCGATCACTTTACTCTGGCCGTGTTTTTTTTTTCTTTTCCAAATCAAACCCTGCTCTTTGGTCTACTCTTTCCTCCAGTTTCAGCTTTAAACACCACAAGTGAGTGTGGAATGATGGGAATTGATATCCTGGCGGCCCATCCCTCATACTGCGTTCACTCATTCCTCCTTCCCACAGTATGAGGTCTGGACTTCAGCAGATAGGCACCGAGTATAAGAAGTTGGCCCCATACATGTTCTAGTGATCGGGGACAATCAGTGACTGCGTTTTAACTGCTGTCTGCACAACAAGTGAAAAAGCTTCCCCTGATTGGTCCATGTGTAGATGGTGACGTAGACGCTTGCTGCAGCATTTTCAAAACAACATGGCTGCCCTCGATGCAACAAGTGTAACAGTTAACGCTGAAACAATAAAACAAGCGATAAATGAAGTTATTTCAGAGTTGGAATCAATTACAACAATTAAAAAGGAACAGGAGTATGCGCTAGCGGAGTTCATCGGCCGAAAAGACGTGTTTGTTTGCCGTTCTTCCGACTGGCTGAGAGATGTTTTGCTACGCTGATTGGTTAGAGGAGTCTGTCTGTCAAGGCAAGTACTCCCGCCCACTTTTAAAGTTGCCTATAGCCCAAAGTCCAGACTTATATTGTGGGAAGGAACGAGTGAGTGAATGCACAGTATGAGGCTGGCTGGCCAGCTAGGGAATTGACAGAATGAATGCCATGTACACACGCACACACACACGTGTGTACACACGCACACACACACATGAGTAGCACGCACACTACCAGACACTCGGCCAGTGTGTGCATGTGTTTGCAAAAATGCATATAGGCCTATGCCTACTGCCTAGTGAGTGTGCGAATGCATGCGCGTGGGGCTGTGTGTGCGTGCGTGCGTGCATGCGTGTGTGTGTGTGTGTGTGGCCGGACCTGCCAAAAAGCCACATTCTACCACTTTTTCGAGTCACGTGTTCAAATACTGGATTCTGATTGGCTAAATTCCGGAGGTTATGAGAGGACTACTGCCGCAAAGTTGTGTGTCCGAGATCAATGCGCCTCAGTGTACATCCGGGGACTTTCCCCCAACCAACAAATGAAGGTCGCAGCGGTCCTATGTTTACTAACGTGCGTACTATCGTCGCCGATTTATTTGGATCCAATGCAATCCGCCAACTTTAAAGCCCCTTTTCTCTGAACCTATGCCTTTCTGGAAGCGAACAGCCTCTATTTACGGCCGGAACGGTGCTTTTAACTGACGTTAGCTTAGCTGTAAGCTAGACGCATGGATTACTATGGAGTTGGCGCCATCTGTTGGTGAGTAGAAGATGTTGTTTGTGGAACTATCTGCTGTCTCGCGGAAGTTTTATAGGCAATAATGATTGTAACTTAAGATCCTTGCAAGTTACAACTATGTGTTTTCTTTCATGTATACGGGAAAAAGTGGTAGAAAAGCTATTTACCACTCGGGGTCGGACATTATGCTCTCATAATGTCCTGAGTGCGGGTGTTATCGGACTCGGCTGCGCCTCGTCCGATAACACCCGCACTGCGGACATTATGAGAGCATAATGTCCTCTCACTCGGGGTAAATTGCTTACGTGAACAGACATACTGTAGGCTCGGATAGCAGATAGAGCACTCACATATTTTGCACTGTACCTGCTGCTAAATCCTTCTCTTCTCTGCACCTGTTCTCTGAAACTTCACTGGTAGCCGGGGATCCAGTCACCAAAATGGGAGAGGACCTGTGATGTTCTGCCACACTTTTTATTTCTGTTTTATCTATTAGTTTGGTCATTAAGGTCCACAGAATGAGAGGCCTGCTCTGCCGGAAACATTGCGAAAAAAAAAAGTTATGGCCATTTGTATATTCGGAAAAGTGGAAAAAAAGTGATGACTCATCAGTTTTTGGGGGCCAATATTTTGCCCAAGGAATGTTTTTCGTCCAAAACAAATGCTTGCAATGGATTCAGAATGATGAAGAACCCTTCGGCAGAGCAGGCCTCTCATTCTGTGGACCTTAATGACAGAAATAAAAAGTGCGGCAGAACATCACAGGTTCAACGCTATTCCTTGAGCTTTTGGGCATGTGGATCCCTGACTATGTGTGTCGGAATCCATATCACCTCTGACCAGAGAGGGAGGGAGAGGAGAGAGAGAGAGAGAGAGAGAGAGAGAGAGAGAGAGAGAGAGAGAGAGAGAGAGAGAGACACGCACGCACGCACGCACGCACGCACGCGCGCGCGCGCGCACACACACACACACACACACACACACACACACACACACACACACACACACACACACACACACACACACAGACAGACAGACAGACAGACAGACAGACAGACAGACAGACAGACAGACAGACAGACAGACAGACAGACAGACAGACAGACAGACAGACAGACAGTAGGTTAGACAGAAGGTGAGGGAGGGCTTTAAAGCAAGGGACTTCTTAATCCTAAAATAGACATATAGGATAGGTTCCTAGGATGTGTATGCTGTGAGTGTGCGTACGTGCGTGCGTGCGTGCGTAGACATGCAGAGGTACGATGAGAGGGAGAGAGAAAGAGGGGAAAGACAACATAGGGAGACAGAGTGAGAGAGAGAGAGAGAGAGAGAGAGAGAGAGAGAGCCAGAGAGTGAGAGAGAGAGATATAGAGAGTGAGTGAGAGAGAGAGAGAGAGAGATCGAGTGAGTGATAGTGAGAGAGAGAGAGACATAGAGGCAGAGAGTGAGAGAGAGAGAGTCCCACTCTCCTCTGTGACAGATCTTCCATCTGACCCTCACCTCGCAGTGCCTCGGCAGCAGCCAGAGAGTGAGAGAGAGAGATATAGTCATAGAGAGTGAGTGAGAGAGAGAGAGAGAGAGAGAGAGAGAGAGAGTGAGAGAGAGAGAGAGATCGAGTGAGTGATAGAGTGAGAGAGAGAGACATAGAGACTCGGCAGAGAGAGAGAGAGAGAGTCCCACTCTCCTCCTCAGTAACAGATCTTCCATCTGACCCTCACCTGGCGGCGCCTCGGCAGCAGCAGCAGAGCAGAGCAGAGCAGAGCACCACCAACATGGGGAACATGGCCACGGAGATCGTGGCCTTCCTGGTCACCATCTCGGGCTGGATCCTGGTCTCCTCCACGCTGCCCACGGACTACTGGAAGGTGTCCTCGGTGGACGGCACGGTCATCACCACGGCCACCTTCTGGTCCAACCTGTGGAAGACCTGCGTGACCGAACGTGCTATAAACGTTTTATTTTTATGTTTTAGTTAAAGATCTATTTTCATATCTTGTAGCTCTATATTATTCATTAGCCAAAGCATAAAATATGGTTAAAGTGGTTGAAATGATAACCAATTATGCTGATTTTCAGGTTGGTAAACCAATTTCATCCAATCAGGATAGAGAACTGGTGAAATTGGAAGTGATGACACCTAGAAATGGAAAATTGAAACGGGAACAGTAGAAGGTTGAAGTCGCATGAACTCTTTTATGATTGGAAAATATTTTTCTGTTTGTGTTTGCTAAAGCATTGGAGAAATCGGGAGAACCCTGTTATTTAGCAAACCCTCTATAATGCTGATTAATATCAGAACATACTGTATAGTGCTTTAACCTTCTAACAAAATACTGTAAAATGTGGTTTTGTTTTCACCAAAAAATATCACTTACCCTGCAGTACCTTTAAATGTATAATAGTTAAACATAATACTATAATTATTTTCATAGCTGGCATGTCTAAGAGACGTTCCTAAGCAAAACATAGATCTATAGGCACAGCACAAAGTGACACTATGAGCTTGTATATCTGCCATTTTGAATAGCCAAATATAAAATTTGCTTAAAGTGGTTAAAATGATTGTGACACTATGTTAACTAATAATTAAAAGGACACCTGGGGGTCCCCAGACCCTACTTTGAGAACCAAATGCTTTCAGTTTTTAAATCAACAGACATAATCAGCACAAACTCTGCAATTAATTCTAGACGAAGGATATTGATTATATAATTATAATAAAAAAATATGAATAACAAACAGATGCGCTTTTCAAAGAGAATGAAAGTTGGACGTTTATTGTCATAAAAGTTGATAACAATGTACATACATCTTTAGCAGTCATGATATTCTTGTCCAACTCAACTATACAAATATAGACAATAATTACTCATGAAATTTTCTACTGTCCTTCACACTTCAAGGAAAAATACATCCAAAACCAAGACTCACACATGAATGAAGAAAATCAGAGCATCTTTCTATAGAACATCATGTAGTTTATATATGACAGAGTTTAAAAAGCAACAGCATGGCATAATACATGTCTTATTGACTCTATGCATGCTTGATTCTTATGTGAACATGTGAAACAAACAGCAAACATCACATAGTTGTAGCTCTGAACAACATATCAACCATCATTTACAAGCTCTATACAGTCTGGCTCATATAGTCTGGCTCCAGCCCAGGGGCGTCACAAGGGGGGGAGTGGGACTGAGTTACTAGGGCCCAAGGTGGGGGGGCCTTCATTATGTTATACTTTAGCTCTTGAAAAATATCAGATCTACAAGCTCACAGCGCGGCACCGAGTGCCACACTGCGAGCTTGTAGATCTGCTATTTTTGAAACGTTGTGAAAATGTGTGCAAGTCTTTGAATATATGCATTAAGGGAACATTTGTAACTCAAATTTTGCCTCTGGGGGGTCCCTGGAACGAAATATTTTGACATGGGGGTCCGTGGCCAATCATTTTGGGGGTCCTTCAAAAGTTTGAGAACCACAAAAACTTAGAAGGATTTAGAAAACATTTATAGAATCGGGTCAAAAATACTCAAAGAGCTTATCTGCTATTTTTCAATATTCAAAGCATTAAATAATGTATAATAATGCGTTCCCAATCTAAATGGTTTAAACCCCCTATGAAGAACATTCATGGGAGGCCCAAGGTGGAGGAGCCTGTAATTATTTTATACTTTAGCTATTGAAAAATAGCAGATATACAAGCTCACAGCGCGGTACCGAGTGCCGTGCTGCGAGCTTGTAGATCTGCTATTTTTTTAAACGTCGTGAAAATGTGTGCAAATCTTTGAATATAGGCCTATGTATTTTTTAAGCGAACATTTGTAACTAAAATTTCGCTGCAAGCTTGTAGATCTGCTATTTTTTTAAACATTGTGAAATGTGTGCAAATCTTTGAATATATATATTTTTTAAACGAACATTTTTAACTCAAAGTTTGATTCTTGGGGGTCCCTGGAACTAAATATTTTGAGACAGGGGTCCGTGGCCAAATAAATACATATCATTTTGGGGGTCCTTCACATGAAAATGTTTGAGCACCACTGACATAGAAACGTAGGGTTTTTCAAAAAACCTTAGAAGGATTTGAAATATTCAAATACTAGCACAAACTTTCATGGTTAGAAAAAGATAGCAGATCTACAAACTCGCAGCGCGGAACTCGGTGCCGCGCTGTGAGCTTGTATATCTGCTATTTTTCAATAGTTAAAGCACAAAATAATGTGTAATAATGTGTGGGTTAAACCCCCTATGAAGAACATTCATGGGGGGCCCGCAGTGAATCCTTGTACCCAGGGCCCAGAATTTGGTGCGACGCCCCTATACGGTAGTTACTTCACAGATAAAATTATTACAAAGCATACTGTCAAAGGGTACAAATTAAACCAAATTAACCCTAACCCATTCAGAGGGTGCAAATTAAACCAAATTGACCCTAACCCACGCTGCGAGCTTGTAGATCTGTTTTTTTTTTTTTTTTTTTTACATTGTGAAAATGTGCGCAAATCTTTGAATATATGTATTTTTTAAGCGAACATTTGTAACTCAAATTTTGATTCTGGGGGGTCCCTGGATCTAAATATTTTGAGATGGGGGTCCGTGGCCAAATAAATACATATCATTTTGGGGGTCCTTCACATGAAAAAGTTTGAGCACCACTGACATAGAAATGTAGGGTTTTTCAAAAAACCTTAGAAGGATTTGAAATATTTAAATACTTGGACAAATTTTCATGATTTAAAAAATAATTAGCAGATATACAAACTCGCAGCGCGGAACTTGGTGCCGTGCTGTGAGCTTGTATATCTGCTATTTTTCAATAGTTAAATCACAAAATAATGTGTAATAATGCGTGGGTTAAACCCCCTATGAAGAACATTCATGGGGGGCCTGCAAACCAAATTGACCCTAACCTAACTGTTACTAGGGCCCAAGGTGGAGGAGCCTTAATTATTTTATACTTTATCTATTGAAAAATAGCAGATACACAACCTCAGAGCACGGCACCGAATGCCGCGCTGCAAGCTTGTAGATCTGCTATTTTTTTAAACGTTGTGAAAATGTGTGCAAATCTTTGAATATATGTATTTTTTAAGTGAACATTTGTAACTCAAACTTTGCTTCTGGGGGGTCCCTGGAACTAATTATTTTGAGATGGGGGTCCGTGGCCAAATACGTATCATTTTGGGGGTCCTTCACATGAAAAGGTTTGAGCACCACTGACATAGAAACGTAGGTTTTTTTTCAAAAAACCTTAGAAGGATTTGAAATATTCAAATACTTGCACAAACTTTCATGATAAAAAAAATAGCAGGTCTACAAGCTCACAGCGCGGAACTCGGCGCCACGCTGTGAGCTTGTATATCTGCTATTTTTCAATAGTTAAAGCACAAAATATTGTGTAATAATGCGTGGGTTAAACCCCCTATGAAGAACATTCATGGGGGGCCTGCAAACCAAATTGACCCTAACCTAACTGTTACTAGGGCCCAAGGTGGAGGAGCCTTAATTATTTTATACTTTAGCTATTGAAAAATAGCAGATCTACAAGCTCACAGCGCGGCACCAAATGCTGCGCTGCAAGCTTGTAGATCTGCTATTTTTTTAAACATTGTGAAATGTGTGCAAATCTTTGAATATATGTATTTTTTAAACGAACATTTTTAACTCAAAGTTTGATTCTGGGGGGTCCCTGGAACTAAATATTTTGACACGGGGGTCCGTGGCCAAATAAATACATATCATTTTGGGGGTCCTTCACATGAAAATGTTTGAGCACCACTGACATAGAAACGTAGGGTTTTTCAAAAAACCTTAGAAGGATTTGAAATATTCAAATACTAGCACATACTTTCATGGTTAAAAAAAGATAGCAGATCTACAAACTCGCAGCGCGGAACTCGGTGCCGCGCTGTGAGCTTGTGTATCTGCTATTTTTCAATAGTTAAAGCACAAAATAATGTGTAATAATGCGTGGGTTAAACCCCCTATGAAGAACATTCATGGGGGGCCCGCAGTGAATCCTTGTACCCTGGGCCCAGAATTTGGTGTGACGCCCCTATACGGTAGTTACTTCACAGATAAAATTATTACAAAACATACTGTCAAAGGGTACAAATTAAACCAAATTGAAACTAACCCATTTGTCAGAGGGTGCAAATTAAACCAAATTGATCCTAACCTATTTGTAACTGTCAGAGGGTACACATTAA
The DNA here is from genome assembly GCF_963921795.1 of Nannobrachium achirus. Taxonomy (NCBI): domain Eukaryota; kingdom Metazoa; phylum Chordata; class Actinopteri; order Myctophiformes; family Myctophidae; genus Nannobrachium; species Nannobrachium achirus. The sequence goes on along the minus strand of NC_137831.1, from coordinate 40,900,586 downwards.
ACTAAATTGACCCTAACCTAACTGAGTTACTTGGGCCAAAGGTGAAGGGGCCTGTAATTATTTCATACCTTAGCTATTGAAAAATAGCAGATCTACAAGCTCACAGTGCGGCACCAAATGCTGCAATGACGAGCTTGTAGATCTGCTATTTTTTTAAACATCGTGAAAATGTGTGTAAATCTTTGAATATGTATTTTTTAAACAATTTTTTTCAACTCAAAGTTTGATTCTGGGGGGTCCCTGGAACTAAATATTTTGAGACGGGGGTCCGTGGCCAAATAAATACATATCATTTTGGGGGTCCTTCACATGAAAAGGTTTGAGCACCACTGACATAGAAACATAGGGTTTTTCAAAAAACCTTAGAAGGATTTGAAATATTCAAATACTAGCACAAACTTTCACGATTAAAAAAAAATAGCAGATCTACAAACTCGCAGCGCGGAACTCGGTGCCGCACTGTGAGCTTGTATATCTGCTATTTTTCAATAGTTAAAGCACAAAATAATGTGTAATAATGCGTGGGTTAAACCCCCTATGAAGAACATTCATGGGGGGCCCGCAGTGAATCCTTGTACCCTGGGCCCAGAATTTGGTGCGACGCCCCTATACGGTAGTTACTTTACAGATAAAATTATTACAAAACATATACTGTCAAAGGGTACAAATTAAACCAAATTGATCCCAACCTATCTGTAAATGTCAGAGGGTACACATTAAAACAAATGGAAACATTTGACAGAGGGTGCAAATTAAACCAAATTGATCCTGAGCCATTTCTTTACTGTCAGAGGGTGCAAATAAAACCAAATGGATCGCAACCTATTTGTAACTGTAAGAGGGTACAAATCAAATGGATTGCAACTGTCAGAGGGTGCAAATGAAACCAAATTGACCCTAACCCATCTATCAGAGGGTGCACATTAAACCAAATGGACCCTAACACATTTGTCAGAGGGTATAAATTAAACCAAATTCATCCTAACCTATTTGTAAATGTCAGAGGGTGCAAATTAAACCAAATGGACCCTAACGCATTTGTAAGAGGGTACAAATTAAACCAAATTGATCCTAACCCATTTGTCAGAGGGTGCAAATTAAACCAAATTGACCCTAACCCATTTTGTCAGAGGGTTTTGTAACCCTAACTCCTAACCACCTCATCATCGTTGTCATGGTAACCCTAACCTAACCCTCCTCCTCCTCCTCCTGCTGCTCCTCTCTCTGACACAGAGACACTGAGTCGTCTTTAAAACCCAACCTGAACCCAGCATAGAGTGGTTCAGTGAACCTGGACTGGTAGGTGTGTAAGTGTGTCAGTGAGTCAGACAACACTCTGTAGAAGGACAGAGTGCCGGCAGGACAGTCCAAATACACTCCTACTCTGTTGGAGCCAGAGGAGCTGTCAAGGAGGGCAGTGAGCTTGTTATTGTGCCACACTCTGTAACTGTTATCATCACCCTTACAACCCAGACACCAGGACTTGTTATTCTGTCCAAACTCACAGTCATCACCAATACCCTGTCTTTTGATTGATCTGTATGACACTGCTATCTCAACATATCTACCACTCCACTCCACCTCCCAGTAAGATCGTCCAATCAGACTCTCTCTACACATCACCTGGTCCCAGTATTTAAATCTGTCTGGGTGATCAGGATACTTCTGATCCTCTCCCACATTGGTCACCTTCCTGTTGCTGTCAGACAGAGAGAGGGCTCTGTATGCCGTGTTTGGATCCAGTGTGAGTTCACACGCACCTGATGAGAGAACGAGATGCAACACAACAACAGTTTACAAACAAATACAACGTAATAATGACGTACAGATGTTATTATTAATAATAATTCTGTTTTTTGTTTTGTATTTAATTTTTCTCACAAACAGGAAGACTGTCCTCCACAGGATGCATGAGATACACAACACAAAGCCGACTGTACTGTAATAATTTAGTTTTGTATTTAATTTTTCTCATTTTTCCCAACAAATTATTAAAAATAAATGAAAAGGTTATTGAGAAAACACGGTCTGCTCACGTATTAGGAGGGTAGTATGAGTTACCAGAAAAGAAAATGGGTTTCAATGAATCTATCATGGTTAAAATGGAGTTTGAAGTTACAATGGGTGTGTATGTGGAGAGGCCCTGAGCCTGCAACATTTACATCAAATATGTAAATACTGAATATAGTAAATTAAAAACTGTCCAGGGTGTTCATAAAAGAGCCTGATTAGATGATGAAGTGACCAAACGTTCCCTTTAAGCTGTTCAAAAATAGCCGATCTACAAGCTCACAGATCGTCATACCGCGATGCTCTGTGAGCTTGTAGATCTGCTATATTTTATTTTGTTTTTTTTATGTTTTCACCCAGAAAATGTAGAACTACCTTCTGTAAATTGTCATCATTTTCCATATTACAGTACATGTCACACCGTATAATCCTCAGTGTTAATTTAACTCTAAAAAGTAGCCTATGAATATTATGCTAACCCATTTTTAACTATGAGAGGGTAAAATGGAACCAAATGGGCCCTAACCCATAACTGGGAGGGTACACATTTTACCAAATGCACACTAACCCATTTACTTGAGTGTACAAAAGTAACCAAATGATGCAAACCCATTTGTAACTCTAAATGGGTACAAATTGAACCAAATGTGTACAAAAGTAACCAAATGATGCAAACCCATTTGTAACTCTAAATAGGTACAAATTGAACCAAATGGACCCTCACCCGTTTGTAACTGACAGAGGGTACAATTTGAACCAAATGGACCCTAATCCTTTTGTAACTTTGAGAGAGTACAAATGGGACCAAAATGATCCTAACCAATTCATGACTCTATAAGAGGGTACAAATTTAACCGAATGGACCTAAACCCGTTTGTAACTACCAGAGGGTACAAATTGAACCGAATGGACCCTAACCCGTTTGTAACTACAAGAGGGTAAAAATTGAACCAAATGGACCCCAAGAGGGTGCAAATGGAAGAGGGCCCACTGGCCAAAGCTGGAACAGCAGGCGGGGGGACTACATGCATGAGCATACGAGTTCAATGACGTTGAGTGTCGTTTGTGTCTCGATGTAACACATTTTGGCACATCCAGATCCACATCCAGATTGGCACATCCATTTCAATTCAACTTGCATTGAAATTAATAGCTGGGGGGCGGGGCTATCTGCTCTCTATTATACTCTATGGCTGTAACCCATATTATCAGGGGTGTCACAAGGGGGGAGAGGGACTAGGTTACTAGGGCCCAAGGTGGAGGGGGCCTTAATTATTTTATACTTTAGCTATTGGAAAATAGCAGATATACAAGCTCACAGCGTGGCACCGAGTACCGCGCTGCAACCTCGTAGAAAGTTGTAGAAAAATGTGTGCAAATCTTTGAATATATGTGTTTTTTAAGCGAACATTTGTAACTCAAATTTTGCTTTTGGGGGTCCTTGGAACTAATTATTTTGAGATGGGGGGTCCGTGGCCAAATACGTATCATATTGGGGCTCCTTCACATGAAAACGTTTGAGCACCACTCGCATAGAAACATAGATTTTTCAACAAACCGTAGAAGGATTTGAAATATTCAAAGACTTGCACAAATTTTCAAGATAAAAAAAAAAAATAGCAGATCTAAAAGCTTGCAGCGCGGAACTCAATGCCGCGCTGTGAGCTTTTATATCTGCTATTTTCAATAGTTAAAGCACAAAATAATGCGTAATAATGTGTTCCCAGTCTAAATGGGTTAAACCCCCTCCCCTTATGAAGTACATTCATGGGGGCCGGCAGTGAATCCTTGTACCCAGCAGGGCCCAGAATTTTGTGGGACACCCCTGCATTTTATTATATGGATTATAAATCTCAGTGGGTACAAATGGAACACAGGCCATTCATAATTCTGAACCTCCTATTTGTAACTGTCAGAGGGTACAAATTAAACAAAATTGATCATAACACCTAACCACATCATCGTCGTCGTCGTCGTTGTAACCCGAACCTAACCTAGAACCAAATGGACCCTAACTCATTCATAACTCACAATGTCTGCGTGTGGATTTTGTGGATTTTATTCACACATTACTTAATTAAAACTGATGTTTGTGTCATGAGTTCATCTATACAGCAAATATGAATATAACGCAGCGATAAACAAAAACATTTTCTGAACAAATTTGAGTTTTTACCATGAATAAAACCAACCTGTATGAATGACACATCACCACATTAAGAGTTAGATGAGAAATAAGCATGTCACATTTGACCTTGAGAGGGTACAAGTGTAACCAAATGAACCCTATCTCATATGCAGTGGTGGAAAGTAACTGAACACAAGTACTGTATGTATAATATGGAAGTACGTTTACTTTACTTGGGTAGGCCTACTCCCATTTTACTTCATAGGTTTTTTATTTTAAATGTTAAATAACTTTATTTATTATTTGCATTTACATAAATAATTAAAAACATTAATTAACCACTTCAGCAGTATTTTACTCTCCTTCTGAGCATCAGTGAAGCCTTTGACCTCTGTTAATTCACAGCAGTATTTGTAAATAGCAGATTTAAATATTTAACCAAAGAAAAAACACTGTTTTAGTAATACATAAATAAATAGATGAATAAATAAATATAATGTTATTTGTTTTGCTTTTACTCCACTATGTCTCAGGGTAAAATATTGTAATTTACTGCATTGCAATTATTTCAAAACTTTAGTTAGGCCTACAAGTTACTTTGTAGAATTTTATAGAAGAAACACACATCCCCCCCCCTCCTCCTCCTCCAGTTTGGGAAGCAATGCTATGAGCATAGCAGTGGCATTATGAATGTGTCCACGGATTCCAATAGCAAAGAATTTAGTTTATTGCTTAAATGTATGAATATTATATATTCAAATATTTGAACAGATTTCAGAAATAGCAGATCTACAAGCTCCTAGTGTGTCACTTGGTGCCACGCTGTGAGCTTGTATATCTGCTATTTTTTAATAGCCAAAGTATAAAACGTGGTTGAATTGAGTGTGATGCTACATTCACTTATCTTTCTGGGGACCCCCTGGTACTCCCCCAAGGACCCCTGGGGGTCCCTGGAACCCACTTTGAGTACCAATGTGCTATTATACGGCTTAAAAATAAAATGACACAGATGCTTTCCTGGTTTTAATGGGCACATTCAACTAATACAAATCAAAGCAGATTGAGCACATTCCATTTTAACTCAGTGCTCAGTTGCCCATTTACCCATTAAGGCCCGGAAAGCCTATGAAACCGAGAAGCATCTGTGAAATCTTTTACATTTTATACATATTTGACGATTTTCAGTCAAGTTAGGTTAGGATTCAAACTAGGCCTCTGGTCCAAGTGGGTTAATTCACTATGACATTGTTTATGAATTTTAATTGGATAAGCTTGATTACATCAAACAAACCAGCCCCTTAGAACCAATATAACCATAGACACTTACAGATATATTTTCGTCCTTGCCTTACCCCTTATCCCTAAACGTCTTTGCCTTTTTTTTACTATGTTTGAAAAATATTTCAAAATACTTCAAATAGCCGATCTACACCAACACATTGTGAGCTTGTAGATCAACTATTTGAAATATTTTTTCTCAAATTAGTAAAAAATGGCAAAAGAGTTTACGGATAAGGGGTAAGGCATGGACAACAATAGGGTCTCTACTCTCATAGAATACAAGCCGCTCGCCAAAAAAAGGCAGATATTTCGCCAGGTGCTCGCACAACTTTCGCCCGACTTTTGCCCAGGAATTACCCATTCGTATTCTTATTGAGTGATGTACAGTAAAACTCCAGGCGAACGGACACCTTCCAGACGAACGGACAACACATAATGATCGGCGAACGGCCAGGCAGGGGAACAGACTTGTTACCGCCTATATACTTAATCATGGAGATTCATCATACGCTGCCTGGATATCAGTCTGGACTGGTTTACGTTTCATTCTCTACAGAAATGTGTTGATGTTAAAAAGAAATTGTACTTTGTAATTTGTACTTTTGTAAAATACCACAATTCAGTGTAATACTACTGATCTGAGAGTGTACAAATGGAACCACTTGGAACCTATAACCCATTTTTACTTTTACTGTGAAGCTGTGTTTCACCCTCAAGCCTATTAGGCTACTGTGTTGTATGACGGCAGAATGTGTTGCTTCTCAATTTCTTACTGCATGCTCATTGGCTCATAACATTCAATCTTTAGATATCAACATTTGGTATTGAATGATGGGGGATTTTTCAGTAATCGAGATATTGAATCTGTTCAATGAATGACTGTCATCTGGTGGGAGAACAAGATACAATACAGCACCAGTTTACAAAGTATAAATAATATGATATCCTAACCTACGTCCTACAACCCTATGCTACCATTCCTACTACTTTCCTACAATTAACTGAAACCTCTGACTGGGTGTAATCGCTGGATATGTGCTGTTTCGATTCAATGAATAAAACAGAATACACACTTACTTAATGTGCACGTGCTCAAACCTGGTGTCAGCCAACACTCTCCAGCATGGTGAACACTGTGGGAGAGGGAGAAATATAGTCAGGCCTGTATTTTCACTTTGACAATAAAACAATATGATAAGGATTTCACTCCATTAAACATTAAACAATACTATACTGTACACAATCACAGTTATAGTGTACTGTAAACCTACTAGAGCATATTGACACTGAGTGGAATCAAGTGCCTCCATACCTAAGCGTCTCAAGGCTGCAGTGAGGATCCTTCTGTCTAGCAGACAGTAGCGCCACTCCTGGCTCTCCTGGATGGTTGTAGCTGATGTTCAAAGCTTTCAAATGGGAGGGGTTGGAGGTCAGAGCTGAGTCGAGGGAAGAACAGCCTTTTTCTGTGACCCCACAGCCTGACAAACTACACGCGCACGCGCGCGCGCGCGTGCACACACACACACACACACACACACACACACACACACACACACACACACACACACACACACACACACACACACAGTTACCTAATGTATGACAAACATAATTATGCACACATACATACATGTACATACTGTAAGGTGCAGTGCACACATACTGTACAAATATGCATATAATATTTAAAGTAAGACCCATGCACACAGAAGAAGTACCTCAGTGTGTCATGATGAATGTACATGTTATTTATTTCATTTTATTTGCCTTTGTCTTTACTACAGTTATACGTCTTAATTATCTTCTTTTAGTGTTATTATTGCTGCTGAAATAATGAGGAATTGGCAGGAACCAAAACCACTATTATGAAATATAACAATATACACCTTTAATCTTTAATTGATTTCACCTTGAGTACATAAACACTGCCTTCTCTACACTGACATGTTCACTATGATGGCTGTGTATTTGCTTGTAGTGTAGCACTCAATGGTCTTCTTTTTTACATTAGACCTATTTCCTGTTGTGTGGTGTGGTATATTGTACTGTGTTGTGTTTTGTGTGTATTGCAGTGTGTTGTGTATTGTGCAAATTGTGTCTGTGCCCTGCAGTCTAATACTACCAACATTCAATCATAAAATGTTATCACACGATATTGAATCTAACTAGTTATTATCAGTGCACCTAGTTACTAACCTGAGAGTTTCCAGTATACAGTGCTTACACGCCAGTCCAGCAGAGAGCAGATCCACTCCGCTATCCTGTAGATCGTTGTTACTGAGGTCGATCTCTCTCAAACTCAAACTGGAGCTGAGAACTGACGATAACTCCTTACAGCATCTCTCTGAAAGGTTACAGCCACTCAGCCTGGAGAAAAAAAGAATGATAATTGTATTTTATGTTTTATACACACATGTATGGCTGTACACACAAACATAATTATGCACACATATACTGTATGTATGTGTCTATGAAGTTAACATTATTCTTAACATTATCATAGACTGTATAAAAGATATGGACAAAGCGACGCCATAGCGCAAATGAAACAATATGGGTCCTTGGCATGGGTGTCGCCATCATAGATTGAAATGCGATCAGAGGAGGCTATTGGCCACAGATATAAAAAGCTGGATACCTTGTCCACCCGCTGCAGTTGATTGGAGCGACCCGTCCAACTTGGTGGGCACAAAAGAGGAAGTGTCAAGGGCAGGCTGCCACTCAAAAACACTACTGGCCAATCACAATGCGTCTTTTCCGGGACTTTTCCATTCAAACCTGCCTACCGACCTTACACACACAGAAGAATTCCAAGCCTGTCAATCAAAAATGCCCACCAAGGCGAGACGGGTACCAGAGAGCCGGAAGAGGCGTCTACCTTTTTATGTCTGTGCTATTGGCTGCCAACGGTCACGTGCAAGCGCAGGGATACATGGGAGAATGTGGTCGAAGCCTCCCGAAATACAGCACACGAAGTAGAACTAGCGGCCAATCATAGGAAGTTTTAGTTCCGTATTGGGCTCATTTTAAATCGGCGGAACTATGCCCCTGGTCGTAATGCCAGATTTTACTCTTGGTTGCATGCTGAAAATAGCCGATCTACAAGCTCACAACGTTGTGAGCTTGTAGTTCAGAGTGCAACACCAGAGCGCGACCAAACTTAAGATGACTTGTCTTTTAGTTCCACTGGATCTATCCTGCACTAGTCCCTCCCTATCATTTTAATATAGTTTTTATTTGTTGAGGAAATTGTCGATATGTTTAGTCTTAGATTTAGTCATCATAGCTTAGTTTTAACTTTGCTTTAATTTTGTTTTTGGTCAGTGACAAGTGACAACAAGTACTGTAGTCGACAAACATTTTTCATCTTAGTTTTAGTCATTGAAAAGTAAGACCCATGCACACGGAATCCATACCAATGTGAAGACACATGTGACGCATGATCTGGGCTGATTGCCCCAGGAAATGTGCCAATCTCAACCCAAAACAATGGTAATTACCTCAGAGTATGTTATGATCGATGAATCTCAGCACACATATGTGATCATAAAATTCGATCATGTGATAAAGAATCGAATTAGTTATTATCAGTGCACCTAGTTACTAACCTGAGAGTTTCCAGTATACAGTGCCTACTCGCCAGTCCAGCAGAGAGCAGATCCACGCCACTATCCTGTAGATCGTTGTTACTGAGGTCAATCTCTCTCAAACTCAAGCTGGAGCTGAGAACTGACGATAACTCCTTACAACATCTCTCTGAAAGGTTACAGCCACTCAGCCTGGAGAAAAAAAGAATGATAATTGTATTTTATTTTCTATTGAAATGAAATAACATAATCTTGAATCTAACCAGTTAATATCAGTGCACACACACACACACACACACACACACGCACACACACGCACAAGCACATGCATACCTCAGCACAAACATCTGTGTGATGATAAAATATGATCACGTGATATTGAAACTAACTAGTTGAAACTAACAGTTCATATCAGTGCACAAACACACGCACAAACACACGCACACATAAAATACATGCATATACGCTCATATACACATATTGCAGTGCAGTGCACCAGTGTTAAAGAGGTGGTGCCATAGTTTTGTACTTTTTCTGTTTTGTATGTGTCTATGAAGTTAACATTATTCTAATGGGCCACCAGGTGGGGTTAATGTGCAGATTTGTTTTCCTTGTGTATTTGTGTTTACTTCCTGAAAGCTGAAAGCCTCTGAGTCAAGTTGACACAGATTAAATGACATCCTATAATCACGCATTGAATCTAACTATTTATTATCAGTGCACCTACTTACTGACCTGAGAGTTTCCAGTATACAGTGCTTACTCGCCAGTCCACCATAAAGCAGATCCACGCCACTATCTTGTAGATCGTTGTTAGTGAGGTCAATTTCTCTCAAACTGAAGCTGGAGCTGAGAACTGACGATAACTCCTTACAGCATCTCTCTGAAAGGTTACAGCCACTCAGCCTGAAGAAAAAATAACAGAAATAAAAAAAACATTATTGTATTGTATTTTATTTTCTATTAAAATAAAACAACATAATCTTGAATCTAACCACTCATTGTCAATGCACTTACAGAGCTGTCTTGGAGGCTTTGACCACTGGCAACAGCCTCAGAAGACACTCCTCTGTAGCAGAGTATTTCTTCAGGTCAAACACGTCCAGTTCCTTTTCTGATGACAGCAAGATGTAGACCAGAGCTGACCACTGAGCAGGAGAGAGCTTGTCTGTGGAGAGACTTCCTGAACTCATGGACTGTTGGATCTCCTCCACTAGAGAATGGTCATTCAGCTCGTTTAGACAGTGGATTAGATTGATGCTCTTCTCTTGAGAGGGATTCTTCCTGATCATCTTCTTGATGTACTCAATGGTCTTCTTATTGGCCTTGGACCTATTTCCGGTCTTCACATCAAGCAGTCGTCGTAAGAGAGTCTGATTGGACTCCAATGAGAGGCCCAGCAGAAAACGGAGGAACAAATCCAAGTGTCCATTGCGACTCTCTAAGGACTTGTCTACAGCACACTGGTAGAAGTCAAATTCCTTGTCTCTGAATGGATTTGGCAACTTGGAGGTTGCTTTTGGTTTTCTCAGTACGTTGTCACCATTGTTGATGAATGACACATAGGCATAAAGAGCGGCCAGAAACTCTTGAACACTCAGATGGACAAAGCAGAACACCTGGTCCTCGTATAGCCCATACTCCTCTTTCACGATCTGTGTGAAAACTCCTGAGCACACAGCGGCATCTCTGATATCAATGCCATACTTTTTCAGGTCTTCTTCACTGAAGATCAGGTTGCCATTTTCCAGCTGGTCAAAGGCCATTTTTCCAAGAGACAGAATGACATTGCTGTTCTGTTTACTGCTGGTATACTTTTCATCTTTCTTTTTGGATTGATCCACTGTGAAGTGGATGAACATCGCAGCCAGGGTGTTAGGTCCTTTCTCATCCTGTTCTCCTTCTCTTAGCGCATTCTCCAGAACGGAAGCAATAATGGAACAGAAGACTGGGATGTGACACAAGATGTAGAGGCTTAGTGATTTCTTGATTTGTGAGAAGATTGTTTTGGCCACATCCTTATCACTGAATCTCTTCATGAAATACGCTTCCTTTTGAGCATCAGAGAAGCCTTTGACCTCTGTCGTCCTGTCAACATAATCAGTCGGTATCTGATCGGCTGCAGCAGGTCGAGTGGTTATCCAGAGTTTAGCAGAGGGTAGCAGGTCCCCCCTTATGAGATTTGTCAGCAACACGTCCAAGGGGGCCGGCTTTGTGACATCGGTCAAGATCTCATTGTCCTCGAATTTTAAAGGAATCCGACTTTCATCCAGTCCATCAAGGGTGATCATAACTCCGGACCCGTCGGGGCCACAGATTTCTTCCATCTTGGTTTCACCAAAGTACTGATGAAGGAGCTCCATCAAGCTGAAAACCTTGTCCTTCTTCTTATTCAGCTCTCGGAAAGTGAATGGAATCATGAAGAGGACATCCTGGTCGGCTTTGTCTTCTGCCCAGTCCAGAGCACGCTTATTTGCTAAGACTGTTTTACCAATGCCAGCCACTCCTTTCGTCATCACTGTTCTTATTGGGCCCTTTTCTCCAGGTAAGGTTTTGAACATGTCCTCCATGCTGATGATCTTGTCTGGTTCTGCTGGTTGCATGGATCCTGGTGCAATCTGTCTGACTTCATGTTCTTTATTGACCTCGCCACTCCCACCCTTTGTGATGTAGATGTCTGAGAAAATGTCATTCAGAAATGTTTTTTTCCCTTGTTTTGTAGACAAAACCTGAAACTTCTTCCTCAGTCTAGACTTGAATCGTTGTTGATACACAGCAGGAGGAGTTGCTAAAGGACAAAAGAGCAAAATACATCATTGAGGGCATGTTATGGTAATTATAGAACACAAATGAGAAGGGTTGGTGATTCTCAAGTTAACCACTTAAACTCTATAGTTGAACATTTCCACATGGCCTTGCAATTTATTTGACCTGATTCCAGAGGGCTAAACTAAATATAGCTTTGCTGAAAATAGATGGAAACTCACAACGCATCACAGTGGTGATGCTGTGCGGTGTGAGCTTCTAGATTGGTTATTTTTTGCTGAATGTTCAACTCATAAGGGTAGTGCTAGACATATCAGAACTGATCAAATTTAGATTGCTTTCACCCCCCACCCCCCCAATCATCAAGAAGACTATAGGAAAATATCCCTAAGCAATAACAAGTGACAATCTACTACACTCCCAGTGTTTATTGTACAGTTTTTCAAATGTTATCATGTGCTGCCATCACTTTGTGATATTGTGATGAAATGCTGTAAATTAAAACGTTCTTACTGCTCTCGGCAGGCTTGTTAGCTTCGGATGGCTGTGCAGATCCTGCATATGGAGAAGACGATAATGATAATGAAACTCAGTGAGTGGACATTATGGCATTATGCCAATATGACATTCATATCTTTACAGTAGAAAATATCACAATAGCCTACATTGTTCCTCTTGTGGAGCAGACTAAAATATGTACCTCTGTCTCCGTCTGATGAGGAGCTGACATTGATGTTGATGTTGACAGAACCACCAATGTGACCAGAGATGTTAGGAGACATCACTATGCCTCCACTCTGGGCGTTGACTTGAGCTGGAGGAACTGCAGGTAACACTGAAGGACCTGCACAATACAATCATCAGTGTTAATAACATTTGCTGAGTGTAAAAATTATCCCATCAAATGTTACAAACTTTCAGAGACAACAAGTAAATGCAATAACTTCAGTTTTACATGACTAACACAAATTAATGCACTTTGTAAAATCAGAGGATTTAAAACAACTTCTGGGCTGATAAAATACACATACAGACATTGAACAAGGGACACACACATTCATATGAATCCATGTAACTTATGTAGCTATACAGCATTTTTGAATAATTCATTTAACTGTTCCTGAAAGAAAATCAAACTCTTTCTTATAATAATGTGTCACAGCAGTCAGTAGTGTCACTAGGCTTATTTTCTTTTAAACATAAGATAGGGTAATGTATTCTTTCTTTTCAAATGCCATTGTTACCTGGACAGTCCTCATCTGACTTAACAGGAAGTTGAAGTTGCTCCATTGTGTTCAGGATCACGTGTCTTCACTCTGTCACCCATTGATACACATTTACATTTACTCAATTGATCTCTTAGACATAATATAAAGGGGAAATAAATAGATATAATATATACAGGATAAAAAGCCATAAACAGTCACTCACTGTTTCCATTGGCATGATGTTTATTGTAGTAGGTCAGGTGGTGTAGTTCTACAATATTTCCACTAGATGGTGCACATTGTCTACATTGAATAAGAAAGATACAAATAGTGAAAGATCAAACAAAGTTATTTTTTAAAGTAGAAATATGGATTGTTGTTGAAGGGGGTTGTGTAACATGGTGCCTCTTTGTTCCTGAAGCACTTCATATTTATATTTCAAAACCGTTCAGTCATTAAATAAAAGCCTTTAAAGAAAATAACAGATCACAACTCACAATGTGAGGCGTTGCGAGCTTGCAGATCTGCTATTTTCACTATTACTGATTGACTGCTTGTTGAACATTTTTGGAAAACATTTTGCTAAATTCCACCAGGAGCGTTGCATTGTGTTACCACCATCGCTTCCTTTAACTTGATGTTCCACCTGCTCCTGCACTTTTTTTCAGAGAAGGCACAATATTTATGGATTCATGCAGCTACAGCTTAATGTGGCCACATTGAGTGGTGCTAGTCGTTTTAATAAATGTATCTCTACTTTATATGCTGTACTTAAAGGACCAGTTCAACCATTTCCAAACTATCCTCATATACTGTTATTTGTCCTAATGCTCATTGTAAGATGGCATGGCACCCTTTTTGTCTTTTCACTCTGTCTCTGAGGAAGGATGTGGACAGTTCTGAAACCCAGGGCCGGTTCCTGGCATAAGCAAGGGCCACAACCACTAAGGGCAGCCACATCACAGGGAGAAGGTGTCATTCAAAGATGCCCGTATCTGGCCGTATCCAAAAAGAAGAAACAAAGAGAAAACAAAAAACAAAAACACAAACATTTTCAGTGGGGGAGCCACCGAAAATAATCCCCCTCTCAATTACTGACTTGCTACTGAGCTAAAACTATTCAGTAATAGAGAGGGGGATCTATTCCCTCCCACAGGGAAGACATTCTGGGATCTCTGAGGTGTGATTTCTGACAGCAGCCCCAGCAGGGGGCTCACAAATACTAATGTTGGTACATTTTGGGCTGCTGAGCAGGAGATGGAGTTTATGGAGAGATTTAATTTAGTCTACACAACCGTAAACCTTATTTTTTGCGCAGTTAACCTATGCTAGCCAACAACGTTTTACTCCAATACAATTATTTGACACCTTTAGTTTATGCGTATTTGATCATTAATAGCATACAAAAACATCCATTAAACATTTAAATCCTGTTTTAAATGTTGGCCATTTGAGAATAGACAATCTCCAGTGCAATGTGTCCTGGGCTTGTAGATCTGCTATTTTTGAGAAGGTTTGCAACTTTGGTGGCCTATATCTTTGACAAATGTGATTATTTTAACTTTGGTACTTCCACATTACAAGGACACTTTCTGGCCCCAGTGTGTGCTTGGACTTAATGCAAGTACACACTCATCAGCTCATGCATCATTCACTACATTTTAAAGCGCTGCAAACTTGTAGATCTGCTATTTTTGAAAAGTTGTGAAAATGTGTGCAAATCTTTGAATATATGTATTTTTTAAGCGAACAATTGCAACTAAGATTTTGCTTCTGGGACGTCCCTGGAACTTTTTGAGATGGGGGTCTGTGGCCAAATACATATCATTTGGGGGGTCCTTCACGTGAAAAGGTTTGAGCACCACTGACATAGAATTAGAAACACAGAAGTATTTGAAATATTCAAAGACTTGTACAAATTTTCACCATTTAAAAAAAATAGCAGATCTACAAGCTCGCAGCGCGGCACCGAGTGCTTGAGAGCTTGTATGTCTGCTATTTTTCAATAATTAAAGCACAAAATAATGCGAAATAATGCGTTGGGAGAGTGTTTTCTGCTGGTGTTTCAGTCCGAGTGTATCAAAGGGTGCGTTTGGAAATGCGCACCGGGTGTGTGCTCAGTGTAGAGTGCCTAAACCTAACCCTAATCCTAACCCTAACCTCAGTAAAACTAATCCCAACCCTAACCCCGGGGCCTAACCTCAGTAAAACTATGCCTAAAACTAACCCTAACCCTAACCAGAACCGGTGCGCATTTCCGAACGCACCCTTTGATACACTCTGACTGAAACACCAGCAGAAAACACTCTCCCATAATGCGTTTCCAGTCTAAATGGGTTAAACCCCCTCCCCCCATGAAGAACATTCATGGGGGGCCTGCAGTGAATCCTTGTACCCAGGGCCCAGAATTTGGTGGGACACCCCTGGACACAGCCATGATCAAACCCAGCAATACTGGCAGTAGGCTATTTTTACATTTAAAGGGAACAATGCCTCACTTCCCTGAGGCGGACGCTGACAGAACACAACACAATGCTCCATATGGCCCCAGTGGAGCCCTGCTACAAGAACAAAACTACCACGGTGCAGGGGGGCAAGAGGGGAGTCGCCAGCTCACATGGACCACCTTGCCACTCCCCCACGTATCAGTGAAAACGGTTATACCGAGTTGCAAATAGTCGAAAACAAAGGCGACTATACAGCAGGCGTTGTAGGCGCAACGTGGAAAGGGACCTTCTGGCGTAGTACAGCCGGCTGCTACGGCGGCAGGTTGATCTATCGAGCGCTGATCATTTCCGGTTGGCGTTGTCATCTGCCGTCGCCGTACTAAGCTTAAATAGCCTACTGTCTCCTGGCACCGGACCTGCCACAGTGTAGGTGTATGAATGATCATAACACATGAGCCACTTCACAATCACATTGTCCTGTTAGGCCTATTATCTAACACATGTACAAAACACATCGGAGGCAGTCATTTCATTTCAGTCACCATTCTACCACTTAAATAGGCTACTCATTATCATTGTCATCATAGTGATCATCAAACATTACATGTGGACCGTGATTTATTCAAATCCAGACAAAGCAAAGACGCTTTGTTTTTTAACCTTCACAGTTAGCCTACTTTTAAAATTATCCTACATGAAATTAATGAAGACAATATTGATTTAAATTCAAATATGTTTCCAAATTTATGTACTGACTCTGCCAACATTTCCTCTTGTTTCCTAGATAAATGTCACATTTAATTTGACACTTGAATGGGTTACCCATAATGTTAACAGAGCAGAGGGGAGACAGCAGACAAAGAACCTGTCGCTTTTCAGTGACATCACTGTCTTTACTGCTGTGCGTTTATGAGGGCCGACTTTGAAGATCCCAACATTTTCAACTACTAGAGTGAATTCTCCAGGTTAGTATTAATCAAGAAGTCTAGCAAAACGCCAGATGGAAGAAGCAAGATGCGATGATTTCCCAAAATAAATAGCCTAATATACATGAGAGAGAAGCGTATCTGCGTATTCAAAAATCAAGGGATTTGTCTGTGATGTTTTTACCATGCGACCACTTAAATTTAAGATTTCCAATGCTAGTTATAGTTGTTGTGGGTTGTATATTGTGATGAGTTATATCACTTAAAAACTGACACATCAAACAACTGTGACACATTATTTAGAACACAAATAAAATCCCTACAACCTCAGTATTCAACCAGTGAAATTACGGTATTTTACAATGCCTCTCATAAGGATCGCATTGACATCTGCAGAACACTGTTGTCCCTTAACCGAAGTCTCACTTGTGTTTAGACAACGTTCTGAGACCAACCAAACCGCTGTTTGGTTGGTCTCTCCTCTCCGCTCTCCTCTCTCTGCTCTGGTGCAGAACAGAAGCTGTTTGACAAGTAAGGGTGCCTGTGAGGTCAAAACAGCGGTTTGGTTGGCCTCAGGACGTTGTGTAAACACAATCCAATAAAAAAATACTAACTTTGAAGCTAAAGAAATAACCGCACTTGCCTGAGGACAATCCACTGTGTTAGTTATGAGAGGGCCCACGAAATCTAGCAACAGGTGCAGCCGAAATCTAGCAACAGGGGCAGCTATGAATCGACTAAAGCAGGTATGAGGGGGTATGATAAAAGGCAGATTTAACCCTGTATGTGTTTTGGTCTGGATGCCTCCTTTAACCCCTTGAACGAAAGCATTCATTTTCAGGGGGTAAAATTCAGCAAACATAGCAGATCTACAAGCTCACAACACGTCACGCTGTGACGCATTGTGAGCTTGTTACCCCAGGGCTCCACTGGCTGCGTCGCGTTGCTCTGCGTCTTGACGGCGTCATTGACGCAGACACGTTGCCGTCCGACTGGCTCCACTGAACGTGAATGTGTTGATATTTCAATCAAAGATCATAGGATATTCGCATTATCAACTGTAGTGTAATAATTTATGCTGTGTAAAGTACCGGAAAAAATAGCAGATATACAAGCTCACAACATGTCGAGTGCATGAATCTGTCATCATGCTGTTGTGTGACTGTGTCTGAGCTTGTAGATTGGCTATTTTCGGTACACCAGTCCAGCGCAGCCACGATAATGTATAGCCTAAAAATCTGTGTTCAGACTCAGTCACTCACTACTGGCCTGTTTTTAGGAGGAAGAATTGAGAAAGTTGTTGCCTGTTGTGAACTTGTGATTAGCCTATATCATGTGGGAAGACCACTGTAATTACATAAAAAAAATATGCGAGGAACTTTGGGACATCTAGTCACCCTTGTGAATGACGTGAATGGATAGGCCTATCCAACAGCAGAAAGGCACGTACGGTATATACATTTAATATGCAATGCAATTACATTTAATCATAATTTATACATGACTGGACGTTGTGGACGCCGTCAAAAATTGAACCGGGGCAATTTTTGAGTTTGGACGCCGTCAAGGGAGCGTCCGACGCGGACGTCGACGTCGGCAGTGGAGCCACCCTTCATTGATTAAAACGGGAGCGTTCCCAACGTTGACGTTGACGCGACGCTCGACGCGCCCGGTGGAGCCGGGGGGTCAGATCAGTTATTTTAGAGACTATAGGTGTAGCCTACCATTGGCTGGAAAAGAACATATTAATAGACAAGTAAATAAAACAATAAAATAATACAGTACAAAACACAATTGACCAAAATAAGGGGAGCAACAGGAACATAATAAATGAACGTAATAAACAAACAAATAAATAATGCACCAGCCAGGGCAGGAATTTCAGGGAGGCCATGAAGGCCATGGCTGTCGTTTCCCCTCAGTTTGGCCTTGTGCCCCTCAAACCAATGGCATGACCTGAGGCCACAGTGGCCTTACTCCAGCTGACTGTACCCCTATCCCTATAAACGTCTTTGCCTTTTTTTTTATATTTTGGAAAACATTTTAAAATACTTCAAATAGCCGATCTACATCGGCAGGGGTCATCAACATGTCTGTACACGGACAAACGTTTCTGTGGCACGGACATGGACAAGTCCGTGGCACATTTAGTATTTTGGTTATCATGTGTACATAATCTATCCTAAACATTCAATAATAATAATAATAATAATAAAGCATTTGTTTGAATTATTTTGGGGACTGGTAAAGTGTCAGGATGATTAATAAGTCGTGTTGGCTACATGATTGCATCAGGTGAGGATGCAATGCAAGACAAGACAAGACAAGACATGAGTTTGGCAAAAGACAAAAGAATAAAACAATATTTGTTGATGGGTCAATGAATTGCAAAAACTATGCCGTGATAGTGAAGAAAGGGAACTTGGAAAGACTCTTTCTGACCAACCACAAATCATTTGACTGCTAGAAGGAAGTGAAGCCTTACGTATTTGTGTACCATACATGGAACTGGACGGAGCTCTGTCAAGTATTTGTCTCATCAGCAAGATGGTGAAGGAAGAGAACTTGCGGACAAACCACACATCATTTGACGAGACATTTCCAGCAGACAGAGAACTGAGAAAAATAAATAAACTAAGGAACTGAAATTTCAACCATTTAGCCAAATATGATACAGTATATATGTTCTTTTGTAAAATTATTGGACAGTTATTTTGTATGTCCGTGACAAAAATAAAATATTTATTAAAATGTCCATCACAAGCTGACATGGTGATGACCCCTGTACATCAGCATGTTGTGAGATCAGCTATTTGAAATATTCAAAAATGTTTTTCAAAATGGTAAAAAAAAGGAAAGAAAGGTTTAGTGATCTTGAACTAAACTAAACTGATATATACATTTTTAAGACTTTTTCAATGCAGTAAGTTTAACCCTTAAATTCAATTAAATTAAATTCATTATTTCAATGGACTAAAATCTTGTTTTATTTGATGGCCTTCCTGCCCTAGCATTTGGCCTTTGTGCCCTCAAAGAATGGACAACACCAAAGGCCAAGTGGCCTTGCCCCTAAAAAGACGAAATTCTAGGCCTAAAACCAGCATTAATAGACCTACATGTCGTCTGCAGCACCCCAGTCTGTGATGAAGGAAAGACGACCATTAAACATGCTGCATGCTGCTGCTGTGAGTCCTCACAAGTACTGCAAAACAGTTAACAGTTAAACAGACAAAAAGTTCGCCAAAACACCCAAACTCTTGCAAAGTGATTACACATCAACACATAGATATACATTATGATCTCGTTTTTAACAGTTTACATCGGTTATATTCTCTTAAAACAACTTTAGAAGCGAAATCTCCAGAGAGCACAAAACGAAACAAACTGAGGAAGGAGGGAGGCGGAGAGCACACACAGGTAGAAGTGAGGACTTCAAAATAAAATATGTAGGCTCCAAAAATGATCTATCAAATCAAAATAAAAGTGACAAATAACAATGTAAGGGAATTTGGTGGAATGCATTCAGTATATTTAATATACCTGCTACACCTGCTGCACCCATCGTGTAGTGTCCGACCGATTTTTGGTGAACCGATACGATCCGATAGAAGAGAGGGGGGCCCATCACCGATACAGATATACAAAAAAATATATAATATATAAAATAAATAGGCCTTTTACTCAATATGTGGATTGTGTAAAGGTTTTGAACCAATATGATTATGAAAAGGTACAGTGACAGTCATACTACAGATCCAGACAGCTGCTTTCTTAAACCAATGTCTTTATTAAATACTTTTTTTTTACTTGTCAGTCAAGGTACTGTTAACTTTTAACAATTGGCCAATTCAAATAGCCTACTCATATCTTGAAATGATCTGCTTTTTAGTTTGGAGATCGCGTTGTGACGACTTTGTCATTCACGCCGCGGCCATCGCTACACCTCCCCCTTATTAAGTGTGCCTGCCATGCAATGGCAAAACACTTATTGTAATCCGCCATACTTAAGTCAGTAAGTCGGTAATGTTCTTGCAAATTTCGGCACGTAATAACTGCCTCACAATTTACGCCATCGCAAAAAACGACGCCCAAAAACCCCATTGACTTTGAATGGGGGAAATTTCGGCACGTAATAACTGCCGCACAATTTATGCCACCCCCGCAATATATACATCAAAATGTGCAGCTCAGCCTGGAATGGGGTGCTATTACTTTTCTTTTCCGATCCGCGTTACCATGGCGACGTAATTCTCAAAAAACGATGCCCAAAAACCCCATTGACTTTAACGGGGGACTACGAAAAAAAAAATACTTTGGCGCTACATTACTCTGGCATAATTTTGCCTAGCAACATGATTTAAACGGCCAATAGGGAGGAGCTGTAATTAATTAAGCCCCCTTTAAGCCCCACTCCTATCTTCCTATTGACTGAGCATTAAAAAGGTATAACTCCAGTTTGCAGCATGGTAGGGTCTTGAAACTTGACGTGAGTACTTAGATGGCCAATAGGAATGATCTGTAATTGTTTAAGCCCCGCTGTGGCGAAAAAGAGAAAAACTTCTGGGAACCCAGATTAAAGCCCCGCCACCCTGTCTTCCTATTGGCTGGGCTTTAAACATCCATAACTCCACTTCCCAACATGTTAATGGTCTCAAACTCGGTGGGTGGTCCCACAGTCCCAACGGCTAACTGCTAATGCTAACCGCTACTTTTGCGAATGCCAAGCTGAAGATGCTAATGCTAACACATGCTAATGCTAACAAATGCTAATGCTAAAAATGCCAATGCTAACCCATGCTAATGCTAACACATGCTAATGTTAAAAATGCTAATGCTAATAAGCTAATGCAAAAAGGTTAATGGTAAAAATGCTAATGGTAAAAATTCAAATGCTAGCTAATGCTAAAAATGCTAATGTTAGAAATGCTAATGCTAAAATGCTAGCTAATGCTAAAAATGTTACAGCTAATGTAAAAAATGCTAATGCTAATGTAAAAAATGCAAATGCTAATGCTAAAATGTTAAAGCTAATGCTTAAAATGCTAATGTTAAAAATACTAATGCTGATGTTAATGTTAATGCTGAAAATGTTAATGCTAACACCAACCACTACACAAGGTTGCACACACTTAGCGAGCTGCAGGCACGGATCTGCACTGATCTCATAAATAGCCCCTATGGAATCCTCAAGACTCAAATCAGTCCCCAGGACAGAGAACTTTGACCCCTGCGATAGCTGAAATTCCTGTTTCTGTAACATGAAGCAGCTTGATATTCAAGTACTGTACATGCCGTGGACATGGCACCAGTATGTTGCAGGGACTTACCCCCAATCCAACCCAGGATGCTCAGTGCCGATTGTAGTGATGCGCGGAAGCGGGGATTGAACCCGGTATTCCCACTTGCCAGTCCAATGCACAAACAGTCGTGCTAATAGGGCTCAGCCCGATTACCAGGGCTGTTGTCGCTGGTGGTTCATGGCTGGTACTAACTGTGGGGGCTACAATCACCCCCGGATCTTTAGAGGACGCCCTCGCGCTTCACACTTCACGCCGCGGACCGCCGCACACAATGTGGACCTGTCCCTCACGCGAGGATACCACGCCCCTCATCCTGCAGACAACGCCAGATTGTAGTGATGCGCAGAAGCGGGGATTGAACCCGTGACTCTCACAGTTATTAACAACCAGGCGTCAGCAACAACAGCCCTGCTAATCGGGCTCAGCCCTATTAGCACGACTGGTTGTGCGTTGGACTGGCGAGTGGGAGTCCCGGGTTCAATCCCCGCTTCAGCGCATCACTAAACAAGCATTGGGACATTGGGTCTCATTTAGTCATTGGTTTTCAGCCCTACCCCCCCCCCCTGCCCCTTCTTTGTATATACTTACTGTTTGTTCAGACTCACTGTTTTCTTCTTTTTATCTTTCATTTTATTTTTTATTTACATATCTACTGTATAGTACTGTGTTCTATTCGTCTGTCATTCAATGTTATATGAGATACGTAAATGGTTTCCTGTGGAAATAAGCTTAGTCTTTTCATGGATCTCCTTTTAGTAGACCTTGTACCAGTGAACAGTGTTGTAAAGTAACGAAGTACAAGTACTTCGTTACTGTACTTAAGTACACATTTTGAGAATTTGTACTCTTATTTATATTTTTTCAACCCTGAACTTTTACTTTTACTTAGTTACATTTAAAAGGAAAAAATCGTACTTTTACTCTGCTACATTAAAATTGGACACCTCGTTACTCGCTACAAATCGAAAATCTTAATATCATAGCAGTCTGTCTCATACTGTATCATCTCTTCTCCCTGAGCCGGCGCTGCGGTGCGGCGCTACATGGAAACTGGTGACCCATCTTGTGCGGTGACTCCAGGGGTCGCTCTCCGAACACGGTGATCATTGTTTGTTTTGACACAAATACTGTCACAAATAAAAGTAAGGTCACCGTCTTGTGTATAACACGGGTCGGGAGGGGGATGAGAGAACTGCGCGCACATCTTCCATCCAAACGACCACAACACAGAAATGTCTTGGCTTTTCTTTCAAGGATTAGGATTTTTTTCTCTCTCTCTTTTCGCTCTCTTGCTGTCAGGCGTGCGTGCATGAGTCAAACTCTTCACGTTGTTTTTGGGACGGCAGTAAGATGTCATCGTGTGCGGTGCAGAACTCATGGTTAAAAAAGATAACAGATGAAAAAAGATCTAAAAAAGAACAGATCTGCAAGCTATAGCATCCTGTTAGTTAGATCTGTTCTTTTTAAGCATGCGCCAATGCATAAAGTATGCTGGATGTTACCTCATTACTTGTGTGATCCAGGTTGAATCCAGTCAATTTGAAGAAATAATAATCCAGCGTTTACTTTGAGGTGACAATAAGAAAGCACAGGCCTACGTTTTCATTCACAATTAACTTCTTGTCTGAAGATCCATTCTATAGCCTATTGTGTCATTTTATAGCCTAGTTTAAACTATAGGGAGCTGCTTGACTCTTTTCAGAAAAAGCGCAGACTGGAGTGAAATCTTAATTGAAATGACCTGTCACCTACATAATATGCGCAGTGAACTGGAATTATATAATTAATTATTCGGAAGCAGGTGTGTAAAGAGTCTAATCTATAAACATCTCAAATAGCTTTGGGGAACTTGGTGCCCCAGTGCTATAATGTTTTGTTCTTACTGTAGGTGTGTGTGCTTGTGCCCCTGGTATCAAGGGGTCACTGAATGTTCCAACCTGAACCTATTAATAATAAAACACTTTGAGAATTGTCAATTTTTGGTCTTAATTTTTTGTAGGCATTTTTTGGCATATTTTTTGTACTTTTACTTGTACTTTTTACTTTTACTTTTATACTTAAGTACATTTTAACACTATGTACTTTTGATACTTAAGTACATTTAATGAGAGCTACTTTCATACTTTTACTTAAGTAATAATATTATCGGTGACTTTTACTTTTACTTGATTAACTTTCAAGTGGAATATCGGTACTTTTACTTAAGTATGGGTTTCCAGTACTTTATACAACACTGCCAGTGAAATGTACCGTCATGAAACTGTACCTTTTCCTATGCAAACTTCTAATAAAGTCTTCAATCAATCAATCAATGGTATGACGCAGACAGGGATCGAACCCTGACCTCCCAGTCCAAAGGGGGACGACATGCACCCACCAACGGGGGGATGACATTTATTTACCCCATTTTAAATCAAATAAAACAAACTAGATTAATCAATGTTTGACATCATTGCATCAGTGAATTGGTTTGGCATAAATATCATACTGTGTAAGATACAACCAGGAGACATGGGATGTGTGTGTGTGTGTGTGTGTGTGTGTGTGTGTGTGTGTGTGTGTGTGTGTGTGTGTGTGTGTGTGTGTGTAGCATTTAACATTTTGAACAAGATAAGACCTGTCCCCCTCTCTCTCAAAGCACCCTGAGAAGCACAAATCCCAGCAACACAAACACACACACACACACACACACACACACACACACACACACACACACACACACACACACACACACACACACACACACACACACACACACATTCTCTAGCAAGCAATACTTTATATTGAGGTCGGGTCTATAATAATGCTTTATCATCACATTTAAAGGAGTAGTTCACCCCCAAAATGAATTGTTTTCTATTGATTAGTCATGCCATGGAGAGTAGAGTTCAATAATATTTTTATCGCATTCCTAAGACAACCCCCATTCGTTCCGGATCCGGAATCAATGGGGGTAAATTTACTCAAATCAAATTTGTGTCTTAGGAATGTGACAAAAACCTAAAAATATTTTTGAACTCTACTCTCCATGGCATGACTAATCAATAGAAAAAAAGTCATTTTGGGGGTGAACTACTCCTTTAAGTGCCCTTCAGACGATACGCGGTCACCACCTCCTAGTAATTCATTTTCAATGAGAGGCGGGCGGCTATTTCGGCCGCGCAGCGAAGTTTAGAGGCGGCGAGGCAAGCGGGCGCAGTCCCGTGAAAATCCCCACGAGCATGCTTGTTCGTGTATGCGCATGCAGGCGGTGAGAGATAGATTGTGTTCATCGTTGTGAAATACCACGTGGCGTTTACTCACTGACTGACTCTCTATACCCACCCACCAGCTTTCAGTAACAAAATGTTTTATATCCACTACTAACGCTACTCCTCCTGAACATGAAATATGGATAACATGCTAATTTCAGCAAATTATGTTTTGCCAGAGAATACATTCATTCTTTAAATGCACACAGTTGTGCCTTATATAGGGATTGGTAGGTGGCTCCCTATGGTAATATGCAAATTAGGATATGGGGAAGGTATGGGGCTTGGGATTCTGTTTGGGTTTCGATTGTAATATAGTTCAGGCCTGTTGGAAAACTCCAAATCAGTGGTTCTCAAACATTTTCATATCAAGGACCCCCAAAATGACATGTATCTGCAGACCCCCATCTGAAATATTTTCTGCCAGGGAAGTTTTCAAGATTAATCAAAATGAAAATAGCCCACCTACAAGCTCAAACTGGGTAGTAATGGTATGCATTGTGAACTTGAAGATCGGCCATTTTCAAACAAATTATAAAATTGGGTTAAAGTGGTAAAACTGTTCCTCATTTTTCTGTGGACCCCCTTGAACTTCCTAAAGAACCCCTGGGGTCCCCAGACCACACTTTGAGAACCACTGCTCTAAAGATATGATAAAGATTGTATTGTAAAATTAATCAAACTAAGAAGCGCCATTCCCACTGGGCACGACAACTATAAAGATAACTAACTAATATCGTTCATCATTGTAGAATAGTTGAACACTGCCATTCACTTGCCTCAGAACGATTCTCAAAACAATATATTTTTCATAGTTATAGTTACTAATCCTGTGCCCGGGGGTGTGCTATTTTCCCCCTCTGGCATAAGTTTAAAAGTCTCTTTACGAGCATTATTGTGGAGAGTAATTCGTCCTCCTGTTGTGTGTCAAGGTGCTGGGGCCAGGCGAGTGATGTGCTGACGGCAGACGGGCAGAGCAGCAGTGGCAGAGATGTATTGATGGGCTCACACTACTCTTTCTACATGCTGCATTCAAACCTGAAGCTATTTCTTTGTTTCTAGACGCTTCAATCGCTTCACTTTGGTCGCGCTGGTCAGCTTTAGAAAAAAACATCAGAATCAAATAGACCGTAAAAAATATGGACATGGGAACCGCCACGTGCACTGGTTTCTATCAAAGCGAAAATGAAGCTGTTTTTGCCCTAGTATGGGTGTCCGCCATCATTGTATTAATGGTTTCCAGGGCTATGGCTGCCAACAATCACGTGCAACCGCAGGGATACTTGGGAGAATGACTTGAGCTTGCCGAAAATAAAGCACACAGAGAAGAAGCATTGGATCAGAATCACCACAAGATAGCTCACGCCCCTCCTAAAGCACACTCTGCTTTAACATCAATTATAAAATTAATGGGAACATATTTTCACAAAACGCATACAGTATCATAGTGATTGAAACGAGACTTTAAACTATAGTGACAGGAACCATACAGTATTTATGCGTTTATTAAGGCAATAAAATCTAATGTAAAGTTCGGGTGAAAATGAATGGAGTCCCATGCTGCTTTTGGTACCAGAACAGCGCAAATAGCGGCCAATCCTTGGAACACTTAGTACCGTGTTTGCTTCATGTTAAATCTGGAGAACTGGCCCCCTGGTCAGAATCAAGGCGAAACACCTTGGATTTTTCCAACTTTTTTTTTTCCAACAGGTCGCCTCGACACCGAGGCGACCTGTCACGCCGTTCACCCCGCCCCATTCCTATGGTTCGCGACTAAGCGCCGCGACCATTCACGCCGTGTCCGGTCGCGCATCGTCTCGTCTTTGCATTCACTTTGTATGTAATCGTGCCGCTCGAACTATCCAGGTTTGAACGCAGCATAAAGGAAAGTTATCACGCCAGCGTGCGTGTGTTGTGCAGTTTGAAAGTGCCGGTTGTCATTCATACCGTTCTCCTCCTCCAAGAGCGGAGCGGCCTGGCACTGGATTCGCAATGGATTCCGCGGTCTGAACTGGACTGGGCGCCTCCTCACTGCTGTGGTGACACAAAAATCCCGGGTCGGAGTCACCACAGGACTGGACTGAACTGTCGGTATTTCTAACCTTGTTTTGCTCCCTTACTCCCAGTTTTATATCGAATGTTGCTTGTTTTTACATTGTTGCATTGATGATTTCAAAAGGATGCTTGCTATTTTATTGATGTATTGATGAATTGAAAAGGGTACTCTTACTGTACATGCATAATTGTTTGTATTTAGATATTGTAATGAAAGGAATATATTTGTATACAATTCATTGAGTTCACTCTGCATTGGTGCAGAGAGGTGTCCGAGTAGTAACAACTCTCACACAAAGACCTGTTACACACATGGCTTCCATTATAACGTAACTTTTCAGGAATAGAAAGCCTACAGTTTCTATTAGCTTGGATTCCCCATCGATGATGTCTCTATGGTAGACTGATTTCTGAACTGCCCACAGCCCTCCTATGAGACACTGTAGGCCTATTTCTTTTTTGACATATTAGTATTTCTTTTTGACATATTATCATGAACATTGGTGAGGACATATTATATGAAGATAGGTCGAAAAGTGGTGAAGTTGTCCTTTAACCCATTCAGGCCGGGTACACATTTTAGTGTATGGGAGGGGCTTACAGTACATGTACAGTATGTATCAACATATTTGTTTTTGTAGGCTAATTTCTGATTTGGGCCTAACTATAGGTTAACTACCGGTAAATGGGTTAAGGTGTGGAATAGGAGAATAATAACCAATTAAGACAGCACAGAACGACTATAACTTTAAGACAATCCACACAGTCAACCTCATGACATGAATGAATAGCTACAGAGAAAAAAATAAAACTACTGTAGTCCTTAAAAAATTATATAACTATTTTTAATGCGCTAGATGTGAGGGGAAAGCGTTCTGATCAAACATTTAATCTAGCCGATTTTGTAGCTACATTGGACACAATGGACAGAGCCATCAAACCCATAATGCAGCAATACTGGCAGCACCTTAAAGGAAACGTTGCCTCACTTCCCTGAGGCGGATGCTGACAGAACACAACACAACACAACGCTCCATATGGCCCCAGTTTAGCGCAGCTATAGACCAAAACCACCACGGTGTTGGTGTGTGAATGATCATAACCCATGACCCACTTCACAATCACATTGTCCCGTTAGGCAAAACACATCGGAGCCAGTCATTTCATTTTAGTCATGTCAATTCTACCACTAAAATTACTCATCGTCGTCATCATCATCAAACATTTGGATTGTGATTCATTCAAATCCAGACAAAGCAAAGCAGCTTTTTTCTTCTTTTTTACCTTCATCTGCAGAGACGTTCAAAGAAATGATGCTGCTGAGCTGATCCTCCTTCAACAATACAGAGCGTCTGACTTCAACTGTTGTCAGTAACATCCTCAAACTCCTACTGTGAAAAAAACACCCGCCTGAAAAGAAGGCTACTGACAATTTTACACATTTAAACCATAGGCTACAATTTAGGCATTAGCAGATGCTCTTAACCAAGAGCGATTTACAATAAGCAAGGACAACACTAGATAAATAGTCTAGTAATAGGATCATAGGTAAACCAAGAACCCATCATCAGTATAACAATAGAACGCCCCAAAAATCTATAATCTGTACATGAGATAAAGATAAAGCTACTTTATTGTCCATTAAATATAACATACAATTAAAAGTTGCCTTTGACACAGATCAGGCAGTCAGTATACAACAAAAAACAACAGTTTACATAGAATAGCCTACACACAAAATGCATTAAAAAAAATATGCAACTAAAATGCATTCCCATAACACAGCAGCAATGATCATGGGCTGTAGGGATAGGTGGTAGAGCTATTTAAACATGTTCTTATTTAAAATGTCCACTGCTGTGGTTAGTTGGCACACGGTCCCTTGGGTTTCTGGTAATGCTGCTCACAATTTAGCTGAATAGCCCTGCTGTAGATCACGTTTAGCACTGAGAATTGACAGATGTTGAAACCAAACTACACCTGCCTCTCTGCACCATATCTGCAGTCTTGGATGCTGATTTGTGTTGGCTGGGTACTCAACAACAAGTCACACGCACATCCACCAAGTTTTAACCACTTAATGACTGGCAGGCTACAGTTCTTGAGAGATGAGACCTTTTGTGACAGGCAAAGATTTCTCTCTCTCCCCACGGCTTTGAGAGAGAGAGCGAGAGAGAGTTTAGGCTATATTTCAAGTCAAAGATAGAATTTAATCATTGGCTGATAATAAAACTAAACTGGCACAGGGAAATGTGTGAGTATTCAACAAATTCTGTGATCTGATGATTGTGCAACAGACAAAACGAAACTGCAGCTAAATGATCTGTATGGTGTGGTGTAGAGACAAGCATGAGAGGAGAGGATGTGGTCACAGAGCAGGCTGTAACAATAATAATAATAAAACGTTATTTATATAGCACCTTTTAAAACAGTGCTTAACAACATCAAAATAACATCAACAGTGAATCATAATCATAACAATTTCAGTAACAATAAAATAAATATAAAAACAACATACAGCAATGGTAACAGTGAGAAAAGATGCACTTTGCAGTTAGGGGGTTAAAAAGGCCTTTCTATAAAAATAGGTATTAAGTTGAGATTTAAAAACATTTACTAGCAAATCTGAGGGCCACTGGCTGTTCCAGAGCGTGGGGGCCCTGACCGCAAAGGCCTTGTCGCCCTTGGTTACCCGGTTTGTAATGTAGATCATGTGATGGGAAATAACAGAAGTGAAACCTTCAACTTAACCACTTCCCTGTGCCCTGCAAAGAACACTTGAGTCTCTGCAGCCACTCTAGTCTTCTGTACTTTTGAAAAGAGTGAAGTGTTCAAAAGTACAAAGTACATTTTATTGTTGATATCAATGCTTTGCCTTTTCTAAATAAATATGTGTTTTAGTTTACTGGGTATAGAACGCAAGAAACAGATTTCTTTGGTTGATGACTATTTTCAGGAGTACGTGCATATGAGTCATGAGCCCCTAGGCACGGATGTGTACTCCCTCCTACGCACGCACGCACGCACGCACACACACACACACACACACACACACACACACACACACACACACACACACACACACACACACACACACACACACACACACACACACACACACACACAC
Source organism: Nannobrachium achirus (assembly GCF_963921795.1). Lineage (NCBI taxonomy): Eukaryota > Metazoa > Chordata > Actinopteri > Myctophiformes > Myctophidae > Nannobrachium > Nannobrachium achirus. The sequence goes on along the minus strand of NC_137831.1, from coordinate 40,870,500 downwards.
ACACACACACACACACACGTATGTAATCTAGTACAGATTCTGTACCTCAACAGGATATAGTAGCCTACATACATGCTATTGACAACAAAGAGTCTTGTGTGACCAGACTGTTGCCTCACACAATTTGCAAACACTTCCGTCATACAGCTCTGATCATGAGTAAGCGATAAACAGATGTGAAGGATGTGAAATAAATAAAATTACAAAATAAATCTAAATTACAACCCAACCCAAAAAGAGCCGGTTGAGTTCAATCCCAAATCCCATATGTACCCCATTATATATAATACACAATACATTTTTATTACAACTATCCTAATTATAATGCACTATAATGGATTATAACTGTGATTATAATACATTATAAAGTATTAATGTATTACTATGATAATTATAATAGAATATAATAGTGGTTATAACACAATAGAATCTATTATCATGTATTATAACTATATCCTGGTGGTCTAAATGAAAAGCCAGTGAGTGATCAGTCATTATGATGTGTTTGGCCCTGTGTGGCCTAGCTCAGACCTACTCTAGAGTGGATACCTTTTAGTACCCTGTTTAGTATCACTTTCACACCACTCTACCCAGGTCCTTGTAGTGGAAAACCTCACACAAGTGGGCAGTGTGGTGTGGAGTGGTGTGGAGTTGGGCCAGTGGAAAAGGGGCTCTAGAGAACCACTGCTCTTAAAGATATGATAAAAACTTTATTGTAAAATGAATCATATATTAATGTAGAATTGTTACCATTAGACAGGATCAATCTTCAGATAATCAGAACCCCGAAGGCATTTTGCGAATATTTATTATACACAACATTTTTAGGAGTATTAAGGGGTGCTGAATCCAAATCTGCCGTATAAAATGCAAAAAAATGTTCCTAAATGCCTCAAAATGGAGAAATCCAACATGGCGGCCAGGACGCCAGGCTAAACTCAATTTATAAGTATAACTATGTGTAAACAGGTACAAACTTGGATCAAATATGCTTTTGTATGTTTTTTTACATGGGCAATCTGATGCCACATTCAGATTTGATATGTATTGTGAAGAAACTGCTTAGATCTCACATATATTGCATACCTTTTCATTCTAAATATGAATAGCTAGTGTTATTATAATCAGTCAAATTTCAAGTCAATTAATCAAGTCAAATTTGTCACATGCTGTGATGGAACCCCTGTCATCCCCACTGTGAGCCCCCCACCCCTCACCTATACGAATTACGAACCCCTCCCAATCCCCCGCGCACGCGCATTTCGGCTTTCGCCAGTATGTGATAATGTGATATGTTTTATGTTGTTTAAATACTTATAATATGTGATGTGGTGTGGTATGGTATGGTATGGTATGGTATGGTATGGTATGGTATGGCATATGGTATATGGTATATGGTATATGGTGTGTATGTTGCCTTCCAGGCTATATTGTATTTTATTTGTAATTTGTGTGTCTCTACCCTGCTTCATTACAATCACCTGTGTGATGTCACTCTGACATCTTTACTTTGAAGTTGTAATTGAGTTCCAATTAGTCTGAACCTGTGAGAGGTAGAGTGGCAGACTGGCAGTGTAATGTTTGCTGTGACAGAGAGAGGAGGCATTGATCGTAAGTGTTATGTTTATTTCAACTTTATGAGAATACTGTATGACATTATTTCGATGTAAACAGCAATATTGTGAATGTATTTAGATTCTTTGGTTACAAATACTTGAATGCTTTTTGATGACTGTATACAGTACGTTGTGCCGCATTGTAACGGTTTTGTATTTTGTATGAAAATTCACACTTTCCTCTAGGTCTGGATTAGTCAATTGGTGACCGAAATCATGGCTGAAGCAATAGACTATACCCAAGAAAGCGTAATGTCATCTGAACCAGAGTTATGCATCATATGCCAGGAAGACAATTGGCAACAGCTCATGAGAGTTAGTGAAGGTGGCCTCCAGTCAGTTGACACTATAAGACAACTCCGGTTGAAATTACATGCTGACAATCTTCGGATTGCAACCAATCGACTTACTAAGGTACTTCAAGGAGACTCACCTCAGCTATTCTCATGGCATAGGGACTGCCGAGCAAAATACATGTCTAAAAGTGAAATTGAAAGGAAATTGATGGCAGAATCGAAAAAAAATACGAAACAAGGTTCATCTGCATCCACAACAACTACGCGAAATGTTAGTCTGCGGAGCAACATACCTCCAATAGATTGGAAACAGTGTATCTTTTGCCAGCATGCGACGAAAGAAAGATTACATTCCATACAAGAATTGAGAGTCAGCAAAAGAATACTACAAACAGCAATGTATGACTCGTTCTTAAGAGTGCGATTAGCTTGTGTTAATGATCTTGTAGCTGCAGAAGGACAATATCACACAACTTGCAAGAACAGGTTTGAACGTAGGACCGAACGCATGGAAAATATGTCACTTCCAAGCACGGATATGCCGTTTGAGTGGATCTGTCAAGAACTTGAACAATCAGCAAAGCAAGCGGATATTCTAGATCTTGTACATGTGTGGGACCGGTACTGTACTCTAGCTAATGACGCTCAACTAGATATACCATCTAGATTTCTAAGCAGAAGGAACACCTTCAAGGAACAAATAGCTGATCGTCTGGAGGGAATATATGACTTTGTTGTTCTGCATGATCAGCCTCAAAATGAACCTCGTACTGTCTTGGTTCCATCCAAATACCGGCATGTTCCAGTATCAGCAATGGTGGAAGACGACACCTCAGATATTCATAGAGTCATTCCTACATTCAAACATCAGAATCAAGATATGTTCCTGAACATGGTCCACGTGGCATTGCAGATCCGAAGTGCCATGCTCTCACATCCAAGACAAGAAGGGATAGACATCAGTGAAGACAGAGCAATAGACAGCATACCCAACAGCCTGTACATGTTCCTCAACTTGTTACTAGGCGGTCAGCGCTTGCTGGAGGATGACAATAATGATGATGATAAGACCACAGACAGACAACAGCTTAGAATCCTCAGTATTGCACAGGATCTCATGTACACAGCTAGTGGAGACAAGTTCCTCACTCCGAAGCACATAGGACTGGCCAGTACCCTTCATCAAGCAACACGATCGAAGGAGTTGGTAAACATGTTTCACCAGGCAGGTCATGTTATGAGTTACCGTGAGGTACTCAAACTTGATACTGCATTGGCTAAGAAGACCTTGGAGACCATGGATGAATGTGGTGCTGTTGTTCCACCAAATCTAGTAAAGGATCGCTTTGTTCATTTCTCAACTGACAATGTCGACATCAACGAATACACTCTGGATGGAAAAGGGACTTTCCATGCCACTCAGCTGGCTGCCTGGCAACGTGGTCCTCCTGAAGGTGATCTCCTTGAAGGGATCAATCTTTATTCCAAGTCAGAAACCCTAAACATCCCAAAGGCTATGACTGATATCATACCTGCACCAAAGAGAGGAATCACAGAGCGCCCATTCAGTGGTGTAATAGGAGCAGACTGTTTCATACAGTCATCTGAGCAATGTCCCGCAGCAAAGAAAGCACACGCTACTGACATGGCATTCTTTGTGTCCAGGACATCTCAAAAACCAATGCCTTCCTGGACAATGTACAATCAAAAGGCAAGTACAGTCAGCCCAGAGAAAACTACAGTAGGGTATCTACCAATCATCCAGGCTCCTGCATCTGAACTTGATACACTGAACACAGTTGTCAAGCGAGTTCTCCATGTTGCCAAATCAATGGAACAACAACATGTCATTCTGACAGTGGACGAGGCACTTTATCCAAAGTTGCTCGAACTGAAGTGGTCAGTGGAAGAGTACAAGGATGTTCTTATCCCTTGCCTTGGAGGCCTTCACATTGCCATGAACTTCCTGGGTGTGATCGGACAACACATGGCTGATTCTGGCCTGAGCGAACTATGGGTCAAGTGCGATCTTCTCGGAGCAAATGCTGCTCAGCATGTCATGGCAGGAAAGGGGTATGCACGTGCCATAAGGACCCACAAACTTACCCTGCAGGCTCTTTGGCAATTACTACTCCCACGGCTTTACACCTATCTGGATGGAGTTGATGTTACCCTGAGAGCAGAACTCACAGATCTCTGCCAGTCCTTAGATGCTGACAACATCGCACAGATGATCAACAAACTGTCTACAGAGAGATTCCAGCAGCCAATGAAAGAGTTTGCTTCATCACTTGCAGTTGATGACCCGAATGCTGCATTCTGGTGGGACTACATGACTATGGTCAGCATCCTACTCGACTTCACAAGAGCTCAACGGGATGGTCTGTGGGATCTCCACCTGTTTGCTTTCAAACGTATGGTGCCCTTCTTCTTTAGGTATGACCATATCAACTACGCCAGATGGGGTACTGTGTACCTGGCTGAGATGTCTGCTCTCCCACCAGAAGTCCTCCTTGAATTTCAGAAAGGCAACTTTGTTGTAAAACGCAGTGATCGCCTCTTCAATCAGGTTTCAGCGGATCAAAGTACAGAGTGGCTCAATGCTACAGGAAAAAAGAGTGGAGGCCTAGTAGGAATCACCAGGATAGAAACATCCCTCAGTAGGTGGACACTGTCATATAATATGAGAACAGAGATAGCTACTCGGACAAAAGCAATGCTGAGACTGACAACTGACGAAGAAGACGATGTGTACACACACCCTGAGTGCACAACGAGTAGAATGGAGAGAGACAACGTTGATGAAAGTAGACTATGTGTGTCTATGAAAGAGCATGGAGTGTTTCAAGATGGTGGTGACACGCTAAGAAACATAATCAACAAGGATGTAGTCACACCTGAGATTCAAGAATCTCTGCTTGGTGCAGAACACCTTGGACAGGCACAACTGAAAACGTTTGTGGACAAACGTCTGTGTGAACCTCCAGAGAGTGACCAGCACCTGAACCTAAAATCACCCATTCGAAAGAACAAAGCCAAGACATTTTCTTCTTTGTATGAAGTTGTGCAACTTGCCAAGAACAAGCAAAACACCATCAAAGTGGACAGGCAGATTCTGCAAAGGCTCATCACAGCTTACAGAGCAGGTCGTAAGGTAGACCTGGACCATATCCTCCAGCATGAACTCATGCCCATCCCACCATCTCTGGCTGCAACTAACGGAACTCTACATTCCACCAATAAGTCTGTGTTAGCAAATATTCTAACCAAACAAGTGCAAACCCCTGCAGATATTACCCTTCAGGGACCCAGTTGCCTAGTCATTGATGGCCAAGCTCTGGTAATGGCCCTTGGAAAGCCACCTGACAGTGCAACATTCGGTGACTATGCCAACAAGTTCACTGACACAGTGTTGAAGATGGGAGAGAAGTACCAGAGGGTTGACGTGGTCTTCGACAGGTACCATAAAGAATCCATCAAAACAGGTACAAGGACAAAGCGCAAACAGCGACACAGACCAGTACGCCGTGAAATAGCCAATGAGTCCGTTCCAATTCCAGCAGACTGGTCAAGCTTCATGGCACTGGAGGAGAACAAGGCAGATCTTGCTCGATTACTCTCAAACCATCTGATAGAACACAGTCTGGAAAGTGAACCTGTGGTGGTAGTATCAGGTGGGTTTGCCGAAGCGACGACTGTCAAGTCAACAGATCCGGATCTTGAAGTCTCCTCCCTGAGTGCTGACCACGAGGAAGCTGATACACGACTGATCCTTCACTGTATCCATGCACCGATGGAAACAGTAGTCGTGTCAGCACGTGACACAGACGTGCTTCTACTACTGCTTGCTCACTTTGACAAAATCAGATGTACCTATGTCTACATGAAAGCTGGGACATCAAAGGACCCAAAGTTTTTCCCAGTGCATGAAATTCACAGGATACTGTCTAAGGATCAACTGGACACACTCCTTGCCTTCCATGCCCTTACTGGATGTGACAGTGTGTCTCAGTTCAGCGGCCACGGAAAGAAGACAGCCTGGCAGGTGTTCGAACAACATCACAGTGATCTTGCTGGCCTTGGGAAGGGCCCTTTCACAGAAACTATCATGACAGCATCAGAAAGATTCATTTGTAAGCTCTATGGTGTGCCTGATGTTGACTCATGCAACAAAGCACGAGTGAAGTTATTCTGCAAAGGTCGTCCCCAAGAGACTCTGCCACCAACCACAGATGCTGTGAGGTTCCATATCATGCGTGCACACCATCAAGCAGCTATATGGAATCAAGCTCACCTGCCACACCCCGATCTTCCTCCAGTGAAGGAAATGGGATGGTTAATAAAGGAAGGCCAGTTAGTGCCACAGCTACTCTCTCTGCCACCTATGCCCAAAGCCTGCAGGGAGTTCACTTCGTGTGGGTGTAAAAAGGAGTGCCTCAGCCAACGCTGCAGCTGCAGGTATGTATGTATGTATAATAGATTGTACTAATGGGATTTGGTAATTTTAGAGAATATCAGCCTACTAGACTGCATATTCTAGACTCTTAGATGATGACAGATTGATGAACCCTACCCTGATGTACTTGTGCTGGCTATAAACGTTGTATCCCCTTCTCTTCTATTCTATCCAGAAAGAGTCATATGGCATGTATGGAAGCATGCAACTGCAACAAATTCAACACTTGCCGGAACACTGAGGAAGACTGTGAATAAGCTGCCACAGTAAGGATTACAGTAAGAAGTATTCCCATGTACATTTACTTTTATTGATATGGTAAAATACTATTATATTATATTATAATCCATTCTATTCAGGAAAAGTGGAATTGGATGCATGCAGCTGCAAGATACCTATGACATCTGCTCGAAATATTGATTGATTGACTATATATAATTTGCATTGTTGATAGATGCCCCCCGAGCGCCCAGATGGAAGGATTATATCTCCAAACTGGCCTGGGAAGTTGCTCCGGATAAGGAAATCTGGAAGTCTCAGTTGGAACTGTTACCCCTGCAACCCGATTCCGGATAAGCGGTTGAAGATGGATGGATGGATGGATGGATGGATGGATGGATGGATGATAGCAAAATCTAAATCAAAGAGTTTTGATGAATAAAACTATGGTTCATCCTGCTTTTGTTTCTGTTTGACGAATTATGCAACAATAACAAACCTTTTCTGCTATACATGTTTGAGTTTCAAGCCATTTATTCACGTCTGATCTAAAATCAGGATAGAATTTCAAATTCCCCATGTAGGCTAACCTAGAAAAACACATTTAGTTAAATTTCTACCTTGTTTAGTCAAAAAGATTTGCACTTAAATAGATTTCAGCCTTGCAGTGGCGGCCATGTTGGATTTCTCAATTTTGAGCCATTTAGGAACTTTTTTTTGCATTTTATACGGCAAATTTGGATTCAGCATCCCTTAATACCCCTAGAACAGTTGTATAAAATAAATATTCGCAAAATGCCTTCGGGACTTTATACAAGCACATTTTCAGAAATTCTGCCTTGTCTACATGGCGGTGGCACTGTTTAGTATCTATCAGTGATGTCAGCATGACAGACGGTCAGACGGAGGACGGACCGACAGACATTCGGTAAATTAATAGTTAGTGCTCAGTGTGAATGGCCCCTAAGAGTGCTCTTCAGTGTGTGTAGATTCTGTTCTTACTATGCCAAAATCTTCTTAAACACTTCCTCTAAGAAGAAGAAATATCTTGGAGAATCTATCTTATGCCCATTGTGCATAAGATAGACGCAGTACTGTAGACAGATAGACGCACGCACGCACGCACGCACACTATAGCAGAAGCAAACATTGTAAGAGGAAGTTCATCACACTCAGCAGAGAATGCAGTAATGTGCAGTAATGTGTAGTCAGAGCAGTTAAGATTGCAACTTTAAATTGTAAAAAAAGAAATGAACACAAGAACATTGTACGTAAATTAGATACAGTACGACAGACAGACAGACAGACAGACAGACAGACAGACAGACAGACAGACAGACAGACAGACACACAGACACACAGACACACACACACAGAGTATGCTAATCAATGGTGAGGGGTGAAACTAGAGCAGAGCATATGGGTCAGTGACGTGACGCCCCAAAAAAATTGTTTTTAAAAAAACTTTAAATTGCAGGCATAAAAGTTATTTACTTTTGTTCTACTCACTCTCAACCTTATGGAAATACATTTTGTTTTTAGATATTTTATTGGAATCAGACTTTATTCAGCAGTTTGTTGTACTTGTGCCTAAAATCGTCATATGGTGTGACATGAAAATAATTGTTCATAAAATGAAAATGGAGTACATCTTTCTTAAGTTACTCACTTTATCAAAGTCCTTTATCATAACTAACCAGTGATCCACTATAGTTTTTTGAAAATTAATTATATCTGTATGTTTTTTTCATAATCGACACTCTGTGTGAGGCCCATGTTCATGATCTTACAACATATTTTAAATGTATTCTGTCAAAACTTTCTCTAAAATTACACAAATATTTGTGACTCTTCCTGATAATATTCTCTATGTAATGCATAAACATTTTTTTGGTTTAATCATTAATAAAGGTATGATTTTTCACTATTTGGAATGTCACACCAAATGATTTAGTGTCACACCGTATGATCATATCTTCATGTGTCAAAGCAAACTGTGTTTAACCTACCTATTAGTGAGTACTGAACTTTACTGATTGATTAAACAATTAGCCAGGATAACATGGCCTTAATATTTCTGAACAGGATATTATTGTAGGGCTTTAACATGGGATAAGAAAGAATTGTAGTAGTAGATGGATGATGAGGATGTGCACAGGAATGCTACACACACCTAAGTCTTCTGCCGGCCCACGGCAGAAGGATCCTAAAGAGACAATAAGGCGCATAGCCACACTTGGAGCCAAGGCAACATTTTATTAACACCAATTAGTGGAAACAGAACTCAGCATTCAGGTAAATTGCTTTTTTCCGAAGTCTCCTGAACTTGAACACAGCATTTTGTGTTGAACAAATGTAATTAGGAATCATGACATTACACCACATCTCCACAACTCCAAAAATAGCTGATCTACAAGCTCTCGCAGCACAACGTGTTGAGAGCTTGTAGATCAGCTATTTTCGCTAGTTTTGTCTCGGGTCCTACCTTAACACTGTCCACTGTCCAGTCCAGTGAGTGAAAGTACAAAAGTATTAGATCAAATTAGATTATACATTTAGACTGTATTGTACATCAGCCAGTCGTATTTGGTGAGGGTAGCAAACCGGCTGCCTTGTTGTGGTTCTGCTATGCCACAGACAACCTCCTGCTCTTCTTAGAAAATGCAGTCTCGCCCGTTTGGCTCCTCTCTCCTTGCTGGGTCATTGTTTAGTTTCTCCCTGTACTTTCTCGTTCTCTCAGCACTTGTCATTTTCCAGCTGACAAAAGAAAATGGAATGTATAGTTTAAGACAAAGAGAAAATATTGTTTAGATTGAAACAATATGTTAAGGTTTCTGTGAAGGGGTTTCTGCTCTGTCTGATGAATTTGAAGTATCACTGAATGAAGCTAAATTACATTTTATGTAAAAATGTTTAAAACAAATGTTTAAATGTACAAAAGAAACATGGAACTTTGTTATTTATTGTTATATCTGTAGTTAAATACAGTATAAATCATATGGTGTGACAATCAAGTCATATGGCGTGACAAGCAGACATGTCACACCATATGATTAAGTGTCACACCATATTACTGTTTTCTCCATTTAGGTTTACCTTGAGGCTACTATGTACACATTAGCATGCTAACAGCATGCTAGCTATAACAAAGCAGCCTAGATCTACATGGAAATATGACCAAAACTTCAAATAACTTAAGCTTTTTTTAAAGAAAAGGTGTCACACCAAAAGACATCCAGAATGGTGAGTTTGTCAACGTTTCAACAAGATGGCATTTCATGAAAATGTTAAAATCATAACTCACCTCAGACACCTGTCTTGCAGTTGTGCTGGGAGTGCTGAATAGCCTTACAGAAGAAGGACCTCTCTAGCCAATAGGTGTCCAAATAATTGCCTGTTTAATTTTTCCAAACTAGTGTCACACCAAATGATTTTGGGTTGGGGGACAAAATGTTTTTGATCAGAAATGACTGAAAACATTATGCTTTGACTTTGAAAAGATATAGGCTCAAAATAGACATTTTTTTGAGCCTAAATTCATTTTCAAATGATTTTTAGCAATTCTTTTTCTTAGTTTTATTCAAGTTCCCACTTTGAGAAACAAGGTCAGGACAGTCACACCATATGAGTTTTGCCATGTTTGGTTGAAGATTCTGAAGAAATGAGGAATGAAATGTTTTAATCTTGAGTAAGTTCACATAAAGCTTAATGTCCTGCACAATATTCAGAAGGTTTTTGACAAATATATTTTTTATTTATACATGTTTGACACCGAGGACAGCGAAAACGTTACGTCACGTCACCCACCCATATACAATCTATAAAAGTATAAATAATAGCAGAAGCAAAGTTTCAGACACACTCAGCAGAGACAAATTAACTAACATGGTTGTATAAGTGCATTGTGGTTATTGTACTATTTTATTCACTGATCTTTTGTTCTTGTCTCTAATATTTATCATGTTGCTCTTTTTCCTTGTCCTGTAAAGTACCCTGTAACTTGGAAAAGCGCTACAAAAACATTATCATCATTCATTTTGGCTCACTTAAACTCACAATCTCAGCGAGAAAAACTACCCAAAATGCTGTTACGGTGGTCAGACCAAGTTCAGATGACTGGGGTCAGATCAGTGGTTCTCAATGAATTTGGGCTCAGGTCACCCCTGTAAATATAATCTTTTCATTGTTACTTTATAGCACCTTTTGTGTTATTAACAGTGTAAATATTTAAATCTTTCACCAACAAAAAGAAGCCCTGCTCTATAGTCAGTCAGTCAGTCAGTCAGTCAGTCAGTCAGTCAGTCAGCCAGTCAGCCAGCCAGCCAGCCAGCCTGCCTGCCTGCCTGCCTGCCTGCCTGCCTGCCTGAACATTCATTGAATCATTTCCTGTTGCTGTAACATGAGGCAGCTATATACAAGTACATGGTACCAGTATGGCCCTGGACATGGTACCAGTATGGCCCTGGACATGGTACCAGTATGTCGCAGGGACTTAATTACTCCCAATCCAACCCTTGATGCTGAGTGCCAAGCATGGGGGCCTTGGGTCCCATTTCAGTTGGTATGACCCGGACGGGGATCAAACCTTGACCTCCTATCCCAGTCTCAGGGGGGACGACATGTCCCCACCAACTGTAAGATGACATTTAATCCCCCCATAACATGTTAAATCAAATAAAACAAACTAGATTAATCAATGTTTTTAAAACATCATTGGATCAGTGAATTGGTTTGGCATAAATAAGCTATTGTGTAGTTGCGTCAGGTCGCAGACGCAGTTACTAAACCTTCACCGGCTGTCAGTCAGTCTGTCAGTCTGTCCGTTACGTCATGACACACTTTTGCCCTACTCATATCTCTGCCACTGTTGCCCCTATCCATGCCAAACTTTGCACACACTCCTTGGCTGCCAAACCACAACCTCCTCATTTCTCACATGGCCCTCTTCTAGCGCCATTTCCCATATTCCCTCCTGATTGGCTACCATTGCCTTCTAAAGGTTGTGTATGCGACATGGCAGTCGCTTATCTCCCGATTAGGGAGTCTTACTGGTATAGTCCAAGTTACAACCAGGAGACATGTGACGTGTGTGGCGTTCCACTCCAAAGTGCTCATTCAGCTCATGTGCTGAGGCTGCTGACATGAGGAAGGAATGAAAACAGAAGTGAGACAATTGTTACATCAATGTCTAATTTCATCATCTGGGTTTTCCTGGAATAAGCCATTTCAAAGAAGAGAAGAGCAGCTGTTTCCACATGAGAGGTACTACTTTACATAGTCACTTTAGTTCAGGGCTCATCACCATGTCAGACATTTTTCATCATTTATTTTTGCCACACACATCCACACAAGTGGCCAATAATATTAGCAGAAACCAGGGGTCGCCAACATGTCCGTACACAGAAAAATGTGTCTCTACGGGGACTGCCCATGAGTCAGAATTGTATTAGTCCTACATCTCATTAGTCCGAATTTAGTTAGGGTTAGGATTAGGTTTAGGCATATAGTTTTACTGAGGTTATGTTTAGGTTTAGGCATAGTATATTTCACCAGGTTAACATCACCAGATTCTGACTAATGGGATGTAGGAATGAGATTTCTGACCAATGCCATGGCACCGTCTCTACAGTGCGCGCTCTCTCACTATGTGTATTTTGCTTTGCTTTTTATCTGAGCATGCAAGCACTTTGTAACTTTGTTAAGAAAGGTGTGATGTAAATAAAGTGTGTTATCATTAACCCTACACTTGAGTTAATCTATGGTTCTTCCAGATGCCATTACAGTATGTTTTTGGTCCAATAGATCAATACATCCTGCATTAGGCATCCTGATTAATGCAACATTTTGAGCTTCTAATCATTCTTAATGTTGTGGTTATGTTTTTACCCTGCACCTGAAGGCATGGGGGTTGAAAGTGCACATCACTTTTTTCCAACTATGTTTCTGTCTGTACCAATGCAGATTGGCTAATAAAGGCTTTGTGCTCATCTCCAGTGGTCAAGCAAAGAGGAACCTTATTATGCTCTTTGCTTGAGGACAGACAGCAAGAAGTAGTGGTTACACATCTGTGAATGTTGCCACATTTCCTCAAAGTTACAAATTTCAACAAACACTCTTTAGAAAACAAATAAGGAAGACACATTGACACTTTTCTTCTCTCTCTGCTGATATGCTGATCAGTCCATATTATAGTTTATAAATGAAACATTTACCATTTTGCAGTGGCTCAGTGCAGATTGGCAGGGTTGGAACTGCATGTGTCACATGAGGTGCATTTTGTAATTAAAACACTGGTCACATGGTGCTTTCAGGTCTTCATGGTGCAGAGATAAAAACACTTGGGCCAAGGAGAATGGGGTGTGGTGTAGTTGTAATTGCGACCGTCAGGGAGCAGCTTACTATGAAAACCTCCACCGGCCGTCCGTCCGTCGGTCGGTCGGTCGGTCACACGTCACACGTCACACCTTTGCCCTGCTCATATCTCCGCATCAGTATATAGGGCTTGTTTGTTTATTGTATGACATCACGCCACATCATCAGCTGTGGACTCTGTGATGTCATCGTATCGCATCAGTATATAGGGCTTGTTTGTTTATTGTATGACATCACGCCACATCATCAGCTGTGGACTCTGTGATGTCATCGTATCTCCATATATGGCCATCTCCGTATATGGAGATATAAGTCGTCCATGCCCAAGTATGGGCTGGTGAGGTCAGACTTTGTGTGATGCGTAGGTTATCTCCATATATGGAGATTCAACATTCCAGGCAATGCTCTCTTCCCTGGTGAGAATTGCCCCTTTATATAGGGCTTGTTTGTGTATTGTATGACATCACGCCACATCATCAGCTGTGGACTCTGTGATGTCATCGTATCTCCATATATGGCCATCTCCGTATATGGAGATATAAGTCGTCCATGCCCAAGTATGGGCTGGTGAGGTCAGACTTTGTGTGATGCGTAGGTTATCTCCATATATGGAGATTCAACATTCCAGGTGTAATTATGGCTACCCGTATGACGTGAGAGGTGGAGGTTGTGATATTTGTGGAGATAAGCGACCAACGGTCGCTTATCTCCCGATTAGGGAGTCTTACTGGTAAAATAGTTGGTGGAATGGAGAGAAGTTGACCAAGTAACTCAAAACAGCTGCAGTAGAATAATGAATATAGTGAATTGTTTAGTCTGTCCAGTTGCAGAATTCAGAGCTTCATTGTGTAATATAAATCTCCTATAGAATGTATCCTGAAATATTTACTCTGTTGGGAAGATGGGTTTTCAAACACATACAGTGACATTACCAATCCTGGACTGAAAACTGTTGTAGCTTCTTAGTTAGGTTGGTTACTGTACGTCCAACATTTAGTATGAAACAATAAAGAGACAGTGATTATCCTTTGGATGGGGAACCCTGCCTGGCTTGTGTCGCCCTCTAGTGATTTATACAAGCACCAACAGGTGTCAGCAACTACAATCACAATATGACATACCCCTCCCCACTAAATGAACATGTGCACCCACACAAGAAAAGTAGCCCAAGAAAAACAAAACACATCAAGCACTGAAAATGTAAGTATAACAATACTTTTCTGAAATACCAAGAGGACAACAGAACAGAACTGTCAAAACAGGCCAGTACAACAATCATGTCCAGAGTAAGCCAAAACCAATGGGCTGAGGTAGACTATTCAGACCCTGACATGACCCTGGGGATTATTATGCCCCATTCTTCTGGGTGTCACTAAATACAAGATTCATACAAACACTGACAATCACAATACATGACAAAAACAAGTCTGATTACATTACTTGTTTAAGCACTATTTCAGTGCACTCAGATAACTGTTACAGCAAACAAAGCCAAAATGAATGTGTTGGACTTTAAAATGCCTTTATAACCCCCCCCACCATGAAATCAAATCACTAGTTGTTAGCTTTACCCTTTTAACTATTTGTATTAAACCACTTTAAACCTTAATAAATGTACACCTTATTATGAAATCCATATGTAAGCAAGTACACAAAACAACCAGATGACTTTTGTAATTGTATGTCAAAATATTAATTCAAATAAAAAAAATGAACAGGAAATAAAATAAAATTTGATCAATCGGGTACTGGGTTCAGGTTCAATGCAATTCAATGCTTCACATTCAAGGAAAATGTACTTCAATGAAATCACCTTATTGACAGCCCCCCCCCCCCCCCCAAAAGGACTGATTGATATAGTCCACAAAATATAAAGCTTCACTCTCTGCAAGCAAAAAAGGGCAGCACTTACAGTCCAGGAGATGGCGTGAGGGCTCTGTGTGAGTGTCTTTTGTGCACGGGTGGTCTTACGTGCTGGTGGTCCGTGCGCACGGTACTTTTAGGAAGCAAAGTCTGTTAGAGATGAGGGGCGCCACAGCAGGTCTCCTCCTACTACTATGATATACTGTCCAGCTAACAAATTCACCAGTCCAACACTTGTAACTCAGTCTACAGACTGCTTTGTCACTAATCTGTTAAATACTGTTCATGAAATAACGTGTGTTACGTTAATTTCCTCATCAAACATTTCTCTCCTTCACACTGCCTCTGCTCTGTTTCAACTCCTCTCTCCATTCCTTCATTATCCTCATGCTCGCACCTGTGCCCAATAGAGCATCGCAGCGGAAGTGGTTTACTGGTGCCACTTAAAAATCGTCATTAATTTTCCCCATATACTTTTACAAAAATATGTATAACAATTATGTTAAGCCTAGAACCAAGCCATCCAGGATTGCAATGAATCATGACCATAAAACCTTTGATCCTATGTGAAAATATATTTTAATATAGTGTGTGCCAGCGGCTATTGTAGTCCTTATCGGCCATCTTTTGGGACAAAACACAGGTGTTTCAATTGTTTGATTGCATAGAACTAATGCTTTACTCCAATCAGAACACCTGTGTAAGGCTGTGTTTACGCAAGAAATGGCCGCTCTTAGAACTAAATTTGGCACACCCTATTAAATTATTTGATATACTGCATTTAATAACCAGCCTTTGTTTAGCGATTTTTCAAAATGTTCTTTTCATAGAAACAAAGGTTATATTTCACTGCCATCCTGGATGGCTTGGTTCTAGGCTTAACATAATTGTTATCAATATTTTTTAATATGGGGAAAATGAATGACGATTTTTAAGTGGCACCAGTAAACCACTTCCGCTGCGATGCTCTATCTCACACACGCACGCATGCACGCAAATACACGCACACACACAAATACACGCACACACACCTTCCCTTCCCTCAGATAAGTCAAAATAAAACCCTTTACAGTAACAGGAAAATAAAACTTTGCAAAAAATAAAATAAAGGGGTGAATATGCACTTTTTAAACAACAAACATGAATCCCACACTTATAAGTATCCAACCGGGTTACAGAGATATAATATAATTTACTGCTGGTCATAATGCATTATAAACTCAACAGAACAGCTCATTATAACTACCAGGTAACACTTTACTTAATTTAAAGTTCGGGTCTATAATCCATTATAATAACACCAACACTCATTGCACTACACTGGCTGCTGATATACAGGCCAGAGCTGACTTCAAGGTGCTGCTCCTGACCTTTAAAGCTCTAAATGGTCTTGCTCCAACCTACATGTCAGATTTAATAGAACCATACATCCCTGCGAGACCATTAGGATGCGGGAAGAGCATTCACACATTGAGCTTCCTCTTTGGAATGCACTCCCTCAAGCTGTCAGGGATGCAGAGACTCCTTAGACATTTTTAAATCTAGATTAAAAACGTATCTCTTTTGCCTACACTACAGTCTGCCTTAATCTCTGAACTTCACTTATATGACATAACCCTGGCCTGCGCAATGTCTTTTACATTGGGTTGTTTTATTTTATCCTTTATTTATTTATTTTTATTTTGTTTCTTCCATGTAGTTTTGTACTATTACATGGAAATTGTTTGACCATGTGTGCTGGCACTTTTTAATGTTTTTATTTTGTTATTCTTTTTTTTTGTGGCTATTGTGTCTGCTGTTTGCCTTGTTGTGAAGTGCACAGAGACCCCTTGGGGTGATGTTGACTATAAATAAAACATAAACTGAAAATAAACTGAAACACTTATAATGCTTCACAACATTCGTATAAACTTTATTATTGACTATAAGTTAAGGTTGTTATAATGTGCTGTTTCACTGACAGTAAGACCAGCGCTTATAAAACATTATAAACGTTGTTATAAGAACTGTTGCCTAAAAGACATCAGTTGTAATCTGTCTCCAACATGTCTGTCCTGGCCAGATTCTCACTAGAGGTCAAAGATCACACACAGAAGCCTCCTCTGACAGCTAAAGAATGCTCAGAATACACTCTCTGCACAGAAGACACGCTGAATGAACTCCTGAACAATTATTTAAGGCTATCTAAACATTGTCATTCATTAAATTAAGGTATTCAGTTTTCAGGTTTTTTGTCATTCTGATTCTGTGTGGCTCTACTTTGTTCAGTCTCATTCTGACCTCTGGAGCAGGAGTGATAACTGATAATTACTTTGATATGAAACACATTGAACTCTGAGTATTATTTGATGTGTTAGGCCTACAGCATTACAAATAAAAACTTAATTGACTTGTTTATATAATGATCCTTGATTCATTATGACTGAGATTTTACTCTACATAGATATACTGTAGGACAGGGATTCCCAAACATTTTAGGGTCAGGGCACCCCTGGAAATATTATTTTCATCCGAGGCACCCCTACATTATATTCATAATTTCCACTCCCAACACTGTATATTTATGCCATATTTTAGGGGTTATGTTGCAAGGAAAACGTTGAGATAATAGTCATTTTGATTAGAACTGACTGAGAAATAGTGTTGTACTTTGTTTAAAATTATACCAAATATTGTTTTAAGTGTCCGAATGAATTCCAAATATTATCAAATTATCTCGCGGCACCCCTGGACTGCCGTCACCGTCACCCACTTTGAAAACCCCTGCTGTAGGCTAATGTGTATGACTGTTGTTCTGTTTTATTTTATAATCACTAAGAAGACGTTTGTAGTGGCTCAGTGGAACTGTGCCAGGTGAGATTGTGCTTGGTTTAGAACACTGGTCTATACTAGATGAAGAAAAGTGACATTTTGAGAAACTATAACATCTGGTCAAACATTGGCCAAATTGTCAAATAATATAAGAAAGAGGAAAAACTGGTGAAAGTAGCTGATCTACAAGCTCACATTGAAGGGTACCTATTGGTAACTTGTAGTATGAAGTTGGTTCTCAAAGTGGGGTCCTCCAGGAGGGGAGGGACCCCCAGGGAGTTGAACGATGTTATCTCAGTCATGGGGGTCCGTGGCATACGTTTTTAAATGGGGGTCCGCTGGCTAATAAATATCAAGTTGGTGGTCCTTTACATGAAATTGTTTGAGAACCACTGGCCTATGAGACCAAAGACATTTAATATGACCAAAGACAGTGCTGTGCTGTTTCGCTTTGGTCGAGTACAACTACTGTATTTACTCAACGTAATATTGCCCTCTAGTGGTAGAAAAACGCAATGAAGGGCCACATGCTGGTGTGATCATCCACACTGGATCTGACCTGCAGTGCCAAACAGTGGAAACCTCCATGACTTTATGTCTTATTGTAGGCTGCTAATTAGAATAATACAAACATAGAAGTGGTTAATAATTAAAAGTGTTGTATAAGTTTGTTTAATTTATTAGTTCAAGTTCTATTTTCAGATAGAAACCTAATCAGACATTGCGTGTGTTCAGTAACAGGGGTCCCAGACTCTCTTGCTCTTTAGTAAACAAAGAAACAGAATAAAACAATAAAATACGTTTCCAGGTGGTTCACCTTTTTCATCCAATCAGGACTCAGAGAGTCCATTTATCAATCTAAAATGTGTCAGCTTATTTTTCGTGTCATCACTTTAATTTAACCCTTAAGTTCTGTTCAGATTCACTACACCTTCGTTCTGTTCGGGTCATTTTGACCCGGTGGATATTTGGTTTAAAAAAAACAACACTAATATAAATTTTAACTTAACAAATCATCATGACACATTGACTTTGACTCAATACCAAACAATTCATATGATATATTTGGTAAATGTTTGCATTTCTGCTTTGCTATATCACATTAAACACTGAAAGAGCTAGGCGTTTTTACTGATTTAGCTGAAATCCATGTAAAAAAAACTACTTCATTTAATACTGGGCAATATTGCTCATGCTTATAGGAAGGGGGGGAGGGTTCGGAATGGGGCTTCGGAAGGGTGGTGTTAGAAGTGGGGGTGACTGTGTGTCTGTGTTTTGGCATAATACTGTGTATTTCTGTGCTTCCGGGTCAAAATGACCCGAACAGCACTTAAGGTTCAAAAAATATGAGGGGGGTGTAGCATGGGTGTAGTGCAAAAATATTTTTTTTACATGTTCATCTCAGAAGAATCTTTAAGGCCAGTGAGTTTCAGGTGGAAACATTTTTAACTTCTACCTTTTTTTTCCAAATGAAAATGTAAAACGGGTCAAAATGACCCGAACAGCACTTAAGGGTTAATTTGTTTATCCTGTATCCTATACGGTTTTGGCTCCTGATTTAAAATGCATTCTGTTTACTGAAAAGCTGAAGAGACAGAGGGACCCCCAGGCCTACTGGTCCAACACCCCAGAACACTGGTTTTCAACCTGTTTCATGTCAAGGTCCATTATTTATTCAGCATTAGAGCCACGGACCACCATTTGATTACATTTAGCCTCTCAGACCCAAAATATTCATTGTGTTGTCGTTGGATACGATTTTGTCCACAATTCCATGCTGTATTGATGTGGTTCCATAGGAGAGATAACAGGCAGATGTTGATCATTAAAAGAAGAAAAAGAAAAATCTATAATATCTCATTGTGTAGACTTCTTTGTACATCAAGTCTTGCATAATGTTTAAGAATAATATAACTCTTGAGAGCGTAAAATGAAACCAAATGGACCTGTAAGGTCCATTTGGTTTCATTTTACCCTCTCAAGGGTTAAAGATCTGTAAGGGTCCATTTGGTTACCAACTCTCCTTCATTTAGCTGGAGACCACCAGGAACCCCCTCAAGTAAATGGTGGTCCCCAGACCACTAGTTGAGAACATAATATCGCTAGGCCAACCTGCTGTTTGAGGAGAAACTGTGTATCTTTGTATATGAGCTTTGGATATTTTGAATAGTTTTAAAACACTTTTTAAAGTTAACGTGAAAGTGGTTGCTGGGGGTCCCCTGTAAAAGTAGAGTAAATACAGCATCAAAATCATTTGAACCACTTCTATCCATTTATACGTTGGCTATTCAAAAATAGCAGATGTACAAGCTCACGGCGTGTCACTTCGTGCCGAACTGTGAGCTTGCTACTTTATTTTTTTTCCTTCCTGTTTTCTCGGGGTCCCTGGCGCTACACATTTTTCAGATGGGGGTCTGCGGCCAAACACTGTACAATGTGGGGGTCCTTGACATGAAAAAGTAACAGTTTTGGACATACAAGGTTTCCACCTGACAGCAGTGATGTTCAGCAGATAGTGTTCCTCTGAGGCCAAGGGCTTTCACACTCTTTATGGCAAGGACCCCCAGAATTATATGGATTTGGTTGAGGACCCCCATCTCAAAGTATTTTGGGCCAGGGACCACCAAGATGAGAAGACTTTTGTTAAAAATGTTTTGTTTATTTTTTTTTATATAAAAGAAATCTTCAAAAAAGATTTTTCAAAAATAGCATATCTTGTAGATCTGCTATTTTTGAATAGCCAAAGCATGAAATATGGTTAAAGTGGTTAAAATGATTACGATGCTATATTAGCCAATTATACTGGGGACCCCCTCATTTTCAGGTCGGGATACCAACTTTATCCAATCAATCAGGATAGAGAACTCAGTCAGATTTAACAGGTGAAATTGAAAGTGATGACACCTAATAGACATGAGCAGACCAAACTGGAAGTGGAACAGTTTAAAATGTAGAGGGAGGTCAGTTCCTTTAGAAAGTGAAATATCCCTTTAAGCCACAGATCCAGCATGTTGCTAAGCCTTAGGCCTAGCCTAGGTCATACATTGCCCCTTCATGCCCTGAATGAATACTCTTTTAAATTATTGACCCAAATAATGATGATATCACAGGTATCTGCTCTAACAGCAGAATATGAGTTGTGATATGATATGTAGTAGGGATTTAACGAAAAAGTCGACAAGTCGAGTTCATTACACAAGTCGACTCCCACCAGAGAAAGTCGGGGGTTGAAAAAAAAATCTTTTGTATTTTTTTCTATCATTGTTTTTGCTCCGTGTGTGTGTCTGTACAGAATTCAAACAGTAGGATTGCTTATTGTCAAGGACGTTATGATCCAATATTACAGTGCTACATTAAATTTGGTATAACATGGTTCTATTGTGAAAATAGCAGATCTACATGCTCACAACAATGCGAGGCGTTGTGAGCATGTAGATCGGCTATTTTCACAATTTCTGCCTATAAATATTTGACAATTTGTACAATGTCATTTTAGAGGTATTAAAAAGTCCTTAAATAGGCACTTTAGAAATGTGAAGATACCCTCTATACACTTAAACTTTATTATAAAATAATTGGGGGGTCTTGTGTGATGTGATGACGTCATCAAACAAGTCGACTTCAACTCAACTTTTTACTGACTCGAGTCGACTTGCAAAAATCCCAAGTCGTCCTAAAATATATGATGAGACCAAGACGTTTAAAATGAAGCTAGTGATGTTCTGTTCTGTTTTGATTGACTGTAACTATTTACTCAATGTTATATTGCCCTCTAGTGATAACAAAACGCAATAACAGGCCACATGATCACAGAGGCTGGTGTGATCATTCACACTGGATCTGACCTGCAGGGCCAAACAGTGGAAACCTTCTGTCTTATTGTAGGCTGATAATTAGAATAATACAACTAATAGGAGTGGTTAATCATTAAAACGTGCTATAAACGTTTTATTTTTATGTTTTAGTTAAAGATCTATTTTCATATCTTGTAGCTCTATATTATTCATTAGCCAAAGCATAAAATATGGTTAAAGTGGTTGAAATGATAACCAATTATGCTGATTTTCAGGTTGGTAAACCAATTTCATCCAATCAGGATAGAGAACTGGTGAAATTGGAAGTGATGACACCTAGAAATGGAAAATTGAAACGGGAAGAGTAGAAGGTTGAAGTCGCATGAACTCTTTTATGATTGGAAAATATTTTTCTGTTTGTGTTTGCTAAAGCATTGGAGAAATCGGGAGAACCCTGTTATTTAGCAAACCCTGTATAATGCTGATTAATATCAGAACATACTGTATAGTGCTTTAACCTTCTAACAAAATACTGTAAAATGTGGTTTTGTTTTCACCAAAAAATATCACTTACCCTGCAGTACCTTTAAATGTATAATAGTTAAACATAATACTATAATTATTTTCATAGCTGGCATGTCTAAGAGACGTTCCTAAGCAAAACATAGATCTATAGGCACAGCACAAAGTGACACTATGAGCTTGTATATCTGCCATTTTGAATAGCCAAATATAAAATTTGCTTAAAGTGGTTAAAATGATTGTGACACTATGTTAACTAATAATTAAAAGGACACCTGGGGGTCCCCAGACCCCACTTTGAGAACCAAATGCTTTCAGTTTTTAAATCAACAGACATAATCAGCACAAACTCTGCAATTAATTCTAGACGAAGGATATTGATTATATAATTATAATAAAAAAATATGAATAACAAACAGATGCGCTTTTCAAAGAGAATGAAAGTTGGACGTTTATTGTCATTAAAGTTGATAACAATGTACATACATCTTTAGCAGTCATGATATTCTTGTCCAACTCAACCATACAAATATAGACAATAATTACTCATGACATTTTCTACTGTCCTTCACACTTCAAGGAAAAATACGTCCAAAACCAAGACTCATACATGAATGAAGAAAATCAGAGCATCTTTCTATAGAACATCATGTAGTTTATATATGATAGAGTTTAAAAAGCAACAGCATGGCATAATACATGTCTTATTGACTCTATGCATGCTTGATTCTTATGTGAACATGTGAAACAAACAGCAAACATCACATAGTTGTAGCTCTGAACAACATATCAACCATCATTTACAAGCTCTATACAGTCTGGCTCATATAGTCTGGCTCCAGCCCAGGGGCGTCACAAGGGGGGGAGTGGGACTGAGTTACTAGGGCCCAAGGTGGAGGGGCCTTAATTATTTTATACTTTAGCTCTTGAAAAAATAGCAGATCTACAAGCTCACAGCGCGGCACCGAATGCCGCGCTCTGAGCTTGTAGACCTGCATTTTTTGAAACGTTGTGAAAATGTGTGCAAGTCTTTGAATATATGCATTAAGGGAACATTTGTAACTCAAATTTTGCCTCTGGGGTGTCCCTGGAACGAAATATTTTGACATGGGGGTCCGTGGCCAATCATTTTAGGGGTCCTTCAAAAGTTTGAGAACCACTGACAGAAACAAAAATTAGAAGGATTTAGAAAACATTTATAGAATCGGGTCAAAAATACTCAAAGAGCTTATCTGCTATTTTTCAATATTCAAAGCATTAAATAATGCTTAATAATGCGTTCCCAATCTAAATGGTTTAAACCCCCTATGAAGAACATTCATGGGGGGCCCAAGGTGGAGGAGCCTGTAATTATTTTATACTTTAGCTATTGAAAAATAGCAGATATACAAGCTCACAGCGTGGTACCGAGTGCCGTGCTGCAAGCTTGTAGATCTGCTATTTTTTGAAACGTCGTGAAAATGTGTGCAAATCTTTGAATATATGTATTTTTTAAGCGAACATTTGTAACTAAAATTTTGCTTCTGGGGGTGCCTGGAACTAAATATTTTGAGATGGGGGTCCGTGGCCAAATCATTTTGGGGGTCCTTCACATGAAAAAGTTTGAGCACCACTGACATAGAAATGTAGGGTTTTTCAAAAAACCTTAGAAGAATTTGAAATATTTAAATACATGGACAAATCTTCATGATTTAAAAAAGAATTAGCAGATATACAAACTCACAGCGCGAAACTCGGTGCCGTGCTGTGAGCTTGTATATCTGCAATTTTTCAATAGTTAAAGCACAAAATAATGTGTAATAATGCGTGGGTTAAACCCCCTATGAAGAACATTAATGGGGGGCCTGCAAACCAAATTGACCCTAACCTAACTCTTTCTAGGGCCCAAGGTGGAGGAGCCTTAATTATTTTATACTTTAGCTTTTGAAAAATAGCAGATCTACAAGCTCACAGCGCGGCACCAAATGCTGCGCTGCAAGCTTGTAGATCTGCTATTTTTTTAAACATTGTGAAATGTGAGCAAATCTTTGAATATATGTATTTTTTAAACGAACATTTTTAACTCAAAGTTTGATTCTGGGGGGTCCCTGGAACTAAATATTTTGAGACGGGGGTCCGTGGCCAAATAAATACATATCATTTTGGGGGTCCTTCACATGAAAAAGTTTGAGCACCACTGACATAGAAACGTAGGGTTTTTCAAAAAACCTTAGAAGGATTTGAAATATTCAAATACTAGCACTAACTTTCATGATTAAAAAGAAATTAGCAGATCTACAAACTCGCAGCGCGGAACTCGGTGCCGCACTGTGAGCTTGTATATCTGCTATTTTTCAATAGTTAAAGCACAAAATAATGTGTAATAATGCGTGGGTTAAACCCCCTATGAAGAACATTCATGGGGGCCTGCAGTGAATCCTTGGACGGTAGTTACTTCACAGATAAAATTATTACCAAACATACTGTCAAAGGGTACAAATTAAACCAAAATGACCCTAACCCATTTGTCAGAGGGCGCAAATTAAACCAAACCCATTTGTCAGAGGGTGCAAATTAAACCAAATTGATTATAACCTAATTGTAAATGTCAGGGGGTACAAATGAAACCAAATTTACTAACACATTTGTCAGAGGGTGCCAATTAAACCAAATTGATCCTAACCGATTTGTTAATGTCAGAGTGTACACATTAAACCAAATGGACCCTAACCCTTTTATCAGAGGGTGCAAATTAAACCAAACCCATTTGTAAGAGGGTGCAAATTAAACCAAATTTACCCTATTCCTATATTTGTAACTGTCAGAGGGTACACATTAAACCAAATTGACCTTAACCTAACTGAGTTACTAGGGCCCAAGGTGAAGGGGCCTGCAATTATTTTAAACCTTAGCTATTGAAAAATAGCAGATCTACAAGCTCACAGTGCGGCACCAAATGCTGCGCTGCGAGCTTGTAGATCTGCTATTTTTTTAAACACTGTGAAAATGTGTGCAAATCTTTGAATATATGTCTTTTTTAAACGGACATTTTTAACTCAAAGTTTGATTCTGGGGGGTCCCTGGAACTAAATATTTTGAGACGGGGGTCCGTGGCCAAATAAATACATATCATTTTGGGGGTCCTTCACATGAAAAGGTTTGAGCACAGGGCCGGATCTAGCCTTTAGTAGTAGGTGGGGCAGCAAGAAATGATAGGGGGGGGTCACCTCCAGCCCACGCCGTGAGGCGTGGGCGGAAAAAAATGGGGGGATCAAACCTCCTAAAACACCCGAAATGCATAAAAAACAACGCATTTTGCCACACTTATACCTATAACACGCATTACACACAAAACAGGTCTTACACCTATCTCTCTCTGTCTCTATATATTCTAGTAGAGATGGACTGATTGCAAAATTCTTGGCCGGTACCGATCCACCGGTTTTATGAAGGTCTGACCTGCCAAAACCGATTTTCCGATACCGATTTCTTTAGCTATGAACTAGAAAATAGGGTTGCTCCAATACCCTTTTTTCAGGCCAAGTAGGCCTACAAGACATACTTCAATTTGAGTACCAATAAGCTAGAACACTAATGCCAAATCAATCACAAAAGTACAATATCCAAAATCACAGACAATATCCAGTCTAATATGATATGGATATAATATTGATGCCAGCTGATCATTCACTGTAAGGCCTAAAGTTAAAAATACATACTACTGTATATATTGTAAATTGCTGTGCCATTGCTTCTGTCTGTGTCACTGTTAGAGCTGCATGATTAAGGCAAAACCTTTATTTTAAAAGTATTGGTATACATATTGAGATAATTTATTTCAAATATTATTAATAATATTATTATTGAATAAATATTTTTTAACAAGCAAAACGATTGTCTTAAAAGCTAAAATAAATAAGGTTGCATTCATTGTCTTCAAGGTGAGAAATTTACCTTGTGTCACAGTAGTCTGACTCTATAGTCTATTCCTTCCTTTCAAATATTTAAGGGCAAAATATTACCTCATGACCCTGGCTGTTCCTGTTGTTTTGGGTTGTAAAACCTCTGTAAGGGACTTAAAATGTTACATAATACATTTCTGTTGCTTAATGTACTTTGTGAAACTATCGGAGGATACTATAACGACCTTTAACAGGCTTCACCTGGACATGCATTAATTAATCCAGCGTGTGGACAGACACACATGACACCACGCAAAGTGAACTGACTTTTTTTTTTCCAACAACAGAGAAACGGGAGGTGGTTTTCCTTTGAAACTGGCTAAAATAAAGGGACATTTATAGGATGGCTTTTTCTGTCGCTTGCAACAGCTTTTGCAATGCTGTTGCTTTCTGTTAAATGAAAGTGAAAGTAAACTCCTTCTGAATGGACCGTCTGGACTGGAGGCAGGAAAGCCTTGCGATGCTTTTTTTTTTTTCCTTCTTCTTTGAGACTACATTGACACAGGATTATGGAATATATCCTTACATTGCAAAGGTAATCAGCATCATCTGTATTATGTTGTAGGCTGCCACTAAGTAGACTGGCTGCTATTTGCTATGTTAAATTAGTCCAGAGCATCATGCTGTGCACAGTGACCGTCCGGTCACCGATGCGGCCGGTTTGATATCATACCGGCCGATTTTTGATTTTTGCATGCCATCATGTTTGGTGGGGCAGACAGGGCATTTAGGGGGGCATTGCCCCCCCTTGCCTATGCCTAGATCCGGCCCCGTTTGAGCACCACTGATATAGAAACGTAGGCTTTTTCAAAAAACCTTAGAAGGATTTGAAATATTCAAATACTTGCACAAACTTTCATGATTTAAAAAAAATAGCAGATCTACAAACTCGCAGCACGGAACTCGGTGCCGCGCTGTGAGCTTGTATATCTGCTATTCTTCAATAGTTAAAGCACAAAATAACGCATAGTCTAAATGGGTTAAACGCCCTATGAAGAACATTCATGGGGGGCCCGCAGTGAATCCTTGTACCCAGGGCCCAGAATTTGGTGCGACGCCCATATACGGTAGTTACTTCACAGATAAAATTATTACAAAACATACTGTCAAAGGGTACAAATTAAACCAAATTGATTTGTAAATGTCAGAGGGTACACATTAAAACAAATGGACCCTAAACCACTTGACAGAGGGTGCAAATTAAACCAAATTGATCCTGAGCCATTTTTTTAGAGGGTGCAAATTAAACCAAATGGATCGCAACCTATTTGTAACTGTAAGAGGGTACAAATCAAATGGATCGCAACTGTCAGAGGGTAAAAATGAAACCAAATTGACCCGAACCCATTTGTCAGAGGTTGCGAATGAAACCAAATGGACCCTAACACATTTGTCAGAGGGTATAAATTAAACCAAATTCATCCTAACCTATTTGTAAATGTCAGAGGGTGCAAATTAAACCAAATGGACCCTAACGCATTTGTAAGAGGGTACAAATTAAACCAAATTGATCCTAACCCATTTGTCAGAGGGTGCAAATTAAACCAAATTGACCCTAACCATTTTGTCAGAGGGTTTTGTAACCCTAACTCCTAACCACCTCATCATCGTTGTCATGGCAACCCTAACCTAACCCTCCTCCTCCTGCTGCTGCTGCTCCTCTCTCTGACACAGAGACACTGAGGAGTCTTCATAAAGAAAATAGAACCCAGCATAGAGTGGTTCAGTGAACCTGGACTGGTAGGTGTGTAAGTGTGTCAGTGAGTCAGACAACACTCTGTAGAAGGACAGAGTGCCGGCAGGACAGTCCAAATACACTCCTACTCTGTTGGAGCCAGAGGACCTGACAGGGAGGACAGTGTACTTCTTATTGTGCCACACACTGTAACTGTTATCATCACCCTTACAAAGCAGACCCCAGGACTTGTTATTCTGTCCAAACCAACAGTCATGACCAGCACCCTGTCTTTTGATTGATCTGTATGACACTGCTATCAAAACATATCTACCACTCCACTCCACCTCCCAGTAAGATCGTCCAATCAGACTTTCTCTACACATCACCTGGTAATAGTCTGTAAATCTGTCTGGGTGATCAGGATACTTCTGATACTCTCCCACATTGGTCACCTTCCTGTTGCTGTCAGACAGAGAGAGCTCGCTGTATGCCGTGTTTGGATCCAGTGTGAGTTCACACGCACCTGATGAGAGAACGAGATGCAACACAACAACAGTTTACAAACAAATAAAACGTAATAATTCTGTTTTTTGTTTTGTATTTATTTTTTCTCACAAACAACAGGAAGACTGTCCTCCACAGGATACATGAGACACATAACACAAAGCTGACTGTACTGTAATAATTTAGTTTTGTATTTAATTTTTCCCAACAAATTATTAAAAAATAAATGAAAAGGTTATTGAGAAAACACGGTCTGCTCACGTATTAGGAGGGTAGTATGAGTTACCAGAAAAGAAAATGGGTTTCAATGAATCTATCATGGTTAAAATGGAGTTTGAAGTTACAATGGGTGTGTATGTGGAGAGGCCCTGAGCCTGCAACATTTACATCAAATATGTAAATACTGAATATAGTAAATTAAAAACTGTCCAGGGTGTTCATAAAAGAGCCTGATTAGATGATAAAGTGACCAAACGTTCCCTTTAAGCTGTTCAAAAATAGCCGATCTACAAGCTCACAGATCGTCATACCGCGATGCTCTGTTAGCTTGTAGATCTGCTATATTTTTATTTTGTTTTATTTCTTTCACCCTGAAAATGTAGAACTACCTTCTGTAAATTGTCTACATTTTCCATATGTACATGTCACACCGTATAATCCTCAGTGTTAATTTAACTCTAAAAAGTAGCCTATGAATACCAGTAAGACTCCCTAATCGGGAGATAAGCGTCCACAAATATCACAACCTCCACCTCTCACGTCATACGGGCAGCCATAGTTACACCTGGAATGTTGAATCTCCATATATGGAGATAACCTACGCATCACACAAAGTCTGACCTCACCAGCTCTCTTCCCTAGTGAGAATTGCCCCTTTATATAGGGCTTGTTTGTGTATTGTATGACATCACGCCACATCATCAGCTGTGGACTCTGTGATGTCATCGTATCTCCATATATGGCCATCTCCGTATATGGAGATATAAGTCGTCCATGCCCAAGTATGGGCTGGTGAGGTATGACATCACACTGCTGACAATGATGTCAGCAGTGTGATGTCATACTGATGCGGAGATATGAGCAGGGCAAAGGTGTGACGTGTGACGTGTGACCGACCGACGGACGGCCGGTGGAGGTTTTGATACTAAACTGCGACCTATGGTCGCAATTATGCTAAGCCATTTTTAACGCTGAGAGGGTAAAATGGAACCAAATGGGCCCTAACCCATAACTGAGAGGGTACACATTTTACCAAATGCACACTAACCCGTACTTGAGAGTGTGCAAAAGTAACCAAATGATGCAAACCCATTTGTAACTCTAAATAGGTACAAATTGAACCAAATGGACCCTCACCCATTTGTAACTGACAGAGGGTACAATTTGAACCAAATGGACCCTAATCTTTTTGTAACTGTCAGAGGGTACAAATGGGACCGAAATTATCCTAACCAATGCATGACTCAATAGTACAAATTTAACCGAATGGACCTTAACCAGTTTGTAACTACCAGAGGGTACAAATTTAGCCGAATGGACCCTAACCAGTTTGTAACCACAAGAGGGTAAAAATTGAACCAAATGGACCCCAAGAGGGTGCAAATGGAACCAAATGGACCAACCCATTTATAAATCTGAGTGGGAAATGTAACAAAATGGACCCGAACAGCTCATCCGCACTGCCCGTGACGCAAGCGGCACAACACGACTCGAACAACGAAATCTCATTAAAACACGTTTGTTTCAATGAGACGTCGTCCACCCCTCCTTTTTGCTCACAGAGTCTCTATTGAGCGAGGTTTTGCGGCGATGTCCATAGAGGTAAATGGCCATGTCCCGCCCCCAAACACTTTTTATTATTGTTCATGTATTTGATTGGTTCAGGCTATGTCGCTCGCGCCGCAAGCACCCAGAACGGCTTGTAAATATTGAAGCAGCCGACCCCTACTGGCCAAAGCTGGAACAGTAGGCGGGGGAAACTACATGCATGAGCATACGAGTTCAATGATGTCGAGTGACGTTCGTGTCTCGATGTAACACATTTTGGCACATTCAGATCCACATCCAGATTGGCACATCCATTTCAATTCAACTTGCATTGAAATTAGCGGGGCTATCTGCTCTCTATTATACTCTATGGCTATAACCCATATTATCAGGGGTGTCACAAGGGGGGGCAGGGGGGGAGTGGGACTGGGTTACTAGGGCCCAGGGTGGAGGGGGCCTTAATTAGCCTTATTCACGACCCGCCCACTCAGCATCCCCCGGGTGCTGAAGTCCCGTTTTGAAGGGGTAAATCCTGCTAGAGCCTATAGAGTTAGCACAGAAATCGCAAATTTAATGCAATTTCCGAATAGTAAAGTATAAAATACGGCTAGCATGATCAAGAACACAAGATAGTAAACGGCACAAAGCATTATAATTTACTTTACCGTTAGAAATAACGATTTGCTGGCTTTAAGTCCAGTATAGTTTCCCCTTCTAAATTGAAGTCAGCACCCGGGGAAAACTGAGAAACGGAAGTAGGTGGGCGGGCCGTGAATAGGGCTAATTATTTTATACTTTAGCTATTGAAAAATAGCAGATATACAAGCTCACAGCGCGGCACCGAGTACCGCGCTGCGAGCTTGTAGAAAGTCGTAGAAAAATGTGTGTAAATCTTTGAATATATGTGTTTTTTAAGCGAACATTTGTAACTCAAATTTGCTTTTGGGGGTCCTTGAGATAATTATTTTGAGATGGGGGGTCCGTGGCCAAATACGTAAGCAATTTACCCCGAGTGAGAGGACATTATGCTCTCATAATGTCCGCAGTGAGGGTGTTATCGGACGAGGCGCAGCCGAGTCCGATAACACCCTCACTCAGGACATTATGAGAGCATAATGTCCGACCCCGAGTGGTAAATAGCTTTTCTACCACTTTTTCCCGTATACATGAAAGAAAACACATAGTTGTAACTTGCAAGGATCTTAAGTTACAATCATTATTGCCTATAAAACTTCCGCGAGACAGCAGATAGTTCCACAAACAACATCTTCTACTCACCAACAGATGGCGCCAACTCCATACTAATCCATGCGTCTAGCTTACAGCTAAGCTAACGTCAGTTAGAAGTACCGTTCCGGCCGTAAATAGAGGCTGTTCGCTTCCAGAAAGGCATAGGTTCAGAGAAAAGGGGCTTTAAAGTTGGCGGATTGCATTGGATCCAAATAAATCGGCGACTATAGCATGCACGTTAGTAAACATAGGACCGTTGCCACCGTCATTTGTTGGTTGGGGGAAAGGTGTTCCGACTACCTCCTGAAGTCCCCGGATGTACACTGAGGCGCATTGATCTCGGACAAGTCCGCACACAACTTTGCGGCAGTTGTCCTCTCATAACCTCCGGAATTTAGCCAATCAGAATCCAGTATTTGAACACGTGACTCGAAAAAGTGGTAGAAGTATCATTTTGGGGGTACTTCACATGAAAACGTTTGAGCATCACTGACATTGAAACATTCAAAGACTTGCACAAATTTTCAAAAATAGCAGATCTACAAGCTCGCAGCGCGGCACTTGGTGCCGCGCTGTGAGCTTGTAGATCTGACCAGAATTTGGTGCATATTATAATATGAAAAGACTTGCACACATTTTCAAGACTTTTCAAAAATAGCTGATCTACAAGCTCGCAGCGCGGCACTTGGTGCCGCGCTGTGATCTTGTAGATCTTGTAGATCTGCCCAGAATTTGGTGCATACACATTTGTTTCAATGAGACGTTGTCCACCCCTCCTTTTACGCTCGCAGATTCTCTATTGAGCGAGGTTTTGTGGCGATGTCCATAGAGGTAAATGGCCATGTCCTGCCCCCATACACTTTTTATTATTTATTTATTTGATTGGTTCAGACTATGTCACTCGCGCCGCAAGCACCCAGAACGGCTTGTAAATATTGAAGCAGCTGGTCCCTACTGGCCAAAGCTGGAACAGCAGGCGGGGGAAACTACATGCATGAGCATACGAGTTCAATGAGGTCGAGTGACGTTCGTGTCTCGATGTAACACATTTTGGCACATCCAGATCCATATCCAGATTGGCACATCCATTTCAATTCAACTTGCATTGAAATTAATAGCTGGGGGGTGGGGCTATCTGCTCTCTATTATACTCTATGGCTGTAACCCATATTATCAGTGGTGTCACAAGGGGGGGCAGGGGGGAGTGGGACTGGGTTACTAGGGCCCAGGGTGGAGGGGAACTTAATTATTTTATACTTTAGCTATTGAAAAATAGCAGATATACAAGCTCACAGCGCGGCACCGAGTGCCGCGCTGTGAGCTTGTTGAAAGTCGTAGAAAAATGTGTGTAAATCTTTGAATATATGTGTTTTTTAAGCGAACATTTGTAACTCAAATTTGCTTTTGGGGGTCCTTGAGATAATTATTTTGAGATGGGGGGTCCGTGGCCAAATACGTATCATTTTGGGGGTACTTCACATGAAAACGTTTGAGCATCACTGATATTGAAACATTCAAAGACTTGCACAAATTTTCAAAAATAGCAGATCTACTACCTGGAACCAAATGGACCCTAACTCATTCATAACTCTGAATGTTTGCATGTGGATTTGGGGTATTTAATTCACATTAATTAAAACCGATGTTTATGTCATGAGTTCATCCACACACCACACATGAACATAACGCAGTGATAAACACAATTTTCTTCTTAACACATTTTAGTTTTCACCATATATAAAATCATCAACCTGTATGAATGACACATCACCACATTAATAGTTAGATGAGAAATAAGTGTGTCACATTTTTGTTTTGTTTATTACGTCTCTCCCAGTGTGTAAGGACCTTAAGGGGGTACAAATGCAACCAAATGGACCCTAGTGTTGTGTGGCCAGACTGTTGACGCCGCGATTTAGAAATGCTCCCGTCATACAGTCTGGCATAACGAAAAAAGAACGGTGAGTATCCGGTTAAAGCAGAAGTGAAGCCTCCTCCCCACTTCCGTTTCGTTTTTAACATCTAGCACATTTATCCTAATATAAACAAAAATCATTAAGTATATTTAGCTTGCTGCTTAGCAGAAATGACATTTTAAAATATATTTTCATGAACAGAAATGCCAGTTTCCATTACTCGCAGTTTAGGAGCTGTAGTTCCAGACTCTATATAGCATTCGAAGATTATGGAATAGTTGTCTGGCTACGCGAGACTAAATGGACCATATCCCATATGCAGTAGTGGAAAGTAACTTACACAAGTAGTTTTACTCTACAAAACACACATTCACTTAAGCCCGATAGATCAAGGGTTTCCAACCTTTTCAGGTAAACCCCCACAATAATCATATTTGAACTGTAGGGACCCCCCACCCTGATAACTTGGATTTGTTGTAGTTTAGTTTAGTTTGACTCGGTTCCACAGATAAATCTTGTGAAAATAGCCGAACTACAAGCTCACAAGACCTTGCACTGCGAGTTTGGACCAAGAAGCAAAGAATTGAATTTGAAATGTTTGCTTTAAAAATATATATATATTCAAAGATTTGAACACATTTCAGAAATATTAGATCTACACGAAGTAACGTGCTATGCAGTGGTTTGATTGTGAAGCTATTTTCACTTATCTTGCTGGGGACCCCCAGTGGGGACCCCCTAGTTGGTCTATACACACACACACACACACACACACACACACACACACACACACAGCTTAAATCTAAAACAACACAGATGCTTTCCCGGTTATAACGGGCATATTCAACTACTAAAATCAAAGCAGATTGAGCGC
The DNA here is from genome assembly GCF_963921795.1 of Nannobrachium achirus. Classification (NCBI taxonomy): domain Eukaryota; kingdom Metazoa; phylum Chordata; class Actinopteri; order Myctophiformes; family Myctophidae; genus Nannobrachium; species Nannobrachium achirus. Next base: position 40,836,641 of record NC_137831.1, on the reverse strand, counting down.
ATTCCACTCTATCTCAGTGCTCAGTTCCCCATTAAAACCCGGAAAGCCTATAAAACCGAGAAGCATCTGTGTCATTTTTTTATTTTTTTGAATAAAAAAATAGAACACTTTCTGATAAATTAGGTTAAGATTTAGAAGGCATTTTTAGGCCATGTTTAGACGACAATGGTCTGTAGAGAAAATGGCTCTCACGGTTGCGTTGTCACTTTTTATCCAGCGTTTATAGGAACAAGTACCAGGGAATGAAACAATGTAGTTTGCATGACATGTTCATTGTCCATAGAGGGCGCTAGGTGGCGGTGACGCACTACCAGAGACAAGTGGTCCCTCCAGATTAGTTTTTATGTTCTTCAGTACAAGTGGAAAAAGTACTCAAATTCTTTACTTGAGTAAAAGTATCAATAATGCAATAAAGAAAATGTACTCTGTTACAATTAAAAGTTAGGAATTCAAAAGGTATTCAGTAAAAATATGAACGTATTGGCATCAAAGATGTAGACTACTTAAAATATAGGCTTACCAAAAGTAAAAGTACAAAATGTTTGAAAATAGTAGATAGCGATGCGACGGGTTGTGAGTTTGTAGATCGGCTATTTTCAAATTGTATAATTATCAGTATAAAATTATCAGGTATAAAATAGGTCTAAAGTGGTTACTGTTTTATAATATTATAATTTAAACCTGCAAAGTAACTAAACTAAAGTTTTCAAATAAATGTAGTGAATTAAAAGTACAACATTTGGATCTGAGATTTAGTGGAGCAGGAGTAAAATAATTGGAAATTGGAAATACTCAAGTAAAGTAAAAGAATACCTCAAAACTGTACTTAAGTACAGTACTTGAGTAAATGTACTTATTTACTTTACACGACACAGCTCCAGAGCTGAGCCGCCATGACATTGCACATTTTGCTCTGTGTTGTGGTTTTACAGTTCCTGCTGTTCAAACGGAGGCGTGAGGCAGAGAGTTTTACAGATTTTCTTTTTCGAAAATGACGTTCTCGTCTGAACAGAAGGCATAGCCTTAAAGGGCCATGAAACAGAAAAATCACTTTTTCTATAAATATATATTATATCAATGACAATGAGTCACTTGTGATAGGGAGCAGTGATATGGTTCAATTTGCCCATAGGCTTGGGGATTCAGAGCTTTCTGCTGTCTCTGTATTTATTTCTGTGTACTTCCAGTTTCTAGGTCGAAAAGAAATATTTCGCGCCACTCATTAAATATTAGCTCACACTGTACTGTATTGTGCAATGTGACGTAGGATATCTAATTAATATTAACGTTTGTTTAATATAGAGTTGTATCAAGGGGGGGCGTGGTTTCATTCTGCCCTCGTTGTGGCGTCTCGTTGTGTCGTTCAGAGCATAGATAGACTGTAGAGCTGTCGCAGTGGGGCACTTGTTGCTGTTTGTATTTCGGAAACACATTTTAAAACCAGCCATTGGAGGTGTAAAAACAAATGTATAAAGATTCGGCAACTCCATGTTCTATAACCAGTTAAAATGGGCAAGTATTTTACAAACAAGCTGTCTGAGTTTTTATCCATGGACAAACTTTCTCCAGCTCTGGACTGTTTACCTCGGAACCGAAGAAGAAGGGACGCTAAGCTATCGCCGATAGCTATTTTCTGTGTAGTGTGTGTGTGTGTGTGTGTGTGTGTGTGTCTGTGTGTGTGTGTGTGTGCGTCGTGACAGTGCGCGCACACACACACAACGTCCACACACGAAAAATAGCAGATCTACAAGCTTTCGCGACGCGTTGTGAGCTTGTATATCAGCTACGTAGCCGAGCTAATAGCCGTAGCAGCAGCAGCTTCTCATGTAAACACGTTGGTTTCGGCTCTACGGCTATTTAGCTCGGATACATAGCTACATAGCCGATATACAAGCTCACAACGCGTCGTGAGCTTGTAGATCTGCTATTTTTCGTGTGTGGACGTTGTGTGTGTGCGCGCACTGTCACGGAAAATACACAGAAAATAGCTATCAGCGCTAGCCTAGCGTCCCTTCTTCGGTTCCGAGGTAAACAGTCCAGAGCTGGAGAAAGTTTGTCCATGGATAAAAGCTCAGACAGCTTGTTTGTAAAATACTTGCCCATTTTAACTGGTTAAAGAACATGGAGTTGCCGAATCTTTATACTTTTTACACCTCCAATGGCTGGTTTTAAAATTTGTTCCCGAAATGGAAACAGCAACAAGTGCCCCACTGCGACAGCTTCGCTGTTCGCTCTGTCTCTCTGATAGTTCTAACACATTGAATGAGGTGCACGCATTACTCCGCCCCCTCCCCCACAACAGCAGATAACCACGCCTACATTTCAGATTTCTTTTCATGTTCTGAAATCCCATAAAACAAATAAAGAGGCGGGGTTTCTTATCCCTTTAAACTCTGCCTCTGTTCCAAATGGGTTAATTCACTATATGACATTGATTAACTACCTGCTTATGAATTTTAACATAACATACTGTAACTGGACAAGCTTGATTACATCAAACAAAACAGCCCCTTAGAACCACCATAACCATAGACACTGGGTTCTATTTTAATTGTCTTAAGTACCAGCTCTTATGCCTTAACTTAAAGACCCGTCCATATACTGTCCCCGACCACCAAACTTTTTGTCTGAAACGTTCGGTTCAACAAAAAATGACGTGACTAGCACCTTCTGAAAAGCATGACCCCAAATTAGAGTTCGGAAAGCTGCACGTTGGAAAGTCAGAACTCTCCGACGAAAAGTTTGGTGGTCGGAGACAGTATGGACAGGCCTTTAAGTTAAGGCATACAGTGAGAGCTATCAAAATACAGCCCTACTCTTATATCCGCCTATGCTTATCATAGGCATGGCGATTCATCATACACAGCCTGGATATCAGTCAGGACTGGATCACGTTTTATTCACTACAGCATCACAATGATGTTAAAAAGAAAATGCACTTTGTAATTTGTATTTTTGAATATTTAGTATTTTTAAAAGCAAATGTAGGCCTACCACTATTCAGTGCACCACTACTGATCCAAGAGTGTAGAAATGGAACCAAACCCATTTTTAACTGAGGATTTTACTGTGAAGCTGTGTTTCTCCCTCAAGCCTACTTTAGCCTACTTTGTTGTATGACGGCACAATGTGTTGTAAGCTTTTTTTAATTAATATTTTATATAGGCCTATATTTTTTTTGCTGCATGCACATTGGCTCATAACATTTAATATTTAGATATCAACATTTGGTATTGAATGTAGGCAGTTATTTTTCAGTAATCGAGAGTATTGAATATGTTCAATGAATGATGGTCGAACAAGATACAATACAGCCAGGGGCGGGCATTTGCTCTACGCAGACTACACAACTGCGTAGAGCCCCAAGGCAGAGGGGGCCCCCTGCTGGGCTCATTATTCTGAGCATTTAGAAAAAAAAAGTAAGTCTCTAGCCCATTCCTGTCAAAAGTTATGATTGTTTAAAGAATTGACCAACTGCTCACTGGAGTCAATAGGTTTCACACAGAGATCAAACTTCCTTCGCCAAACAGGAAGTGCCCTTCACCAAACAGGAAGTGCCTCTATATCTCATGAACCGTTTGTCGTACAGACTCGGGGCTGGTGTCATATGACTTGATTAAGAGTCCTTAACCTTAATTGGCGCTTCCTTCGCCAAACAGGAAGTGCCCTTCGCCAAACAGGAAGTGCCTCTATATCTCATGAACCGTTTGTCGTACAGACTCGGGGCTGGTGTCATATGACTTGATTAAGAGTCCTTAACCTTAATTGGCGCTTCCTTTGCCAAACAGGAAGTGCCCTTCGCCAAACAGGAAGTGCCTCTATATCTCATGAACCGTTTGTCGTACAGACTTGTTGCTGGTGTCATATGACTTCATCAAGAGTCCTTCACCTTAATTGGTTTAACTTAGTCCTGTCCCCTCTTCTGATTGGCTGTTGCCCCTTGTGACGTGGGTAGAGCTGCGAGGGCCCGGTCATTGCTGCTTGCAGCTTTAATTTTATCAAAATTTTGAAAAATAATAATTAAATTAAAGAATTAATAATTAAAATATAATTATTATATATAAAAGTATTATTATTCACTGATATTCCCTTATTGTTATTAAAATAATTATTGTCCTGCATCAAATATGTCCTGTATAAAAATATACATATAGGCCTACTCTATATAGGCTACCTTACTGTACTCTTCTTAAATTAATCAAATAGATCCAAAATGATTGTGGTTAGGTATTTAAAACCAACCATAATGACAACAAATAGGCTTCCTCTGCCTCTGCTCTTCATTGTCTTGTCAAGTTCATCGTCTTGTCATGCTAAATCATCACTTTTTCAGAATAGGTATTGAGTTGGAGGGTGGCATTTTTAATTCCTGCACTCCGCACGCACGCATACTGTTTTTTTCACGCATATCTATTTTTCACGCGCGCTCATGGGGGGGGGGCCTCTTTTACTACCTTTGTGGGGAGCCCCCAGTTTATAAAAACCGCCCCTGAATACAGCACCAGTTTACAAAGTATAAATAATACTATATCCTATCGTACATCTTACAATTCCTACTATCCTACCATTAATTGAAACCTCTGACAGGATGCGATAGCTGGATGTTGTGCTGTTTTGATTTAATGAATAAATCAATATACACACTTACTTGGTGCACGACACTTCTTTAAACCTCG